>NC_061090.1:15782257-15857257 GCF_015104395.2 Macrobrachium nipponense | reverse complement strand
ATTAATTAAAATATAATGAGAGAGAGAGAGAGAGAGAGAGAGAGAGAGAGAGAGAGAGAGAGAGAGAGAGAGAGAGAGAGAGTTTTCAAAAGAAAAAATATCCTATTGTAATCTATCGTAACTTTAGTACGACAAACAAAACATAAGTAATGAAGTAGAAAGGATACAAGAACAAAATTCATGAAAAAATAGTACTCAAGTAAACGTAGGATCATAATAAAAGAACGCAACAATGTCAGGAAAACAGACTGAAAAACGGACGAGCTAAAAAAAAAAGGGTTCAGTTTAAAGTTAGACTGAAACGAGATTCACTTCTTTCACAAACAAAAAGCGACCACAGCCCCCCACCCTTCCCGGCCAAACAAATTGCTAATAATTGAGCAATACCCATCGGCTGATGTTTTAAGCCCGTTCATATATCCCGGAACTAGTTTAATTAATCCTATTGACCTAATACATCAGCAGGCTTACGGAAGGATCACATCACACTGAACATAGGGCTAAGTTGTGCCTATAATGGGACGTTTCATTTTCCAGGGTCACATCGATTCCATCCTTAGTTTAAACTGATTTTAATACTTAAAGATCATTACAGTCGCTTGTAATCTTTATTACAGGATAGCATCTGTGTACGTGTACGTGTACGTGTGTGGTGTGTGTGTGTGTGTGTGTGTTTGTGCTAGGAAGCCTTCTCCTTTGACTGACACGTCAGAATCCGCAAACCGGATCCGTGTGTTTCCAGTTGTATAACATCGCTGCAGCTGTAATGACGAAAGCCTAATGTCAAGTAGTTACCCCAAATAGGAAAGCACATACAAACGAACCCAAGTGTTTGGGTGGAGAATTAACACGACACAAACTCCTTCAGGGTGAACTCCAAGTCACTTGAATAGTTTTTTTTTTTAAAAATTATCAGTAATATATTCAGCGGCGTTAACCCTCAGAATCAGCACTTCCATTTCTCGCTGCATGTTTGTATGTTGTTTTTACTCGCCGTTTGTTTGTTTGTTTGTATGGTGTTTGTTGCATGGGACTAGTGCTTATTCAACAACGGGACCAACGTCGAGAGTGAACTTCTATCACCCGAATACACACAATTCTCAACCCTCAATGGAATGCCCAAGATTCGAACTCGCGGCCACAGAGGTGGCACGCCAACACCATGCCAACCACGCCACTGAGGCGCTCCATTATTCGCTGGCTCTCGGCCGCTTTACGGTTCTCAAGCGAGATTTACATCCCAAACTCATGCACCCCAATAGCTCGGTCTTTTATGTTCTCATGCACAGCCTCTCATTCGATCCCCACGAAGGAACGGCTCGAAACCACTCAAGTCAAAGACTGGCACCTTCACGATGGCGCGCGATTTTCCCGCTCCAACTCCAGACATCGATCTTGGGAAGAATGTATAATCCTTGTACTTACATCACCTCAATCCCAACTAATCCAACCGTTATACTTAAATGGTTCACTCGTTTTATGGTTTATTTTTCGTTGACGTATAATGATGCAGAGCAGCGGGAGAGTTCTTCGAAGTCCACTACTTTAATAAAATGACCAACTTTGAGCTTCGGCGGCGGAGCGGGAAACAACATTGGCCAACAGGTCTGGGATGGAAAAGTTAATCGCGTAAAAATACAATCAAACAGCTTAAAGCTACACATTCGCATGTGGCCCCAATTTTAATCGAACATAAATAGTGCGCAGATCAATACTGTTATCCCTAGCTATCTGGTTTTCCTTCAAGCGCTCAAACTGAAAGAAGGAAAGCGAGACAAAACAATTCTAGAGCAGGTAACTTCTTCTATGGGAAACCTGGCTGAACATATTTGTTTACTCTGAAACCCTCACAAGATGCGTTGGAAAAGAGCTTGAACTACATTTGAACTAAATAAGAAAATAAGTAAAAAAAATGCGCCAAAGTTTCTTCGGCGTAATAGAGTTTTCTGTACATCGTATAATGCTATATGAAACCCCCCGAAATTCTCAACTGCGGCCCATGTAACTTTCAGGGCCAGCCCGGTGGTGACCTGTGTTGTTGGCGACGCACTAGAGGGCTGCAATTTGCAATGTTTCATGATTGGAGGGTGGATGATCAACATACCAATATGCAGCCCTCTGGCCTCAATAGTTTTTAAGATCTGAGGGCGGACGGGAAAAGTGCTTACGGACAGACAACCAGTCATCTCAACCGTTTTCTTTTACAGAAAACTGAAAAAAACTTGTGAAAATCGCTACTTAATTGTGGAATAGGTACAAAATGAACTAGAACAGAAATAAGCCAAATCGGTGAATCAAATAACGAAATCCACTTTGTCGGGCGAAGGAAAACAATAGACCAATTTCCCCGCATTCATCCTTGATAGAGGACACGCAGCCGGAGCCTTTGCGCCAACCCTCCGAACACAATCAGGTCCATTCCTCGAAGCCCGAAGACCCTTAGAGCGAGGCTTCCATTGTACAGACGGCGGCGTAACTACGATTACATTCACGTGTAGCAAATTAGAGACGGATGCACAATTTCCAGTTCGAGACAGTCTTTAGCAATATGTGGATGTGGATTTATTCCATTTATGTGTCTTCTTCTTCTTCTTCTTCTTTACCTTCAGTTTTTCCCATTTCTATATGGGTCGCTGTTTCTAGTCAGCCTTCCCCAACTTCCTCTGTCCTGTACATCTTGTTCTCTCGACCCTTTTCCTTCATGTCATTCAATAATTTATCTTTCCACCTGAACTTTGGCCTTCCCCTCCCTCTTCTACCCTCCACCTCCATGTTCATAACCCAAGATCTTCTCTCCTCATGACATGACCAAACCATTTGGGTCTTCTTATCCCTACAGAACTGCCTCTCTGAAAATGAGGCATTCGTTCACGACTCCTTCTTGAGCAACGACGCGCTTAAATCTTGCTGGTTACAACGTCAAGTTCTTCATGTGGTAAAAAAAGACATGACTTACAATGTCATAAATGCCTTCAGCAATTTCATGCTATGCTACAAATGGCTGGCATACTTGGAGTATAAGAATTACAATGTCTTAAGTTTTCTCTAAAAGAAAACTATTGAGATGGCTTTTTTTGTCCGTCCGTCCGCCCTCACATTTTAAAAACTACAGAGGCCTGAGGGCTGCAAATTGCAGCCCTTTAGCCTCAGTAGTTTTTATTTTATTTAAGATTAAAGTTAGCCATGATCGCGCGTCCAGGCACCTCCATAGTTGGCAACAATACAGGCCGTTGACGAGAACTATACTCTGTACAGAAAACTCGATTGCCCTGGGGAAACTTCTGGCGACCTATTTTTCTTATATTTTAGATATCGAGTATTTCTATTATTGTTTAATGGAGATAATCCCAGCAAAAGGGAATAGAAATGGAAAAAATTGGCAGCAATTACATTTCCAAGGCCTGGCATTTACTCCAAAGTTCTTTGACAATTCATTATTTTCAAGAGACAATTTCGAATGATACTCACAACAAAGAGATTTTACAATAGAATTCATCATTTTTTAAAAGTTTCAAAGCTCCATGAAAATTCGTCCCTAAATGAAAGTTGTTTCATCAGCATCTCGATCAAAGAATTTTGCCATGATGGAAAATATTCGATGCATGCATTGAAACTGCATAAATGTCCAGCATATTCAAATAATAAAGAGAAAGCAAAAGAGTAAAAGGATAAAAACCACGAAATCAACGACAAAGTGACGTAAGAGTTTGGAGTCAGAACTCGGCCCCTGCGACAAATTGCTACAAGACCCCAAAAGCTTCCAAACACGACACCATTGCGACAACGCCTCCAATTGGGTCTGTCGACTCAGACCCGTTTCAAACTTGATGTCACTTAAATCAAATTACTCTGACATCTTTTCATACAAAAAGTATCAAAATACTAATAGTAGATTCACATCAACCGTGCATTTGATGTCTAGGCCAGTCGCTTACGACGCTCCTGATTGGCTGTTGATAAGCCAATCACAGGGCTGGAGACTCTCAGTCTCTCTCGAGTGTTCACATGGGTAGGATCTATGTTCCACCTCTCCTGAGGGATACGTCTTTCAAAAGTATCCCTCCGGAGAGGTGGAACATAGATCCTGCCTATGTGAACTCTCGAGAGAGACTGGGAGTTTCCAGCCCCCCGATTGGCTTATTAACGGCCAATCAGGAGCGTCGTAAGGGACTGGCCTAAACATTAAATGCACGGTTGATGTGAATCTACTATAGTTTAGAACACTTCTGGAAAAACTATAATTTACGAGAATCCGCTCGCTGATTTCAGTTACATCACTCTTGTTGATCGTTCGATACAGACGCAGATATTTTCGTATTGTTTTAGCCTTATACACCCGCAGAGCAATGTTGTTGATCTTGGTAAAGGAGTTATATATTGCTGGCCTAAAGTGGTCAACACTCCCTTCCTCATAAAGACAAAAGATGCTTCCAATAAAGGGGGATATATACTTCGTGTGACGTCAGACACAGACGCTGCAGTAACAACAAGCAGATCAAAACTGGAGGAGTGAAGCGAATGCTCTAGAGGGCCCCCATACACTGAACGATTGTCGGAATGATTGCCTGTATCGTTCGCAAAAACACTGTGTATGGGCTTGTCTGAATGCAAAAGTGGGCGGGGGTTCGTGTCTGAACGATCTCAGCAGGAATCTGTCACGACCAGGTTGCTGGCTCGTGACTTAAGTCTGTCATACTCAGATCGTTGAATGTATGGGTTTGTCTGCCGATGAAACGCTATCGCGCGCCTCTCTTCTAGAGATGATGCCACGTCTTCTCGAGACAGAATCTTTGTTCAGACTGAAATCGGTGCGGAGATCGTTCATACTGTATGAATAGTGTGTGTGTGTGTGTGAGTGTGTGTGGGCCCATAACGACAATCGTTCAGACAGTCGTTCAGTGTATGGGACCCTTAAGAGAAGAGAAAGCTCAGAAGATAGGCAGTTTAGAAACTTGAACGGTGGAAGTAGGGCAAAAAGAAGTGGACGCGAAACGAAATTCAGCGAGTAAAAGAAGACAGAAGCGATGAGGATGCAGAAATGAGATTAAGCACCGGGAGATGCTCTGCAAAAGAAAAGAAATAAAAGCTAAAGAAGTCACTGCTGGGAAGGAAATGGCAGCAGATAAACGAGCTTAAACGACGAGAGGGAAAGCTGGATATAATGAAATAAGAAGGCAGATACGAGGAACGGTAACGAAGTCTTTAAAAATGACGTGGATCCTGTAACAGCATCCTGTTGGGGAGAAGGCTGAGAGAGAAGGGAGGGGGAGAAACTGATAATAATACGCGCGGACTGCCTACTCGAAGAAAAATAGACGGCATCGCTGGGAGAGAGAGAGAGAGAGAGAGAGAGAGAGAGAGAGAGAGAGAGAGAGAGAGTCAGGTACTGGGCATAAAATCGATTCTAAAAGAATAAAAGATGACAGACAGGTTGTTTATTTCAGAAAAAGGGAGAATAAAAATGAAACGTATACTGGAAAAGATTCTCATCCATGAAACAAGAGTAAAGCTTGGAAAGATCATCTAGTGGCAGAAAGAAAATAATAAAAAAAATAAGTAAAAAGTAAAATTTCGGCGCAATCGAGATTTCTGTACAGCGTATAATCAAGGAAACCGAAAACAAATCCATCTATCGGTGGTTTCGGTATAATGCTGCATGACCCACAGCCCTTGAAACTTTCAGCCACGGCCCGGTAATGGCCTGTCCTATAGCGTTGCCAGACGCACGATCAAGGCTAATATTAACCTTCAATGAAATAAAAACTACCTAAGGCTAGACAGCTGCAATTTGGTATGTTCGATGATTGGATGTTTTGGTGAACAAACCAATTTGCAGCCCTCTAGCCTCAGTGGTTTTAAGATTTGAGGGCGGACAGCATAAGTGCAGACGGACAGACAAATGGCCATCTTAATAGTTTCCTTTTACAGAAAACTAGAAGGAACCAACGATTAGACGCTTCACCTATTGTGTGAAATTGCTTCGCTACCGAGTACGTTTTCCTGGACACGGGAGGAAGGCCAGTCCAGAGGAGGATATTGAACAAAGAAGACTAGACGGAAGAGGAAAAGAAAGGCAGATGCTGGAAGGACGACGTTTATTTTCAGGAGAGAAGAGCACTTCCTTTCCAGCTGGATACTGGAAGGGAAATGACGCCAGGGTAAAAGTGAATGTTAGAGAGAAGTTAGAGGATGAAAAGGAAAGTGGACACCTCTCGAAAGAGACTGAAACTGGAAGCTTCCATACATAACAATTAAAAGGAGAATTCCAACAACTTAACCTCGGAAATGTGTCACTGAACGCGGTACACACACTAAAACTGACGGCGAAATGACGCCGTTGTCGGATACATAACTATAATCCAGGATTAATAAAGTACAGGGTTAGGCCGCTTTTCACCAAAATAGGACAATGACGTCACGTGGCTGACCTGACCGAAGTTCAGGTAAAGAAAAAAAAAAAAAAAAAAAAAGTCAGTATTTGATCCCACCAGAGTGAAGAACAAGGAAACTATCTTCCGGTACCTGGAGATTAACGGGGACCTCTCTCACACAAGGTCGTGAAAGAGATAGAGAATGGGTGTGGGCAAACAATGATCATAGTGCCCCTTAATTTATTTGTTTTCTTGGTTTTCTTTTATGGCCACCTACCAATGACGTCACAAATATGCGCAGTAACGATGGGACAGTCTAACCCTGTACTCTATTAATCCTGCTATAATCAACCGGGTCATTGTCAGTTTGATGAAAGTGGCACGGGAGCGAATATATAACCTATCAAACCAGTTCAATTTGATCAAGGTCGCAGATTGAGGGCGCACAACACACAGCTGAATAAAATGAAAATTATAGTTTTCGTGGAGTTTCATGAGGCACGAATCGACGAACGTTACTTCCCTACTAAGCGTTAAGAAATCACGGTAAATTAAGGCACCTCATTTGGAACTGCGTCATCGACATAATGTTATTTTCGGGGAGGGAAGCCAAGCAACGAAAAGAGAAGGGGGAAAATAGGTGCCCGGATTTGCTCTCCCAAATTAATTAATATTGGAGACAAGCAGGGACGACCACCATTATATATATATATAATATATATATATATATATATATATATATATATATATATAACCTAGCACCTGGGGGGGCAACCAAGTCCTTATGGGTGCCGGTCCCAAGCCCGGATAAATTAGGGAGGGTTAGTGTCAGGAAGGGCATCCGGCTGTAAAAATCTGTGCCAAAACCAAAAATGGAATGAGCCGAAATATGGAAAGAGGTAATGCTAGGGCGTACTCCGTAAACGACGCACAGAGACATCGCCCTAACTCTGGTAAGGCGAGGGCTACTGCATCAGGAGCGGGTGCAGCTAAAGAAGCGAGCTCACATTGGGTTCAGAGTATGTAGCTAAATGTTGGGTCCATGACTGGGAGAGGTAGAGAATTGGCTGACTTGATGAGAGAAAGAAAGTAGATGTTTGTGTGTGCAAGAAACGCGGTGGAAAAGGAAATAAAGCTAAAGAGTTGGGAGATGGATATAAGCTATATTATAGTGGAGCAAATAAACAAGGTAGAAATGGAGTTGGCATAGTACTGTCTAGTGAACTAAGAACTCGGTAATAGAAGTGCACAGAAAGAATGACCGTATCATCAGTTGAAGATATGTTATGGAGGAGAGATTCTGAATATTATAAGCGCATATGCACCACAAGTTGGTTGCACAGAAGAAGAGAAGGGAAATTTCTGGAGAGACATGGATGGAATAATGCAAGAACTGGAAGAGCATGAGAGGGTGATAGTTGGGGCAGATTTGAATGGCCATGTCGGAAGTGAAAATGAGGCGATTTGGGCGGGTGCATGGGGGCCATGGAATTGGGGAGAGAAACCCAGAAGGAGAGAGTGTAGTGGACTTTGCTGTGTCATTCGACATGGCAATAGTAAACACATTTTTTGAGAAGAAAAGGGAACACCTAATAACATATAGGAGTGGGGGAAGATTCTCCCAGATAGACTATTTCTTGTATAAAAGATAAATCTGGTGGAGGTCAAGAACTGCAAAGTTATTCCAGGCGACCATGTAGCCCCCCAACACAGGCTGCTATGATGGACTTGAAGTTGAAAAGGGAAAGAAAAACCAACCAAAGCTAAAGGGATAAGGAAAATTAAATGGTACGAATTACAGAAGGAAGGGGATAAGAAGAGAGAGTTTAAGAGGAGGGTTTTGGAGGATATTGATATAGGGATTGAAGATGTTCAAGAATGGTGGGCACGAAATGCAGCAGTAATAAGAAGGCATGGAAAGGAGCTGCTAGGAGAGACATCTGGTATCATATGGGAAGAAAAGGATAGTTGGTGGTGGGATGAAGACATTGAGAAAGTAGTAAAAGATAAGAAGGAGCAAAGAAAAGATGGGAAGAGTCACAGTCAGTGGAAGACAGAAATAGGTACAGAGAGAAAAACAAGGTGGTGAAAAAGGTGGTAGCCCAAGCTAAAGCAAAGTCGTATGATGATGTGTATAATGAGCTGGGGACAAAGGAAGGATTAAAGAAGATGATGAAGCTATCAAAGGCTAGAAATAAGAGCACCAAAGATACACACATCAAACAAATAAAGAATCAAGAGGGTGTAGTGCTTAGAAAGGAGGAAGACATTGTGAAGAGATGGAAAGAATATTTCGAACAGTTGTTAAATGAAGAAAATAATAGACTAATAAGAGTAGGGCAAGTGAACATTGGCATGGTAATGAGGTTTTCTAGGCAAGAGGTACTAAATGCACTGAAGAAGATGAAGAATGGGAAGGCAACCGGACCAGACATGATCCCGGTGGAGGCATGGAAAGCATTAGGAGATGAAGGAGTGGATATACTGTACGATCTTATGATAAAGATCCTTGAAACAGAACCAGATACCAATGAGTGGCGTGGGAGTATATTGATCCCAATTTTAAAGGGAAAGGCGATGTCCAAGAGTGGTGGTATTATAGGGGCATTAAATTGATGTCCCACACTTTGAAGATACTGGAAAGGATGATAGATGCTAGACTGAGAGAAGTACAAATAGGTAAAGAGCAGATGGGATTTATGAAGGGAAGGGGAACAACAGATGGTATATTTTGTCTGAGGCAAATAATGGAGAAATTCGGGGAAAGACAAAGGGACCTACATATGGTATTCATTGACCTTGAAAAGGCTTATGACAGAGTCCCGAGACAAGAGGTATGGAGGAGCCTGAGGGAGAAGATGGTGCCAGAGAAGTATGTGCGATTGATACAAGATATGTACCGGAATGTATTTACCAGAGTGAGGAGCAGTGTTGGGGAGACAGAAGGTTTTGAGGTGAGAGGTAGGATTACACCAGGGGTCGGCTCTGAGCCCATTTATCTTTAACATAGTGATGGATGTTATAATAGAGGAAAGTAAGGGAGACAGTACCAGGGTGGAACATATTGTATGCGGATGATATTCTGTGTGCAGAGAGCAGGAAGATCTGGAAGTGAAATTGGAAAGATGGAGGACAAGTACTGGAGGACAGAGGAATGAGAATAAGTAGATCCAAGACAGAATATATGTGTACCACCACTGAGGGGTATGAGAGAGAAAGTATTCAGCTTGGTGGAGAGCAAATAAAGGAGAGTTGATAAGTTTTAAGTATTTGGGATCTTTTGTTAACGCTGGAGGAAGTATGGAAGAAGAAGTAAAACATCGGGTACAGGCAGGCTGGAAACAACAACTGGAGAGCGGCCCTCGGTGGGAGTTCTTTGTGACAAAAGAGTGCCGCTTAGGTTAAAAGGAAAATTTCACAAGACGGTGGTAAGAACACAATGCTGTATGGTACGGAAACAGCAAGCATGAGAAAAGCAGAGCAAGAAGATGGATGTGGCAGGAATGAGAATGCTTAGGTGGATGTCTGGGGTAACAAGAGTGGATAGGATCAGAAATGACTACATAAGGGGTCAACTAAGGTGGTGGAAGTATCAAAGAAAGTGCAGGAGGGGAGGCTGAGATGGATGGTATGGACACCTGTTGAGGAGAGATGAGGACCACGCTGGGGAGACATACTATGGGAGTGGGGAGGTGCAAGGAAGAAGAAAGAGAGGGAGACCAAGAAAGAGATGGAAGGACTGTGTGAGAGGAGATTTACATGAGAAGGGAATTGATGAGGCAGAAGCGCAAGATAGAAATAGATGGAAACGGCTCATCCGAAACGGCGACCCCATATAAAAATGGGAAAAAGCTGGGAAGAAGAAGAAGAAGAAGATATATATATATATATATATAATATATATATATATATATATATATATATATATATATATATATATATACATATCACATACACAATTATAAACACCGGTATCGTGATTCTAATAATCAGTAGAAGGATGCACAGAAATATACTTATTTATCAAGACGAAATATATTTGTCGAAATATTTACAAGGCTTAAGAGCTTTCGTCCTTCCGTCTCTGGACTTGATCACTAATTACACAGAAGGGTGAAACGAAAGCTCTAAGCAGTGTATATGTTTTCTACAAATATATTTCGTCTTGATAAACGGGAATATTACTGTGGAACCTTATACTGATTACTTAGAAGCAGCACGATACGGTTTTCCTTATACTGCATACATACAAAGTACATACATACATATATATATATATATATATATATATATATATATATATATACTATATATATATAATGTATAATTAATATATATATAATATATATATATATATATATATATATATATCTTATATATTTATATATATATATATATATATATATTATATGCCCGGAACAGAGTATGTCAGGTACGATCACATCTAAGGATTGATGCCCAAACCAAAAATGGATACGATATACAAAATGAATAAGGGTATGGGGTTGGCTGTTCAAACCCTGAGAGAAATGCTTACCCAATCCAAAATGGGCATGTCTGTTCACATTAGCATATAGGTTTGTGTGCAGGAAAATAAACGAAAGTGTTCCAGAACTTCTCAAGTAATGACAAATCATACTTAACAACCAGGCAAGTTAAATACTTCAGGAAAAACAGACAAAAGTAGAGAATTCCACACTTTGAAAGTGGCTGTTATAAGTGCTGGTCGGACCGACTGACCCAACCTAGAGTTCGCAACTCTCAAACAACGCCTCTGAGATCACATAGCCTGACATGTGTAACACGGCTCAAGGAAAGAAGGGGATATGCAATCATGGTATCTAAAACAGCCCCCCAAAAATGATGTGGGTGAAGCCTAGGCTAAAATGATGATGAAAATAATAAAAATGTTTACAAGAAAGTGACGTACCACTATGCTGTAAAATTATATGAGCTTTTATTTTAACTAAATGATAAACATTATTAGTTTACTCATTGAAATCAAAGTTATTAGCATCTCTATAATCAAGGGTTCATCTTCTACGAACGCTTCTCCTGACTTAACATGACACTTTTTTCGTCAACTCCAGCTTAGTCTGGTAATCACAATCTTAAAGACGAAGACGAGTATAGAAAACCCACAGCGATGACGATGTTGATACTATTAAAAGAGGTCGACTAGATCAAAAACAATATCAAAACTAACAAAGATGGCAATCAGAACAACACAAACAAGACAGAAATTGACGTGGAATTTCACGCGCTAAACCGACACCAACAGCAACACCGTTGAGGGCTACAGAAATGACAATAAACGAGCAATGATGAAAACAGCACAAATAATAATAATAATAAGGAGAAGAAGAAGAACAAGAAGAAGAAGAAGGAGGAGGAGGAGGAGGAGGAGGAGTTCCATCCGCCAAAAAGGACTTTCAACGAAGACATTTCTCTGCATCGGAACAACCGCCTTTCGGATGCCGTGCATTTCATAATCACAGGATGCGTTGTTGTTGCTGTTGCTGTTTCCTCACCAAATCACAGCTGTACCGGATGCAACAACGCACTCACCCAAGGGTGCACATGACTGTGATGACTGGAGGTAATGCGACCTACATAATAAACACCTTTCGTACGATGATCATTTAGGCCACGGGATTTTTAGCTCGCGAGGAATATTGTTTCGTTCGCTTTCCGACAATCATGAAACATTTATCAATTTAGTAAAAAATTATATATACATACATTATATATATATGGTATATATATATATATGCATATACATATATACATATATATGTGTTTTGTTACTCATTATTATTATTATTATTATTATTATTATTATTATTATTATTATTATTATTATTATTATTATTATTATTATTATTAACCATTGGTTTTATTGAAAATAATGGCTATTTCAGCCGCGTTTATCTTGTATAGAATTTTCTCTATTCTTCTCATTACTGACTTTTCTTCAGTACTCAAGTTAGCGTTTTAATAGCCAATTTGAGTACAAAAGAAAAGTCAGTAGTAAGACGAATAAAGTAAATTCTATGCAAGATAAACGCGGCTGAAATAGCCATTATTTTCAATAAAACCTGTATTAATGAGAGTCTTCTTCCAGCATATTATTATTGTTAGTATTTTTAGTGCTGTTGTTGTCCACTCACGTAGTATATAATGCAGCCATTAAATTGCAAATGTTTAGAGATCTAAGCGTCCAGAATAAAATGAAAGCAACTTGAAAGCACCACGTAAAAAATTATCTTGTAAAAGATCTCCGTGAAACAGAAGCAACTTCGCAGATCAGTTTCATCTCGAATAAAACGACTCCCCTTCCCAAATATCCACAGACTTTACGAAGTATTATATTAGCGTTCTCTGGAACGCTAATATAATACTTCGTAAATTGCGTGCTGGTTAATCGTGGGTTGGAGGGGCGCGCGGGATGGGTGGGAGGGGGGGGAGGGGGGGGAGGGGGGGGAGGGGATGATATTAGAGATGATCCACAGGACTGACTACATTTTTCACGCGCGACAGGTGGTAAATTTGAAAGCCTCGTCCTAATCACATCCAAAATAAAATCACTACAAGGGAGAATTGTATACCTAACTTATAATTTACTATGAATGGAACAGAATTCGTTCTACTGCAGGACAAAAATCATAATTAATAGGTAAGGAATGGAGTATTTTTTTGTTACGATATAATTCATGATAAATGCCATTACCCAGAAAGCAAGCCAAAGGATGTAATTCATAATTAATAAAGGGAAGGTTTTGTTTCTGTATACAGTTCAAAATAAACATAATACGAAAGTGGTATTTATTTACTAGGTTATGATTTATTGTAAACGCTCTACATTGCCAATAGCACTCCCAAGTGAAATAGCATTTACGATACAAAATATTTCAATAGTAAAATAGTCGTTGTAAAAATAAGTAAATAAAAAGTTACTTACAAAACACTAACAAAGTACAAAACACCATAATGAAAAAAAACTGAGCCACGTGTTGCATAGAACTCTAATTAAGAGGCATTTCGTTTTATTCAAATTTTGTCATTCCTGACGTACATGATATCGGCGCTGATGGTTAAAATAAAAAAAAAAAAAATCTTTAATCTTACTGAGCATTGACTAGTGACAGAGCTGTTGGCCAGAGTACAACATAGAACTGCATGCAGATAAAAAAAAAATTCTTGGAGTTACTCGCCCTATTATCATGGAAAATCAGGTAGCCGTTAAGTGGTTAGTCTGTGGACATGAAACCGAGTTCTAGCCAAACCAAGGCTTAATCGATTAGCTGATTGTGAAACCTATCACTACACCGTTATTCAAAGTTTATTAGAAAACGATTAATAATTCAAAGAAATGAAATTTATTCTCAGGAGCTTTCTTCAGCCGCACTTGCAAAGAGATTGAAGGAACGGAAAAGTCATTCTGAGGAACGTAACAACTCTGCATGGCGATGCAGTCGTTACGTTCCTTGGAATTACTTTCCCGCCATGACTGGAATGTTAGCTCTTCCGCCTGGATGCCAGCAGCAACCTGGAAATTTTACCTGCTAAAATAAATTTCTCGATGCTGCATTTTCTTTTTCTCAACAAATGCCATTAAAATTCAGAGCATCGTCACAATATCGTCAGCTTTGCCATGTTCAAGCGTTTTTTCTTAATGGGATACCTCCTCTGTCGACATCTGCATATGTGCCTATCAAGTTGGTGAGGGCTAATATATATATATATATATATATATTATATATATCTATATATATATATATATATATATATATATATATGTATATAGTATATATATATTATATATATATATATAATGCTATATATAGCATATATTTAATTATATATATATATACACACACACACACACACACACTATATTATATATATATATATATATATATATATATATATATATATATATATATATATATATATATATAATATATATATATATATATATATATATATATATATATATGTATATATATATATATGTATATGTATATATATATATATATATATATATATATATATCATATATATAATGCTATATATAGCATATAATTTAATATATACACACACACACACACACACATATATATGTATATATATAATTTCAAATGTTTCTTAATGGGTCACCATCCTATTCTGTCAAGATGCCACGACGCCAACCTTTCCCGTGACAGGAGTCAGTCATTCGCTTTACTGCAAAACAGAAGAGGCTAGAACGGCAGTTCCAAGGACGCTGATACTCGTGAGTTCCAAGAGGTTGGGACGCGTGCACGATTTCTTTTATCATTTTGCGTCTCCCTGCCAGAGTTGACTCAGAGCAGCCAATAGTGGCAGTAAAAGTAAAGAAGACGTTCATATTCGCCATCTTGAAGTCAAAATCGGTAGTACCTTTGCTGGAGCAGGAGGGGTAACATACCCCCAGTGTGTTCCCTACCAACGAGAAATAAATCAGTACAACAAAAACATGATTAAAATAGTCTAGCTCTATAGCTATCTATTTTTCAAGCTTATTGAATGATTTATTTATTAGACATTGTCCTTTTCCTATTTCTTACGACTAGGTTTGTTTTTCCTTCCAAGATATGTAGCAATTCCAGTCCAAACAGTTTTCTCAACAAGCCGCTGGATTTCTTTTATTCTCCAGAGTCAGTTCCTGATAGAACTAAGACAAAATAAGCTACGAAAAGTAAATACTTTGAGTTTTTCTCATATAAAATTAATGATTAAAAGTGCCGAGTTTTCGTGTTTATCAAACTCTAATAGCATGTGTCAACAGTAATAAATATAAATTATTTTTCAGCGTAGGTTTAAACGTCTCTAAATTGTTTTATCTTAAGGCTGAGCATAGAATGCGTTAACGTAAACTCAATCGAAACTCGGCATTATATATAATAATAATAATAATAATAATAATAATAATAATAATAATAATAATAATAATAATAACGAAACATGGCTATGGCAGCAGAGGGTAGAACTCAAGATGGAAACTGAAGGAAAGCTAACAGCGGCACAAAATGAGACCCTAAGAACCAGATATGTCCAAAGAATAAAGGATGGAAATAACATTTCGCCCATAGGCAGGAAGTGCAATATGAAAAACGAGACCATACACCACATAGAAAGCTAAGTCCGGCACTCGCGCAGAACCAGTAGCAAAAACCCTCCAATGGAAACTGTGCAAGAAACTTCAGCTACTTTGCAGTAATAAGTGGTACGAGCACCAACCTGAGGGAGCGATAGAAAAAGATCAGGCAAAGATCCTCTGGGACTATGGTGTCATAATATATAGGGTGATACGTGCCAGTAAACCAGACGTGACGGTTTTTGACAAAATCAAGAAAAAAAGTATCACTCATTGATGTTGCAATACCATGGGATACCAAAGTAGATGAGAAAGAAAGAAAAAATTGATAAGTATCAAGACCTGGAAATAGAAGTAAGAAGGATATGGGATAAGCCAGTTGAAATTATACCCATAATCACTGGAACACTAAGCACGATCCCAAGATCCCTGAGAAGGAACCTGGAAAAGCTAGATGCCGAAGTAGCTGTAGGACTCATGCAGAGGAGTGTGCTACTAGAAACAGCGAACATAATGAGAAAAGTGATGGAATCCTAAGGATGCAGGATGCTACCGGAACCTCACACTATAAAAGCCACCCAGTCGAATAGGATGACAATGATAGAAAAAAAAAAAACTATCGATAAGCTATCGACAGAAAACAGTTTCAGCCCGGCAACACAACTGCAACTTTCAAAGGTAACACAATTCATCAGGTAAATTGACATGGATCCTGTCCTAATTATCGTTTCATGACTAACGAGGTCAGGCTGTAATCAATATGAATTTGTCTGCATCCACATCCATCATCATGATTGATCGAAGTGATCCTAGTTTGATGCAACAGGAGATAGTTAGGTCTTCTCCCGTAAGTTCTTGAAAGAGCTGGGGCACTTTATTGATTGATATATTAATGCAATAATACTATATATATATATAATATATATATATATATATCTATATATATATATATATATATATATATATAAATATTAGACTTTCTTATAATAAGCCCACAAAAGTTTTATACTGTAGTAACACTCAGAAAGAAAATTCTAAGAACATTCTCAGTTTGCCTTATTTTTAACGGATTTGAACCATTAAATCATTGTTAAAGCTTTTAAATGTCAACCTTGTTTTTTGTTTTTTCCTATAATAAAACACTAAAAGGAATGTTAATAAAAATGGCCCCAGAGAAAACAACAACATAATATATAAAAATTCCATGTATGGATTGCCCCTCATTTTATCTCGGACAGTATAGCAAAGGCTTAGAAGTAAGGCTAAGCCAGCATAAATATTCTGTAAAAACTGGGCAAAAACAATCTAATGCATTATTCATTCATTTAAGTGAAAACAACCACCGAATAAATTGGATTGATAGTTCAGTAATTGCAAGGTCAAGAGATGTCTTATCACGAAATCTTTTAGAATCTGCTTTAATACAACTTACTTTTCATTGTTATTTCAATGTTAGTCGTGGCCTTTCTCATTTAGACCCTTGTATCTGTAACATGTTTAAGAATGACCTCAAATAGATATATTACTGACTTAAATAAAAATCAATTGCCTTAGAGTTATTAATTTTGTTGTAATGTATGTCTGGTCATGTATTGTGAATATGGTTTTGTTTACCAAGTTCTGAATAGCTGTCACCTATAATCCTTTAATTGTCTTGAAATTGGTATCTGAGATGATTGTCTTAAACCTTTAATTGCACCCATTGTTTATGCTTGTTTGGGAAGGTTTCTTATCTTCCAGGTGTGTCGGATTCTAGGTACTAATCTCTTTATAATCCCTATCTATCAGCTATACGAATTCTTCTTGTATTGTCTTTTCTCGTATGTATGTCAGTCTCTGCTCAGTAAAGGACTTTTAACGTCGAAAGATCTTGCAGACCTCCTTCGTTTATTTTTCCTTCGTGGCATATATCTTTTTATTTATGGATTTATCACGTTCCTAACTTTCGTGATTCAGTTATACATACATACTTATATATATATATAATATATCATATATATATATATATATTATATATATATATATATATATATGTATATATATATATATATAAGTACGCTTACTGCTGACTCCATTATAGTCTTTATAATCACAAATTATTTACGGCAGAGATAGAGAAGTTTCTTTAAGAAGACAAAAGAAACAATCATCTGAGGTTTATTATCAAAACGTCACCTAGAAATCCGGGGTTTATTGACACCTACGTCACCTAGAAAAAACCGAGGATTATTATTAAACCGTTGCCTAGAAAAATCCGAGGTTTATCATTAAACCGTCACGTAGAAAAATCAGAGGTTTATCATTAAACCGTCGCCTGGAGAAAAACACGAAACTCTTTCCAGTGCTTTCCATTCGCTGGAATTCTTGAACCGTTAATCCCCTGGGACAGATTCATTCTCATTACACTGGATTATATGTGGCGTCACAGCATTTACCGCATTACAGGATTACGACCTATTTGTGTCCAGAATTTTTTATTATTCCAAGGACGACGATCTGGCGGGATTACACTTATATGTATTACATATACATATTATACATGTATAGTATATATACTCTATATATATATATATGAATATATCTATATATATATATATATATATATATATATATATATATATATATATATATATATAAATATATATATGAGTATATATATATACACATATATAATATATGAGATTGCAATTCCGCTAGACCGTTCGTCCTTGGAATGATGACAAAAAAAATATGTATATACATGATATATATATATATATATATATATATATATATATATATATATTTATTTATTTATATGATTTGTTATTTATTTTATTTTATTTATTTATATGCGTGTGTTTTTGCATACGTATACATTTCCATATCCACCCCCCCCCACCCCCCCGCAAACGCTAAGAACGAGCCAGAGAAGGCTGAACATTCCGCATCATTTAACCACTTGAGCATAATATCTCGGGTGGCATTTGCCTGCCTTTTGTTCCTTGATCGATAGTATCAAAAGGGAGATTTTCATTCGAGCGACCCGTCCGGGACGCCAGCAGAGCAGCCGAGTGCGTGGGAGGGCGACACGTGACACCAAATCATGTTCCTTGGGCTATTTTCATCCCACAATTCACGTGGCTGTCCGGTAGTCTTCAAATGTTCATCACAAACTTTCGTATGTGTATGTGGTGTAGAGTTTGTATCTACAGTTCGAACAGAGTTTGTTTACACAACATGGTATATACATATATAATAAATGTGTATGTGTATGAAATTATCACATACATTCATACATACGTATATATATGTATATATATATATATATATATATATCATGTATAATATATATATATTATATTATTAGAGAGAGAGAGAGAGAGAGAGAGAAAACAAACGTGTATAATAGCTTTTATATTTTTATATGAAAACTCTCATATATATATATATATATATATATATATATATATATATATATATATATATATTGTCTCTCCTTCCCCTAACACGTCTGGGGTTTTACGTTTCTCACCAACCTACCAATCGTCCTCTATTTTTTCATATGACCAAATGTTTTAAAAAATTATCTTTCTTTATGTCTACAACAATCCTAAACGACTTCGATATGCAACCACATTTCTTACTTTTCCAAATCTTATTATATAACTTGCACTAGCCTAATTACCTTCATATCTTCACATTTCTAACTCTTTCCTTGGTTGCAGCAGTCTCTTTTCGCTTGCGTTTATCGCCTCATCTTTAAATATTAACTATTCTACTTAATTTATGTCGCTTTATCTCATCTCATGACTTTGCACCTACATATACTTTCCTCTGTCCGCTTCCTAACATCACTCCTTCCATAAACACACTGAACACCCATGGAGACAACAAACTCCCTCTAAGACCAATAATTATACCAAAGCAGTCTCGCTCTCAATTTTACACACTGCAACAAATGCTTTGAATCCATAAAAAACACCTAATCTTTCTCTACAAAGTATTTTCTCACACAACTGTTTCGTAACACACACATCCTCTCCCTTGTCTAAACCCACACTGTTCTTCCCTGAACTTTTGCTTCAACTAAATAATGATGTGATATCATACCTCCACACAATCCTTTCTAACCAATACATCTCTTCACCTGGACGTCCACCTACTCTATGTGAACATTAATGTAGCCAACTTCTTTCTCGCCATTTAAACTTTCTCAAGTATAGCTGATGCACACAAGCATCATCGATTGTTACAGATAAATAATAATAGATAAAAAGACAATCTTCTCGATACAAAGTCTTCCAAATAAAGGCATAAATGATCCCTAAGGTTATTTCGCTAAATATTTACACTACGTATCAATACATCTTAGCGCCTCCAGCACGTTGTCTCCCGTTAGCAAAATCCAGTAATGGAAAATCATGAAACAACAATGATATATAAACAGAAACACTGACAGATCCAATGCGCAACACAATGGTACATAATAGGACAATGAATTAGTGATGCTAATCAGCAAACTAAACAACAGCAGCTTGCACAACCCATTCAAATCGGCCAACGCAATAAGCCCAAATTAAATTGGTCTTTTGTCTCTGGCCCAACAAAGTAATAATTATGCCTGCTGATTTTGTTATTCAAAATATATAAAGCAAAAAGCTCTCGATGACCTGCACCGTCCTGCTTTATACATTTTAAAGAAGAAAATCAACAGACATACTACTGTGGATTTTCTTTCCCATTTTATTGACTCATGTGATTGTGAGTTTTCTTTGAAAGTAGTCGTTGATATTTTGTTAAAATCAAATTCTGGAGTTTACACATTCAGTTTAGGCATACAGAAGATTTCCAGCTGACGTCGTAATCAAAGTTACAATTGATGAGAAATAGGTAGGGCAGCCGAAAGGATGGACAGATATTAGGCGCAGAAGACAGACTGGGGCAGTGTAAAGGTGCGTCCACCCGGTCGAACAATGTCCGACGGACAAACATTGTTACCAATTAACAATTATCTGCGGGTCTTTGCCTGGTGAGCAGAGTAAAAACCCTGGTACACAACCTCATCTGGTACCACCGTTTGTTGCCAGATCTACTTCCATCGTTTCAACGCTTAAGAAGTCATCCTGCTTCGCCTATGATATGGTAACAATGTTTGGCCGTCGGACATTGTTCGACCGTGTGGACGCACAGCGGTAAGGCACTACAATCTTCGGGAAATTCGGGGCCTTGCTAAGGAGAGCCATCATATTATTACTAATATTACAAAGTCTAAGTCCCAACTTCTCTTTTTCCTAATGTTTTGGATACGTTTTCACTTCAAAGTTGTTAACTACGAAAAACAAAAATAATAAATGGAGCAATTCTCCTTCCCAGGTGGGAATATTAGTGTTTAGGTTAGAAACGTTCGCTTCTATCTAAACGAGCGAAAGGCAGAGAACCATATTAACTCATGAGGGAACCTGAGGAAAAAAAACAACATACAAAATTGTTCATAGTAAATATAATATCCCTGAACTAATGGTATTCACGTAAAAAGAAAATTTCTGATAGACAATTATTCATTAATTTTGTAAACCAGATATATGTACATACATATATATACACGTATATATATATATATATATACATATATATTATTTACGGAAATTTAATTATTTTGCATGAGTCAATCTGTAGCTAAACGCGGTCTAGTCGATTAAAGCAGAGAGCCAACAGAGGCCTTCCGTCCATACACACACAGCGTGATAAGAGATTTTTCTCTCCAGAGCGCTCCAGTAAATAATGGTAACCTTTCGCAGACTTTCTCCCTTTCCCAGCGCTTCGCTGCTGGGATCACTGAGGGAGAAATTCCCTGTTCAAACTCTTGCAGTCTGAATCTCCTCTCCAGTCATTCACACGTACTTCTTATTTCTCACTCCTCTCCTCCGCGTGTCATGGAGTCTGCCAGAGGCTTGGATGCGGTCAGCTCTCCCCTCGGATGTATTCTTCTGCTTTGATTCACGTGTGTGTGAACACGCACAAAGGGGAAGAACTTCAAGGACTGGGCTCAACAATACACTCGTACACTTCTGCGTTAGATTTGAGCGAATACGATCTCCCTGTTACAGTGGTTTTCGTGCTTGGTAGTCCCGAGTTCGATTCCCCGCTCTGCCAACGTGGAATCAGAGGAATTTGTTTCTGTTCGTTTGTTTGTTTGTTTGTATTGTGTTTTGACGTTGCATGGAAACAGTGGTTATTCAGCAACGGGACCAACGGCTTTACGTGACTTCCGAACCACGTCGAGAGCGAACTTCTAACACCAGAAATACACATCTCTTACTCCTCAATGAAATGCCCGAGAATCAAACTCGCGGCCACCGAGGTGGCAGGTCAAGACCATACCGATCACGCCAATGAGGCGCTGAATTTGTTTCTGGTGATTAGAAATTCATTTCTCGATATAATGTGGTTCGGATCCCACAATAAACTGTACTAGGTCACGTTCCTAGCCGCGTAAAAATATCTAATCCTTCGGGCTAGCCCTAGGAGAGCTGTTAATCAGCTCAGTGGTCTGGTTAAACGAAGATATGCTTAACTGGTTTCTACCATCAATATATAAACACGATCTGATTACGCTTCGACATCATCATGAGCTCCCTCTCTTGCTCTCCGCTCTGACATTCACACAATCCTCTGCTTGTACTAGTGTTTACATACTATGTTTGGGATCTGACTTGCGCACATAACCTTCTGCTCCGGGTTTAATGATGACATATAATCAGTCTGGGTTTTAATATTTACACAAAATGGTTTCAACATTTTTACTTCTGGTTTTAACGCTATACATAACATTCGGTTCCGGGTTTAACATTTACTACATAGTAGTGGTAGTAAACTTTGCCTTTGAGCTTAACATTTTTACATTTTCTAACCGTGTTTCAGCAGCGTTCATCTGTTAAGCGTAGCTGCGAGTTCTTCAAAAAAGCGATTCTTTGAATAGGCGAACTGAAATTAATTGCAATGAAGGGGAAGGAAAAGAACTCTGCTAATAGGTAAAACTCCATGACTGCCAGGAACCGAACACGACGACAAGTTGGCAGCAATTATGTTCAACCATGTCGTCATGATTTTGTGCCTGTGTCTTTTAAAAGTGGGCAAATGACACGTGCTTTAAGGGAATACTAAATTACAAGAAAAAGACGACCAATCCATGGCAGATTAAGGAATGCCGTACTGAACAGTTAGTGAGAAAATGCGTGGAAAGTTGGAAACAAAGCGCGAGATACCAAATAATAATAGATAATAATAATAATAATAATAATAATAATTAATAATAATAATATAATAATAATAATAATAATAATAATAATAAAATAAAGAAATGAAAATCCTTGAATTCCATTCTATAAAGGTGAGGATGATGGCTAGATAGCGAATATTGCAGATGGGAAAAGGTATCTTACTTAATAAAAACCAATGATTTCTTACAAAAGGACACAAAAAAGTTAATAGTTGCTAATCGGGAATATTTAAAGAGATCTGACTCAGGCTGATTCGTGCTCATTGACTGAATTTTTACTTTGGTCTGCGACGCCTCATTTTCATTATTCAGCACTTCTGGTCAATTTTTCTCTCTCTTTATTTTTCCAGGAACATGAATGTCAGGAAAAAGGGTATCTTAGACATAACTACAAAATCACAATAACGGTAGATCTACCATATTCAACAAAAGCAAAAACAACAGCAAAAATATTAACAAAATGTGAATAAAACCTTTCCTTAAAAAAGCCTACTTTCAAGGAAACCAAATAAAAAAAAAAAGACTATGCTGGTATAAAAGGGGGAATTTCTCTTGGCGTCTGTCCAGTGACGGAATGGTATATTAATGAATCCGGATCCACTTAGTGCGGTGGTTTCCGAGATGCATCACAGTCTGCAACGCGCAGTGTCAGAATACGAAGATCTTGCACAGCGAGGAATGCAGCAGATACCACCAAACAACCGCCCCTCCCCCTCCCCCTCCCCTCCCCCTCCCCTCCCCTCCCCTCCCCGCCTAAAAAGCTTTCGAGAAAAGAGAAAATATCCTGGAGATATCAGGGTATCTTGCAATGCTTCGTTTACTGCAGGAGCTTGGCCAAAAAGTTTATATGAAAAGGAAATCATGACAAGAGGATACACATTTTGGAACCGAGAGAGAGAGAGAGAGAGAGAGAGAGAGAAGAGAGAGAGAGGAGAGAGAGAGAGAGAGATCATATATATATATATATATATATATATTATATATATATATATATCTATATAATGTACACAAGGTCTAGCCCATGTGAAACCTGTCAATGCAAACAAGCGATTGTTTGTTCAGGATTCGACAAACTGTTCATGCGAGTTTCATGGGAGCGCATAATATTTTCATTTCACAGATTCAGTTAGAAAAGGTAACTGTAGTGACTTTAGGTCAGGTAGATTCCTATTAGAAAGGTAACTGAAGTAGCTCTGGGTTTTATAGATTTCAAAAAAGTAACCGAAGTCGGTTTGATACGGACCCAAGTAATGAATAAAATGTATAAGTCCTAAAGGATTTTTTTTTTTTCAAAATAAAGAGTGAAACAACAGTTTTTAAAATATGAGGCCCATTATAAATTCAGCCAACTGTGATTATCAAATATCTTTAAAGAGGAAAGAAGCGTAGTAGCTGTGACTGGAACTTTTGTCAAACTGTTTTAACTGATGAGCATTATTTACTCAATTTTTAACAAAGGTATCTTATCTACAAAGTTAAAAAGGTATCTTATCTACAAATAAGACTAACACATAGGATCAAAAACTTCCAGTTGAGGACAAAATCCGACGAAGCCAGAGCATGAAACATCTTATTTTCCTTTCTTTAATATTTTTCATACATTTCAAATCATTCCGACTGACATTTTTTACTATTCTTGTAAGAGCCAAATTCCCATGACTCAATCCATGTTGTCTTGCATCACCTAAGGATTACGCCATTTCTCTTTCCCTGGACACACTAAAGTCAGACTTTTCAACCAAATCCGTTCCCCTCTGGTTAAAAGACGTTTTACACAAATGTTCATTACTTGAGAAACAACTATATTACTTGATAAACAACTATAAGACTCATAAAAACTTTAAACTGAAAAAAATAACCCTTAATGCGCACGAGTAAAAGCACAAGTAGTCGCGGGTTGAAACATGATATTTTAATGGAGAAAATTCATTCTCTCTCTCTCTCTCTCTCTCTCTCTCTCTCTCTCTCTCGTTGACTGACTATAGTAGATTCACATCAACCGTGCATCTGATGTCTAGGCCAGTCCCTTACGAAGCTCCTGATTGGCTGTTGATAAGCCGATCACAGGGCTGGAAACTCTCAGTCTCTCGAGAGAGTTCACATAGGCAGGATATATGTTCCACTTCTCCTGAGGGATGCTTTTGAAAGACGTTTCCTTTACGAGAGGTGGAACATACATCATGCTTATGTGGACTCTCGAGAGAGACTGAGAGTTTCCAGCCGTGTGATTGGTTTATCAACAGCCAATCAGGAGCGTCGTGAGGGACTGGTCTAGACATCAGATGCCCGGTTGATGTGAATCCCCTAAAGCCATATTTTGCCCAACTTGACTAACCTGCGCCAACACCATGTCGTCACATTTCACCATACGTCTAATATCACGACAAAAGGCAAACGGGATAACTGCCTTAGTAAGAAGACAAAATCTTCATACATAACTGCAGACTCCGCTGAAAGCACCGACTTCGACATGGGGCAAGCGACTGCATCCCGAAATGCAGCGCTGTTCATGATCATGATCTTGGCTAAGCATCAATAGGTCACAAGGAGGTTCGAGATGCCAACAGGGTACGTTGGGAATGGATCCCAAGCAAGTAATGAACACTAAACGACCTCATTATAACTTTGTGGAAACGACGGCCACTTCTTTATAACGACGAGTAAGCTAATTAGCTGAATCTTTGATGGGCCAGACTGCTCTATATTCACGCTCACTCGGCTTTGTTCGCCGATGGGAATAATCAACTGCCGGTGTGTTTGGAAAGCTCGCTGACACAGGAAGATGAAAGCTTTATCTTCTTCTTTCCCGCCGTTATCCCTACATTAAGGGGTCGGTTGCCTGATGCGCCTTCTCCTCCACTGCCTTCTATCAAAGACATCATCCTCCACCGAACCTCTTCTCTCCATATATTTCTTCACTTTATCTCGCCATCTAATCCTATCTGTCTCCCTCTCGATCTTCCTCTAACTGGTTCTTCCCAAGTCCTCTTCACTTCCTCCTCGTCACCCAACCTCAACACATGCCAATACCATCTCAATCGTGACTATACTCTGTTTTTTTCCATCTGTCCATCCGCCTGTGGTGTTTGCGTATGGTAACACTGCGTCCCGGGCTTTAGATAGGTACATTCAACAATGATAATAATACCCTATTTTAAATATTAACGGTGTAATTAGCATATAGTAATTTATTAAAACACTTTTCAGCTGCAAATGTACACCCAGATATCCTTTTAATTACCTAAAACTTACACATAGCGTAATTATTTAAAGCCCGGGACGCAGTGTTACCATGCGAAAACACCACAGGTGGATGGACAGATGGAAAAAAACAGAGTATAATGCTTTATATAGAAACTTATATTAACTATAAAAACTCATCAACTGCAGTCTGTTAGCATGTAGATTGACAAAATGACTGACAGGGCTTTAAACACATCACGAAAAAAAGCAATCAATTACAAGCATCATAAGGTATGTGATCGCTCATTACAAGCAGCAACTGAATATAACTCTGAAAAAGAAGTCGCTTTTATAAAGTTTCTTAAATATTCAAAACTCACAGGTAAGTCATTCTAAAATTTATGCAGATTGCAGAAAGCTATCATTTTCACGTAGCTATATTTATTCCACATGGTATAAGTTTTGTAAGTTGAAGCAAATTAAATTAAATCAACTACAATTAAAACCAATCACCTTAATGGAATTAATATCTGACCCCTCAACAACGAGCGCTCTTGTAAACGCCCTGAATTCCAAACAAACCCTTGAAAAGCAGGAAACGGCAAAATATCACTTAGTGCTATATAATTACATAATAACATTTACTGAGCAGTAACCTCTTTTTCGTGAATGTCAACGGACACACGAAAGAATACAAATTCCCCCAATAAGCTTATACCGCCTATTTTAGAAATAAAACTCATAAAAAAATGGTTTCCAAACTTCATTATACTGATTTGTTTTCCATTTTGATAAATAAGCTTATACCGGCTATTTTAGAAGTAAAACATAATAAAATACTGATTTGTTTTCCATTTTGATAAATATACAATGGGATCAAAATATTACATTCCCTCGTATTACGGCGGGTAGTTCTTCATTAGACTACATCGCAATGCCAAGAATCCTAGAGCCTCATGTCAAAAGCCGGACACAATATCTACCTGGCTCAAGTCGCTGCCACTGTCACTGGTCTTTGTTAGCCGACGTTACTGGCATTCAAAGCCACTGAATAGAAACCCCAAAACAATGGACGAAGAACGTCGGAGGTTAAGAGGAAAGGAGGAGCCGAAGGGAACGAGGTGGAAGGGTCAAAGCAACACCCAGGTCCTGGCAACACCATAAGCATGAACGACGAAACCTCGAGGTATTTTGATGAATGTACCCGAGGAGTATGAAGAATTTGTCGCGAAGAAGCTTAATTACCTTCCCGGATTGAGTTTCTTGAAAGGCAACAAGGAGAAGAAGACGCGGGAACTATGCCACTGCCTTTATCATGCCATGGGACGGGCGACTCGGGCCTTGTCTATCACGGAGGATGAAGAATCTGGAAAATGTTTCGCGTCTTCTCGTCTTCTGCCGCTCCTGGCGTCCATGAAGCTCCACTTATCAGGTGGCGCCCTTTCTCTCACCTAACAACAGCTGCGCCGTCATAGGCAACAGCTTTAAACAAATCTGTGATACTGTCGTCAATGACCTTAGGAGTAAATAAGTATATCTTCGTTTCACCAGAACACTGAACTGATTATCAGCTCTCCTAAGGTTGGCCCGAAGGATTAGATATAATTTACGTGGCTAGGAACCAATTGGTTACCAGCAACGGGACCTTCAGTTTATCGTGGGATCCAAACCACATTACATCGAGAAATGAATTTCTAATCACTAGAAATAAATTCCTCTGATTCCACGTTGGCGGAGTGGGGAGCGAACTCCGGACTACTGAATCGGTAGGCGAGCACGTAACCCACTCGTCCGACGAGGAACTTCAGTAATATCGGAACAGGGAGAGAGGTCCGCTTCAATATAGCAGGAAAACGCCCGATCGGCGCATTGAAAGATCGAATATTGAGCGAATCCGGTTACCACGCTTCGCTCTATTACTAAGTGTATATACTTTTAATTGAAAGCAGTGTATATACTTTTAATTGAAAGTGAACAAGTCGGAACTGGAATATGTGATTTTGGCATAAAGCCAAGCACTAGGACCCATAGAGTCATTCAGCGCTAGAGTGACAATGAATACAAATGGAAATATAAATAATGACTTCAATGGAAATTATATAAATAATGAGTTTAAAATAGATACCATGATGATCGATGTTTAAAACGGTAAAATCAAGAGATTTGATTTCTAATGGAATTAAAAGTTACCATTTATGATAAAAAAAAAATTAAAAATTAGGCGAGCATGTCAATTCATAAAGTGCTTCTGGACATGGCGTCTTTAGCAAGAAGCATAAACAAAATGCGATTTTAATATACGAACGCAAAATAAATAGCGACCAACTTAAAAAGAAACGCCTAACGAGGCACATCAAATTTATGCAACTCGTTAGCTTTTTTAATTAAAAGCATCACGCTTCAGTAAAAAAAAAATATTTTTTACATTTCATATACCAAAATGATTGTTTATCAAACCGTGATGTTTTTTATTACGTGATATTTCTCGAATAAGCAATATTTGCACCTCGTTAGTTAAAAGTTTCTAAAAATGGAGGTGAAAGGAGTGATGAATCTGATAATTCGGAGGACGTTTTCTCTCTCTCTCTCTCTCTCTCTCTCTCGTCTCTCTCTCTCTCTCTCTCACACAGACACACACACACGCACACATACACACACACACACACACACATATATATATATATATATATATATATATATATATATATGTGTGTGTGTGTGTGTGTGTGTGTGTGTGTGTGTGTGTGTGTGTAACAAACTAAGTGGAAGGTACATAAAATTTGTCAGAATATATACGATAAAACCCTGCAAATAATTAGCGACAGTTGGAGAACACGTACATACAACAATGAGAAGATATGTAAAAAAAGAAAAACTGATTTTACATTGAAAAATGTGGATATGGGAAAATGAAATAGATCGGAAGCGAGAAATATAAAAAGTCAAGATAAAAACGATACAAAATTCACCGGTAATCTAGATGATGCAACTGGAACCCAACTGGAAAACTTATTAGTATAAAAGAAAAATATTGACTAAAATATACTACCGTATAAAAGACAGTTGAACAGACAAGAATTTGGACTAGAATCCAACTGAAGGAAGAAGAATGCAAAGAAGAGAGATCAAAAAAGCATCATCAAGCCCTCTTCCCCATTGAGAGGAATGAATGGTGGAGGAGAAGGATCCCAATCAATACCATTAGGACATCAGGATAAAGACGAGGACATAAGAGACCGTTATTAAGCCTGTATTCCCATGGAACAGAATAAAGACCGGGTCTTCTAAAAAGGATATAAATTATACAGAACAGAATAGATATTGATTTTAGGCCAAAGCAAAGTCTTTCGACGCTGAAAAGGGAATTGACAGTGAGAAGGTTTGAAGGGAAAACCATAGGAAGACCTCGACATTGTATACTATAAAATAATTGTTAAAGAGGGTGAAAAATCAAATGAAAAAGAATATGAAAGGAGGTACAGTAAAAGAGGATGAAAGAGGTTGCAGATAGGTGCCAACAATGCACCACGTGAAGTGCACTGACGAGATTACATCCCTACGGGGATTACACACTGAAAAAATTATTTACATTCCCCCTGACAGGGATGCAGAGCGATTTTACTGAAAATCTAAGGACTGAGATACGTGCGTCAAAGGTTTTAGGCACGTACTCCACTTAAAGACAAAGAGAAAGGAATAACTACTTCAATTTTAAGCCCGTAACCCTAGGTGCGTACTCCACTTAAAAATAGAGAGAAAGGAATAACTACTTCAATTTTAAGCCCGTAACCCACTTACAAGAACGGGAGATCATCAGTTTAAGGAGCAATAGACAAAGATAACTTAGCGAGATTAATTTAGGCACGTATCCCCCTTGAAGTAAATAGAAGATTGCCAGATAGCACCAACTCGTTCCCACACGCAAATATGTGCAAGGATTAATGGTGACAGACTTTTAAGTAGGCTTGAGCTGGGCAGGACATTATATCATCCAGGTCTTTGTCTCTTGTATTTAAAGGATTAGTTTTCAACAGCATGTTGATATATTGCTGAGGGGAAACCTGAAAAAGAAGACATGTAATTCTCTCTCTCTCTCTCTCTCTCTCTCTCTCTCTCTTCTCTCTCTCTCTCTCTCTCTCTCTCTCTCTCTCTCTCTCTCTCTCTCTCTCTCTCTTTCAAGAAAAAAATTGAAGGTTTAAACATTCAGTTGAGAAAAATTTAACTTAAATTATTATTATTATTATTATTATTATTAAAAATCCACAATTATATGTTAAAATATATTTCTATGTAAAAAACAGACTTTCGAACACTGGTCAGGTGTTCGAAAGTCTCTGTTTTTACATAGAAATATATTTTAACATATAACTGTGGATTTTTAATAATTTGTTCTTCACGAGACTGTGAATTATTATCATTATCATTATTATCATATTCTTCAAAGACATACGAACACAGTAAACATATCATTATTAAATCAGATTATTACTGTCAATAAAAGGGAATTAACAATATATTTAGAAGAGACGAGTTTTATATATATATATATATATATATATATATATATATATATATCTATAATATATATATATATATATATATATATATATATATATATATATATTTATGTATGTATATTCTGTGTGAAGTTTCCAAGACAGTACATGAATAATAAACGTGTTACATTTTCAAAGGTAAACTTCAACAAAACCAAACACAAAATCATAAAATATTATGTACACAAAAAAAAATACTTAGGTACTAAAAACTACCATAACTTGATCTCCCAAAGTTAGTCTTGTAAACGTCAACATTTGTCAAATAAAGAATCCTTTCTTTTTAACCCTTCCCAATCAACTAATCCAAACCGGAAAATCATTTACCATTAGCTGATCAAAGCTTCCAAATCCTGGTCTAATATGAGCATGATTAGATTTTAATGCGCGTCTCCTTCCTTGCGAATTTGCGAATATGAAAGCCAGCTTCCCACTCAGACTGAAATGCAAATGCCTGAAATACCATAAAAGGATACAAACATTTCAGAGTTGCAAAACACTGATCGCTCGCGTCTCACTTCAGGATACTGGAGAAATTCTCCAATAAACATCGAAAGCAGAGAAGAGAGACGCACCAATAAACTTGAGCTTAGAGGAGAAACTAACATCACGTTCCTTAATATACTATGATTTTTATTTTAGGGAGAGCCAGAACAATTATAGTATAATTATTAAAGGCCACAGATTATGAAAATTCATGATGTTAGAAAGATATTTAAATGATTAGGCCTAGACACATTCTTTTCAAATTAAATCAAATATCAGATCATCCAAAGTGAAAAGAGGAGATGGTCGACGCGCAACATCAAACATCATCAAGTTCAAAATGAACACTAGCTACGATACCTATGTAGAACGGAAGGGAAAGAATCCAACAAAATAATTACATACCACTGGGGTCTGGAACACAGAAAAGAATAATGCACAAGGACCGGCAACCTGCCTTCACCGAGCGTTCTCCTTAAAAGTTTCCAGACCCTCTGACGCAGACATCCAGATCTAGTGAATCTGGGAAGGCTTCCCAATATCCTCTCTCCAGTTTATTTTCCCTTCAGATCAATTGAACCTTGCTTGATTTCATTTGGTAAATTCACCCCTCGACCACTATCTTCCCTATGTACCCTAGGCACAATCTCTCTCTCATCTAATAAAGTAAGACTTCCAGTCTCTCTCTCTCTCTCTCTCTCTCTCTCTCTCTCTCTCTCTCTCTCTCTCTCTCTCTCTCTCTCTCTCTGCAACTATCTAAATAATCCCATACAGCCGGAGTAATTCTCCCTGAATGAGGCCCTATTACTTCCATGAGAGAAGCATCAAGCGGATAACTCCTGGAAGAGCATCTTACTGTGTCTAATATTTCCTCCTCCTCCTCCTCCTCCTCCTCCTCCTCCTCCTCCTCCTCCTCCTCCTCCTCCTCCTCCTCCTCCTCCTCCTTCTTCTTCTTCTTCTTCTTCTTCTTCTTCTTCTTCTTCTCGGTGCGATGGCGCTGCTGTGGTGTCGGTGCCTCTCCCCCAAATATGCAGAGCAATATTGAACGACCTGGATTCTCACGACACAATCATGAAGAGGAGAAGGAGAAAGGAAGATGGAAAATAGGTGGAAATGAACTTGGAAGATTGATGTTTGTACTGACACTATAACAAATAAAATGATAATACCTAATATCAGACCCTCCTGCATAAACTGTACAGGATCTTTGTATGCACAAATAGAAATCGGTACACAAGCAAACACATAAATAAATAAATCATCAAGAGAGATGAACGTTGAGGAATGTTAGGAGCTACAGAAGAGCAGATGTCAGCAGTGATCACCTACTTTTGACATTGCCTGTGTTGTTGGACACACGAACTATCTAAACTTGCCCTTAAAAAATAACTACTGAGGCTAGAGGGCTACAATTTGGTATGTTTGATGACTGGAGGGCGGATGATCAATATACCAATTTGCAGCCCTCTAGCTTCAATAGTTTTCAAGATCTGAGGGCGGACAGAAAAAGTGCGGACGAACAAACAAAACCATCTCGATAGCCTCTACAGGAAACTAAAAGCCTCTTGAAGATGAACATCAAGAGACATTTACAACTGAAAGTTCAAGTATCTCTAGACATCTAGCAACCGCATTTGAGAAACTGGAGACAATCAGCCAAGACTGGACTGACATCAGGAATTTATGTCAGTCTGCTGGAAAAGAAGTCCTGGGATATAAGGGAACAGACAGAAAGTTTGGACATCGAACGAGACCTGCGATGCAAGACAGAGCAGACAAAGCAAAGCAGAACGTACCAACCGCTTAAGTCTAGAAAGCGAAGTTCAACTAAGTATAAGTTGAGATAAGAGAAAATATTGGGACAAACAGAACGACGATGTGAACGAAGACTTGTATCAAGTGAGATGCATTACTATTAGAATGGGCCGCAGAATTATCAACGAAATATCTGTTTCGAAAAGGGAAATGAAGAAAATGCCTGTCGAAAGGAGGGTCGGGTAAATGATAACATCAGGAGATAGATAGATAACGATGGGCAGAACATTTCTGTGAGGTCAGGACCAAGAAATAGGAAGGGGATAAACCTGATAGATATACCAGGAACTGGCAAAGACCTGAATGTGCTCATCAATACATTCACCGTTTTGGAAGTGGAATCAATAATAAAGAAACTCGTCAGATGGAAAATACCTAATCGTTATGGAATCTCTGCAAAGATGATTCCAGCTGAAATCGTTTAACTAGAATGTTTTGCAGCTTATGGAATCTGGAAAAAGCTACAAGATCTGGAACAGAAGGTAATAGCAATGGTAACAAAGATATTATGACATTAATGAATGCAATCATTATAAAGGCATTGCACTTGCACTGGTTCTGATGAAGTTTTTCAGAATTTTTTTTTTCTCAATGTGCTGGAGAAAAGTTTACAAATACTTAGAAACAAATTTCTAACCTGCATCGGGATTAAATCCAGGTCCCAAATGCATATGCTTAATTTCAAATGTATCTCTTCATATAGAGCATACAATATTATATATAAAATATATATATATATATATATATATATATATATTCATAATCACCACACAATGAAAGACGAGACCGCTGCTAACCAGGCCACACAAGTGGTACTTAGGCTCCAGCTTCTTTTAGGACTTGTGTGGCCTGGTTGGCAGCGGTCTCGCCTTTCGATGAAAAGACCTGGGTTCGATCCTGATGTGAATATATATATATATATATATATATATATATATATATATATATATATATACATATTATATATATATATATATATATATATATATATATACCACTCTTACTGCAGATGCGATGAAATATGAATATATTAATATAACATACACAATTTTTATGGTATACTTTTCTACCAACTGCGTAATTTTTTTTTAGAAAAGAAAATGTTGGCAACTGGAGAGAAAAAATTCAAACGAAGAGTTTCGGCCGCAAATAAATTCGTTTATAGTTCGGAATCTTGGAATCTTGGCTGGTATGATCTGGGAAAAAGACTTGGAGAACAAATCAGGCAATTCCAAGAATTCAACGAAGCAATCTTTCCATTCGCCATTCCAATTACCCGAAAGTACTCGAGCAAATCGAATCTGCAAAAGACAAAACAGAAAACCACAACTGCATCCTTAGAAAGCTGAGTATTATCAAAAAGAGTGAAAATAATGCTGAGTATTATCAAAAAGAGTGAAAATAATGCTGAGTATTATCAAAAAGAGTGAAAATAATGCTGAGTATTATCAAAAAGAGTGAAAATAATGCTGAGTATTATCAAAAAGAGTGAAAATAATAACACTAGCCAACACGAAAAATAATTCCTATACATTACAAAGTTTCTTCCCTAAATAATAATGCAATAAATAACAGTTATTTAGCAAAATATGATCAAATTTCATCTTGAAAATAATATTAACCATTGGTCAGAGATAACATCAAACATCATTTTGTATTGATCAAGATCTGACAGAAGAATTTAAAATTAACATTTTGAGGTTAAATTAGCTTCAATTTTTCAAGTAAGTAGATTTTTTTATAACTTCGGTGAGAGAGAGAGAGAGAGAGAGAGAGAGAGAGAGAGAGAGAGAGAGAGAGAGAGAGAGAGAGAGAGAGAGACATAAAATAAGCAAACAGCTTTCCAAAGAAATTTACAACCATTTTTATCTTACTTAACTAATGCGAATTCCTGCAAAAATAATCCTATAAACCATAACAGATTTAAGCATTAATAGACTAGGTAGCAGCATAACAAAGGTTCATATTCTTTGCTTCATTTTCCCAGTATGGACAACGAAAATCCATATTCTCCCCTCTCTCTCTCTCTCTCTCTTCTCTCTCTCTCTCTCTCTCTCTCTCTCCACACACACACACAGAAACCGGACAATAAAAAAACTTCTACGTAAGATATGAGCATGTCAATAGACTCGACCTCCTGCAGGAGAACATGCCCCTTCAGAGGACAACCCTTCCCTGAGGATAAGGGCAAGTGAAAGGTATAGAATGTCAGGCTTGAGGTTAAAGAGGAGGACGACCAGAATGGATGGCTTGCTACCTCTAGACTCTCAGACATGTCTGGCAGCCAGTGGCTTCTTCTGAAACTGATGTCCACACTGACTCTTATCACTTATATCATAAACTTTACCATGTCCATATGCACCAAATATAGCTTTATCTAGGTCCAAGTACGATACATAGCTATTTCGTTAACTAAATCCATAAAAAATGTATGTACTGAATTTTTTTTTTTAGATTTGTTAATGATGACCAAAAACGTAGAAGCAAAATTCAAATCATGATATTGATAAAAAAATAAACACACAAAGAGCTTTATATTACCATGAAGCCCAATACTCTAGATCCTAGAATATGCTTTGAATATCACTTTTAACAAGAATACAAATAACGTGGGAACAAGAAAATATTGCTAAAGGTATAGGCAAAAATAGGGTATACTGAAAAAGCGAAAAAATTCAGTTTACAGAGAAAAACCAAATAATAAAAGGGGGAAATCGTACATTTCGTGGTTAAATCATATAGTACGCAGAAGGAAAAGTTGGGGATTTCTGGGACACACCAAATACTACATAAGTAATTTGGGATTTCAAAGACATTCAAAACAGTCAGATGGATAAACTGGCAAGTTTATACTAAAGTAAATCTTAGTTTAAATACTCTCCTAAGGCTGGCCTGAAGGATTAGTAACCAGCTGGTTACTTAGCAAAGGGACCTACAGCCTATTGTGGGATCCGAACCACATTATATCGAGAGATGAATTTCTAATCATCAGAAATAAATTCATCTGGTTCCGCACTGGCGGTGGCTGGGAGCAAACTCGGGCTACCAGATTGATAGGCGAGTATACAACCCACTAGTCGAATGAGGAACTGGAAATTCTATATAAGTATAGCAAATAATAAAAAATTGTGGATTTTAGGGACATAACGCATATAAGACATAAGGGAAAATTGTATATTCCACGGACATTCCAAATACTAGAAGTGATACTGGAAATTTTGAGTGCACACAAAATACCAGTCATAATAATTTGGTAGTTTTAGGGCACAGCAAATAAGAAAACGGGAATTTTGGGATTTTAGGGACTTACCAAATACCTGAAGGGGAATTTTGGATATTTTACGGATACTAAATACTGAGTGGGAAATTTAGGGATTCCTTAAGATGCCAATTGCCAGAAAAGAAAACAGAATCTCAGGGAGAGATATAAAACGCTAAAAGAAGAAACTGTATAGTTGATGTTGAATACAGAATTTACGCCAAAGGCCAAACACTGGTGCTTATGAGGGCATTCAACGCTGAAACGTAAATTGACAAAGTATATTCCGGTAACATCCCAACTTCAAGAAGGAAACGACATAGAAAGGAAAACTGGCGATTTCAAGGAAGTGACAAATGGTACGAAAAAAAAAAAATGAATATTTCAAAAATATCAAACACCAGTCCCTGGGCAGGTAAAATACTGCTGAAAAATAATCAATAATGATAGGAATCCAATAGGAGACTAGAGAAGTGAATAGCCGAAGAAAGAGAAAACATTATTGATCAGAAAGAAACAGCGAAAGAGAAGAAACCGCACTGCGAGAAAAGACGACGACGTAAGGAAGAGAAATTCCAGAAAAGCTCTAAAAGGAGAGAGACAAGAGAGAGAGATCCCGCCCCGCAGAAATCCCGGAAACAGGAGAGCCAATTTTACTAATGGAAGATGTTCGGTGACGTTTTACTAACGACAAATTCGAAATGGTAACTTCTCATTGTAGGAAATGTAGGCTTCCGATAAAAAAAAATTGCAAAATATTCATAACAATCGATTCCTCTACAGCACTGCAGAAGTTTTGTGACTGTGCGTCTCCATGTATTTTATACTTGATGTTGCATTTTTCTTTGTAGGCCATGAACTTGCATGAACAAAAGAGATTACTGAAATTACTGCAAGTGTTATCTCTCACATAATGTTATGTACGTATAGAACATACTCTATATACATTGCATGTATGTATGCATGTATCTGTGTATACATATGTGCGTATGAATGAATGAATGAATGTAACATGCATGGACCAACAATGTTGAGAAGGTATTATACAGTAGATACGTTATTGATAGCGACTAAACGTTTTAGGACAGAAGTGAAGAATGTATTACAATCTGAACACGAGAACATGGTTTAGCATAAAACTTGGTGAGAATTGGTCAGAAACAATGGTATATTATATTTCAATAGCTGCTAAATATTTTTATCGATGAGGTGAAAATCTAGGTGAAAAGTCATGCGATAAGACAAAATTCGGAGTGATACAATGCAGAATGGAAAAATAAATAAATAAATAAGAAACTGTTGAAGCTCGTACTAAAAGAATTCTTAAGTGGAATTGATCAATGGATAGAGCCAACTCTTCTCTCCGGAGGTGAAGTGTGGATGCTGCAGGCGGATGAAAGCAAAAGGTTGAAAGCGACTGAGAGAGCTGCTTCGGTATTATCGGTAGGGAATGAATAAACTGAAAGGTGAGCAATGTTAAGATACTCTGAAGAGGTAAAACGGTCCAATATAGATGCGGGGACGAAACACTGTTTTTAGAGATGTTTCAGTCGAACGGAAAGAATGGAGAATGATAAGCTGATGAAAATAGAATACAGTTTGGAAATACACAAGGAACGAGGGGGAGAAAGACTAGAGAATCTGGTGGCTAGACGGAGTGAAAGAGGTGCTAGACAGGAGACCAACGACAAACCCAGAGAAAGGGGAAGAACTGTCGAATATATTAAATACGGATAGATACGCAGAAACGCGTTGGCAGTGGCAGACACGAAGCAAACGCAATCAAAAGCAAAGGAAGCACATCAGCTTGGAACGAAGCATGGAAACATCAGCTGTGAACCACGGGAAAATAGTGATCGAGAAAATATAGTATCTTATCAAAATCTCACATGTTGAACTATGCACAAATCGTACAAAGTCGCAGACAAAGGATGTCCTGTGAGAAACGGCAGCAAAGGAGTGAAATGACATTTTCTACAATTCCAACCAAAACTATTTTGCTTAGAAATAATTTCGACTTCCGCAATCATAAACACAATCACAAGTTCCGCAACAATCCGAGTCAGTCGGTCGGCTCAAAGACATCATCGCAATTAAATTATCTCCTTTGACGGCACAAAGGAACCGAGGTCAGCTCCCCAGAGGAAGCAAAATCTGAACAGCCCCTAAAGTTTCGAGGACCCTCGTCCCTAATGACAAACATTTGGAGGTTATAAAAAATTCATAAGTTTTCCTTAATCATCCACCAAGTGTGCGTGAGGCCAGGGACGGAGAGAAATAAAATGCGCCGAGGTTTCTTCGGCGCAATCGAGTTTTCTGTACAGCGTACAGGGTTGATTTTTTTTAAATAAAAAAAAAACAAAATCAGTGATTTATTTGATTTTTTATTTATTTTATTTTTTTATTTTATATTTATTTGTTTTTTAGATGTTTTTTCAATTCTTTTTTTTTTCTCAAAATGTATTCCATGACATAATTACTATTGATTTATCTTTTAAGTTTCCAGTTCTGGCCCAACTCATGTATGTACTTGCAATTTTCTTTATATCAAAATATATAGCTGTAGCACAGTTATGCTTAAGTTTTTATTAACCTCCAAACCATAATTTTCAATTTGTTTGCTTTCAAATAAAAAAAAATATAAAATCCTGATTTTTTAATGAAAAAAATCAATGATTTAAACACTTGATTAAATCAGTTTGATTTAATCATTGCCAACCTTGACAGATGATGACACTCAGCCGCGCCTCATTAAACTTTCAGCCACAGCCAAGGTGGTGGCCTGTGTTGTTGGTACCTATAGCGGTGCCAGACGCACGATCACGGTTAACTTTAACCTCAAATAAAATAAAAACAACTACTGAGGCTAGAGGGCTGCAGTTTAGTATGTTTGATGACTGGAGGGTAGATGATCAACATACCAATTTGCAACCCTCTAGCCTCAGCAGTTTTTAAGATCTGAGAGCGGACAGATAAGTGCAGACGGACAGACAAATGGCCGTCTCAAGTTTTCTTTTAAGTAACACTTTAAAAAGTTAATATTACGAACACATGAATTCGCTTCATATAAAGATTATATATATATATATATATATATATATATATATATATATATATATATAATATAATCTTATCACTAGGATATTTTCGACAGAGGGAAATACAACGTACTCTAACTCAACCACGGAAACCCAAGTATGTAGAGAATCAAAAAGACAAATGAGAAAAACAGTCACCCCAATGACAGATGCGGTTGCGTACCACGCATCTCCCATGCAAGACGTGTGCATCGGGGAATAATTGTCATACGATACACGGCTCTGAGGGTACGAGAAATAATGACGTAAAAAAAAAAAAAAAAAAAAAAAAGGGTTGGGGGGGGGGGGGGGGGAAAGAGGCAGGGCCTATTTTCCTTTGTAATCAAGGTGCGAGGCAGAAACTGAATTAATTACGAGAAGAGGAATGCTCTGTTATTATCTCCTGCCTAGTCTGATTTCTTTGATTTACCTAATTAAGGGGTTTGGCCGGTCCCTCTCCGCCCCTTCACAGCCCGTCACCAGCCAGTATTTTCAGAGGCTCTCGCTCCGCACACATACCCACACACATGCATGCGTGCTTTACATACATACATACATACATATCTATAATATATATATATATATATATATATATATATATTATATATATATATATAAAGTACTATATCGTATGTTAACCTTAGGTAAAAATATTTATCCACCATCATGTTTAAAAATAACGTAGATATTCAAACATATGTCCCATATAATCCACACCTATTTTCTGTACATTTCTAAATATTTCTGAGGACCATTTATATATATATATATATATATGATATATAATTATATTATATATATATATATATAGTAGATATGTATATATACATATCTATATACACACGTAATATATATTATAAATTATAATAATATTCTTTTATATTCTAACGTACTAATATTATTTATTTATATACCGTAATTATGTATAACCAGAAAATGGGTAATTTTTAATATATATGACCACGGTTTGTTTTTTATTACATATACATAATGTATTATAATATATATACACGTTATATATACATAATTATATATACATATATACGTATATATGCTTAAAAAATTCACAGTAAATACACCGTGACTCCATGATATAAGCGAATACCTCAGGAAAAAATAATAGGCAGAAATTCGTAGCCGAGCGCTTTCGTCCTTCAATGAGACATTGTCGAGGCACAAATGAGATACAGTTGAAAAGAAAGTGACGAGGTAAACAAAAAGATCAACGATACCAGATGGTTAATTGTCAACAAGGTAAAAATCAAAGAGATAATCCAGGATAATCGGAGATCACAAACTAAAACAGACTCAAATATCTGCTTTGCAACCTCCGCCGTTGACGCAAGACATGAAAATGCTATAATGCCGTTTACCGTATAGAAAAGGAATTCCTGCAATAGACAAACATTTTGACATGCATCATCTTTCTCTATACCTATGCAAGGAATTTATCTATTCACGTCAGCTAAATAAGACGTAGTATTTACCAAGTGTGGTGCCTATCTCCTTAAAGTAAAAGTGAACTGCTAGTCTCTACAGCTTTAAAGTTTTATAAAACATCCATTTCAGAGTCAAAAGCCTTCTAAATGTGCGGATTCCGATGTCTGGGGAAAATGCACCAGCCTCGGTAACACAGTAGCAGGGTTATTGAAGCTCGGTAATCACATTTGCGTCTCCAGCAACATCAGAGAATTTTGGAATGCAATTCCAAAGTCCCCTTAATTATATTTACTGGGTTTCTGAGTAAAAGCCATTGATTTACTATTCGTGTGCATATACCTGGTGTATTGAAAACGTAAGGATCTCTCTCTCTATATATATATATATATATATATATATATATATATATATATATATATATATAGTATATATGTGTGTGTTTGTGTATGTACATATGTATTTACATAAGTATATATATATATATATATTATATATATATATATATGTGTGTGTGTGTGTGTGTGTGTGTGTGTGTGTAAATAAATTCTTCTGGTAAAACAGGATATGTCTCGTGACTACCGAATCGGTAGGCGAGTACGTAACCTACCCGTCCAACGAGGAACTGTGGCTGTAATTAACACACACACGCACATACATACATACACATACATACATTACATACATACATACATACATATAATATATATATGTATATAAATATATATATATATATATATATACATACATTATATCATTATATATATATATATATATATATATATATATATATATATTATATATATATATATATATATATATATATGCAAGATGAAACGCAGCCCTGAGAATGAGAAGAGTTTACTGTCTCTCCCATCAATTGAGCGTTAAAATTTGGAAGCAAACCCAGGGGCAACAATAAGGTAGAAAGGGGAGGAAGGAGGAGCAACTGGACGATAAGCTGAGGAGAGAGGATAGAACACGAAGCCGATTTGAGAGAGAGCAGGAGGGGGAGGAGCAGGAGGGGGAGGAGGAGGAGGCCGAACTTGTACGGGGTTCTGGGAGCTCAAATCACCCACGCCGTCTATCGCACAAGGGTTGCTCCGGGTTCCGGCTTCTTTATCGCTCTCTAAATGCCAAGTAGTATTAGCTGAGAGATTATAACCGACGCATCTATGACCTAGTCATAGACAATACGCTTTCGAATTTACGCAAAGGATTCCGTATCCATTTGGACAGTAAGTATATGTACTATATAATACATATATATACATATTATATATAAATATATATAAATATACATTATATATATACATATATATTTTATATATGCTTATAAATGCAAAATAACATACATTTATATAAACTATATACTATATATATAAACTATATACTATATATACATACACATACACACACACACACACACACACACACACATATATATATATATATATATATATATATATATATATATACACGTGTGTGTGTGTGTGCGTAACAAATAATATAATTATATACTAAATATATATTATATATATATATATATAGATATACATATATATATATATATATATATATATATATAGCATATATATTGAAAGATGTCCTTAATTTACTTAATGATCTATTCATACCGAGCAGCACCACAAGAGCGCTTTAATTAATACAACTTGACAAGCCCGGGTTAGGTTCCATGACCTACATCAAAATATCCCAAAATGTTATTCCACGTGCTAGCAATTACTGCTAACCGTAAATTCCGTGTTATTATTATTAGGTTTTATAATTCTGCGCAAATTAGTTTCAATAAACCGGATCTGTGGCAAATGACATAAAACAAGACTTGTTTACCAGTTATAATCTTCACCCAATTTCAACAATGACCTAGAATTTGATACAATTTAGGTCACATGAAAGTGAAACTAAATTGCTGGTTTGGTGATACAAGGACAAATTTCAAATTGCCCACTTGTGCACAACCGGCCAACTGTTCGATATGCCCAATAAATCAATAAATACTAGATAACAGGTAGACACTCCACGCCCCACCTCCTACATTTGTTGTGATTTTTAATATGTTGTTTTCCTTTAAAGAAAATGCCTAATTTTACCCCACTTCAACGGCTTATTGTCCATTTATCAGCAGAGAATTATTGTTGCTACTTTGGCTTGCTCTCTGCGCGTCACCTGCTCCGAGGTGCTACAGTAATTCACATCAGCAGTGCATTCGATGTCTAGGCCAGTCCCTTACGACGCTCCTGATTGGCTGATGATAAGCCAATCACTGGGCTGCAAACTCTCAGTCTCTCGAGAGAGTTCACATGAGCAGGATGTATGTTCCGCCTCTCCTGAGGGATGCGTCTTTCAAAAGCATCCCTCAGGAGAGGCTGAACATACATCTTGCCTATGTGAACTCTCGAGAGAGACTGAGAGTACCAGCCCTGTCACTGGCTTATCAACAGCCAATCAGGAGCATCGTAAGGGACTGGCCTAAACATCAAATGCACGGTTGATGTGAATTTACTATAGTACTAAACACCGTATGATATATGTAAACTAGACGGCCGCACGAAGATATCGTTTCTAAATATAGTTTGTCTGCTACACGATATAAAAACAGGCGTATATAATACTCTAATCCCGGAGCGGCTAGTATACTAAACACGGCGTCTCAACGAGCTTCCGCCATATTTAGTACTACCACCTCGGAGTAGATAACAAGCCGAAGTTAGCACCGAATTATTGTTCTATTCCTCACAGACAAAGCCATAGCACCTGGATAACTAACATGCCGCCAAAATGTTAAAACCTATAAAAAGAAAAGAAATAAATATTACAGCAGTTCATTTTGGCAACATATGATTACATATTCACACCCAACTTTTGTTCAAGCAGTGTCTCTAGGTAAAGTCATTCTTATCCATCGAGTTCGAGCAGCCTTTGTGGATTCAGATTCTGTAGCAAGGTTGCGAGTTCTCAGTACACCAGTGCTCGAGTTATCAAAGGAGAACAATGAGTACAAACTTCATTTCCTACGTCTGGGTCAATCCATTTTTAAGCCGCCACATTAAAATGACACTCTTCCCTAATTTATAGCGATGGAACCGAGCAGATCCCGTAAAGCGTCAACAATTAAGGTTCTGGCCCAGTGGGACTGTAAAACCCGCTATGCAATCTGATACCCTCGATTGCTTTGGTTTTCAAGTTGTCACATACAACTGCATTGCAAGGTAATCAGTAATCAGCAATATAATTGGCATATGAAAGTAATCAAGTAACAAATGCGCTAAAGTTTCTTCTGCGCAATCGAGTTTTCTGTACAACCTAAAGATCTCTCTGTAGCGGCCCATGAAACTTTCAGCCACTGCCCCATGGTGGTCTGTGTCGTTGGCACCTATAGCAGTCCCAGACGCACTAATCATGGCTAACTGTAATCTTAAATAAAATCAAAATTACTGAGGCTAGAGGGCTGCAATTTGCTATGTTTGATGACTGGAGGGTAGATGATCAACATACCAATTTGCAGCCCTCTAGCCTCAGTATAGAAGAACTAAGGACGGGCAGAAAAAGCCATCTCGATAGTTTTCTCCTACAGACAACCAAAACGGAGATTTCGCGACGAGATTTTGATCTGGAAAGTAAGTGGGATGAGATCAATTTTGGCAGGAAAAGTCTGAACGTTATTCCGAAACAAAAGCATCGTCATGGACAGATATTATACCATAAAAGCCACAGTTAGTGCTTCAACTTTAAGATATAAAGAGCATCTATACAACTTCATTTAACACTGCCTGCATCGGAGTATTGGAATTAGAATATAAAATTTAGGCCAAAGGCCAAGCGCAGAGACCTATGACGTCATTCAGCGCTGGAAGGGGAATTCTGAGTGAAAAGGTTGTAAAGGTGGAACAGGAGGGAAACGTCGCAGTTGCACTCTGAAAAAGAATATGAACGGAGGTACAGTAAAGGGAACGAGAGTTTGCAGTTAGCGGCCGAAGGAATGTTACAACGAACCTGAAAGCAATACCTACAGTGCACCGCGTGAGGTGCACTGATGGCACTATACACCACCTTCGACTTCCAGTTCTTGTTATATGGTTCTTGATGCATGACGCCAGCACAGGCTCTTGCTCATGCAGCCCGTAAATTCCAGACTAGATATAAGATCTCTGCTGCCGTAGCTTTACCACAAATGCGTCAGAACTTCAACTAATCACAAAAGGTTATCAAACCAGCTTGTTTATTAGCTATACAAACACACGCCACAGTCAGCGGAGGCATGTTTATCAGTCCACCGGTTGAAACTGCCTGAATGAATCTTTTAAAATCTGGCCGCTTTTAATTGGACGAAACCATAAATCAAATACGTCTCTTTAGAATGTTATTAAAACCCGTTTTCGAGGCTGCAAGTAAAAACTAATATCTCGATGAATCATTATTTTCTCTTAATCGCTGTATCGTAGATGGGAGGATCAGCTTTAACAGCACTTTTTTTCTAAAAGTACGTGAGTTCGAATCCCGCCAGGAAAAGAACTACTTCATTTACCTCAGCTCCAATTTGAAGTCAGGTTGTGAACACCGGCAAATTTAAAAGGATATTGTGACCATCAGAAATACATGTTCTTGGCGAACACAACTTGGACATTCTACATAAGGTAGAATTCATATAGATGATTAGTTTCATAAAAAATAATCTGGACCAACTGCACATTTTTTTTTCTCTCAATTTATCGCCTACTATTGTACCCATCTTTATTTTTTCAACCTTTCCTTTTATTCGTTCTTCCTTGTTTGAACCTCCTCCTGATAATACCCTTTATTTCATTCGTTCTTATTCCTTTAGAATTTCTCCTACTCTTCTTCTTCCCTGTTGGAGATGGTTACGGTTCAATGATTGGCACAAACTAAAAATAATAAAAAATGGTACAAAGTTGTAATATCAAAATATCAAAATAACTATCACTGATTATAAAGTACATTACTCTGTAATATAACGAGGAAAGGGAAGGCAGGGGAGAAGGATATTATATAGCACACCGCTTTCGGAGGTATTGAACGCAAAGAAACAAATTCCTTCGGAGTGGTACCGTCATTCAAGTGATCAACGACCCCCCCCTGTCCCCCCCACCCCCCCCCCCCACCACCCACCCCACCCCGCGGCTTTCCAATAGGGGCATGAAAAGGGCCTCCCTTGTGATCTCTCGTGCTTCAGTTACCAGCCAGTCGATTCCTGTTTGCCGATTGACTTGAGCCACGGATCTATCAATGCGTGTCAGAGATGTATATACCTATACATTTCCAGGGCACTGCGCACGTAAAGGATGCATGCGTGCATAATACTCGAGTATAACACAAATGTAAAAAATGCTCATTATGTATGTGCATGAATATATGTACGTATGTATACATACATGTATATGAATATATTGTGTGGTTTTACGTAATATAATATATATAATATATATATACTATAATATATATATATATATATACGTGTATATATATATATATATATATATAATAATATGATATATATTATATATATATGTATATATAATATATATATATATTATATAATATATACTTATTATATATATATATTGCTTATATAAACTTGATAAAAGGGCGTGGAAGCGAGTCCACCGAAATATAGTCCTTAGCTTTAAACCAGTGTGTTTTAATGGACCTTTCAATACTGGACATATTTATATATATTTATTTATATGTATATACTATATATATATATATATATATAATATATATATATATATATGTGTGTGTGTGTGTGTGTGTGGGAGGGGGGGGGGGGGCAGGCGTTCCTCAAGCTAGCGTTTTTGTTAAGTGTACCTTTGGCTACTCGGAAAAAGCAGGATAGCGCTCCTCTCTCATATCCTCCGCTATATCAGGTTCCCACGCGTAACCGAAACGCTTATTTTTTCCCCCCTTTTCCCCCCCCTTTTCTTTGTTTGTCTGCCTGGACCTACTCACCGACCGGCCCTCCCATCCCCCCCAACCAAAACCCACCCCCATCCCCCAAAAAACCTTCAGGAGCTCTGGGCGTCTCCTTTTACCAAGGAGATGCGATAGGAGCCTCAAGATAAACACGTCGCGGATCTAAAGAGAAATGGATCCTTATGTTACAGAGGCTCGGTCACATACGACGGTTAGTTTTAGCCATAAGCACAGTACATAAGAGAACACACCATTGGAAAGTCTTTTTTCTGTACTTATAGCACAAAACTCGTTTCGTTTTTACAAATAGTAAAAAGTGTATATATATATATATATATATATATATATATATATATATATATATTATATAGATCTATATATAATATATATGTATTTGATATATATAAATATATATATATATATACTATATATCTATAGTATTTATATATATATATACGAATATATATACTATGATAAGATATATATATATATGTATCATATAATATATAGAATATATATTATGAATATATATATAAATATAAAATATAAATATATATATATATATATATATATATAGTATATATATATATTTATATATAGATATATATATATATATATAAATATATATTTAAACATATATATTAAATATTTGATATCTATAGATATATATTACATATATCTAGTATCTATACAGACTAAGAATAATATATTTATATATATATATATATATATGTAAAATTTATATATATTAAAAATGTAAATATATATATATATATATATATTATATATATAGTATATGTATATAATGTATATACTCGTATATATATGCATGTATATCGCCATTAAAAGAAAACAAAGAAAGAAAGAGTAAGAGACGCCTTTCACTCTAGTTTCCATAAAGGATAATAATACCTCTTCAGAGCATCCCCCTTTTTCATTCCATGTTCAAACAAACCGAGAGAAAAAATAAAAAATAAAACTCGAACGGAAGAACGTCGGAAAAGGATGGATTCCTTTGTCTTTGAATTAAACTAAATCATTTTCTCAAATCCATAATTCGAAAAGTTATGCCTCAGGGTGCCCTTATGAACTACTTGGAATTCACTTCTTATTGTCCGTTTTTTCTTCCTCCGGCCTCCTTTTTTCTTAACCCTCCCCCCGCCCACCCTCTCTCTCTCTCTCTCTCTCTCTCTCTCTCTCTCTCTCTCTCTCTCTCTCTCTTCATTAAGAAACGAGACCACGAACGACTAAAAACGAAGCGATGAAAACCGGGCGTTCCGGTAGGCGATACGAGTCGAGTTCGCGTACAAAAACAAGTTGTTCCGAATTCCTAATGAGTCCGTCCGGAAAAAAATAAAAAATAAAAAAGCAGCTAAAAATAGAGGAGGAGGAGGAACCTCCCACACATCATTCCTCCCACACGTTGCGTGGGGATTAAGGTCTTAAGGTCTTCTTCTTAAGACTGCAAGGCTGCTTAGGTGAGATCAATGAAGTCATCATCTTTCGTTCACGCTCAGTTACACAAAAAGACATTATTTCAGATATGAATGTATGTGCATGTCCATGAGTATATTCATATATATGTACACCGCAGCACCATTTTATTTATTTATATATATATAGTGTGTGAGTGTGTTTTTGCATGTATTTAGACCTTTTCAATTCTCAATTTCCTCATACTTTTCATATTTCTAGCTGCATCGTTCAAACCAAAAGCTTATAATCAGAACTTGAAAGTCTAAAAATAAAAGTAATCTTAGTGGGATTTGAACGCCATCTCCCTAGACGGAGGTATAGCAGAGGGCTTCCTCGACGCCTCACTCTCCTTGCAGGTGCCAGTCAAATTCCATCCCCCCCCCCCCACCCCCCCCCCCCCCCTCCCCCCCCCCCCCCCCCCCCCCCCCCCCCCCCCCCCCCCCCCAAATTTAATAAAAAATGAAAACTTTTTTATTCATTTAAAAAAGAAAAAAAACGTATCCATTCATTACCAGTTTTGGATTCCAAGGCTTTCAATGGTGAACAAATTACAAAATACTGCAAATGTGTTAAAATAAAGATTTCGATATTTCGACTGTGATATTTTTCCACGATTCAACAGTTACAAGTCCGAATGAGGCAGTGACTGTTGTTAACTTATCCCTTGGAGACAGCCCCTTTCGAAAGAAGTGGATCCGAATGTGGCCGTGATTATTGCGAACCTATCCCCTCAAGTCAGCCATTTTGAAAGGAAACGGCATTATATTAATGACATAACTGACTGCGTGTATTTTTGCATCGATGCTTGTATTGTTTATTTTCTTGCCGTATTTCTTAAAAACATCAAATCATGATGAAGATTCCCCCATATGTGAAAAAAATGAAAACTTAGAAAGAAAAATGAATAAATAGCTCAAACTGGAAACCTTCCACTCTAAGTAAGACTAGATTGCAGTAAAGGAGTAGTATCTGAATGAGTACTTGGGATAAGGGTGCTATGACAGTAGAAAGAGAAAGAGGGGAGTGAGGGGGGAGTTACGAGAAACCGTTATTAGCTACTTCGGTCCAGGATCTATATATATACTAGTCGCATTGGTCTTTAACCTTTGAAGCTTGGAATGGCATATTTTTGAGGCTTTATCCTATTCAATGCCGTGACAGAAGGATATTAATTCCCAACACTAGTATGTCTTCTCTTTTCTCCCTTTGTTCTCATAAGCTTTTCCCTGCTTTCTGCCTTGGCCTTTATTTGGAGGGCACGGAAGCTGAACCTTTTCACACCGTTTAACATCAGGGGCGCTGGGGGGGTTTGGGGGGGCTTGGGGGGCAGGGGGTCAACTGCCACCCCACCATAAGACTCAAGTTGCCCCTCCAAAGCCTCAACTTGCCCCCCTCACCCCTCAAGCCATAAGAAGTAACAGCATGTTTTCTTTCTAAATGTGCAATCATAAATGAAATGTATCAGAAATATTACGTTTCTTGATCCTTGTGATGAAGAAATAAACAAACAGTAGTGGGAGTATATCATTTTTGCTGAACTACCTTGCTCATGTGGCTTCGAAAAACCACATAAAATAACGTAAAAAAAAAAAAAAAAAAAAAAAAAAAAAAAAAAAAAAAAAAACCAAAAAAAAAAAAAAAAAAAACCGTCTTTGGCCAAACCGTCTTTGCACCCCTTACCCTCCCCTCCCCTTCCTCCCCTCCCCCTCCCCCTCAACCAAAATCTGAAATGAAGCCCCTGTTTAACAGGCACGAACAGTCTGGTGTAAACAACTATTATTCATATAAAAACTGGGATATGCATTGAAGCGCAAAAGAAAAAGAGACACTTGACAACAAAAGCCCGGAGGAATTACATTACAACGGCATTTATTTTATTTAATAACGGTCTTCCTGTCAGAGTTAAGTATATCTTAGTTTTACCAGACCACCGAGTTGATTAACAGCTCTCCTAGGGCTGGCCCGAAGGATTAGATATTTTTTACGTGGCTAGGAACCAATTGATTACCTTGCAACGGGACCTACAGCTTATTGTGGAATCCGAACATTATATCGAGAAATTAATATCTATCACCAGAAATTAATTCCTCTGATTCCGCGTTGGCAGAGCCGAGAATCGAACTTCAGGCCACCAGATTGGTAAGCGAGCACGAAAACCACTCGCCCAACGAGGAACTACACTTTAAGTAGCAACTGCGACTTTTGCTTCAACGTTCGTTACTGCCCAAAATCCTGAACGGCTAGCGAGCAACGTCTCATCACCACATTTGCAGTAGCTTGTGAAAATTTCTCCTAAAAAAATAAATATAGTGGCTGATGTATTGCAAAAAGGATATCTAAAATATTATGAAATCAAGTAAATAACCAAACTTTGTTCGAAAGTTTATGCTTAAAGGCTACGACAAAATAAGTATACAAACATATGGATGCAGAATATCTCCCAAGTGAACAGTTAAGATTTTACTGAGAGGATGCACTGAAGAAAACTGAATGTACATAACTGAGAGAATGGTGCAACGTCATCTTTCATAGACCAAATGAACACCCTCCATCTTTTTCATGAAAAACATACAAAATCCTCCAATATTAAGCTCTGATGGAAAACTTCCCTAAAGACGTAGCTAAGATACTTTGAAAAGCTAATAAAGATCAATAATCAGTGACCATTTCATGACAATTTCCCTGGTAGCCGTTAGTTACCCCGCCATTCCTCACAAAATTAGCTTTTCTCGTCAAGAGACGTTGGAAAATCCCAACAAACAAACGCTATTAGAGAAATGAAGAAGACCATCTTTCTTATTGCAGTTCCTAAGATATTAATGTAATCTTCATTTTGAGCTGAATTGAGTTGAATAAAGATTTCAAGCCAAAGGCCAAACACTGGGACCTATGAGGTCATTCAGCGCTCAAATGGAAATTGACAGTAAAAGGTTTGAAAGGTGTAACAGGAGGAAAAACCTCAAAGCAGTTGCACTATGCATCAAGTGTTAGGAGAAGGTGGAAAGTAAGATGAAGAAAGAGAATAAGAAAGGAGGTACAGCAAAAAGGAACGAAAGGGATTGCAGCTATGGGCAGAATGGAAGCTGCAAAGAACCTCAAGTAATTCCTGCAGGGTTGCTCAAAATGGCGGTTGGAGCGCCCACTTTAATCAAAAGTCAGTCTACAATCTTCCAGTACTTCCTTGGGTTTCTGGAAAGTTCTCAAAGCCTTAATAATCATATATAACTAGGTTTACTTAACATTCGCTAACCTTAACGAATATTGCCCACCAAAATCTAAAAAATAAAAAGTATATCTTAACCACACCACAGAGCTGATTAACAGCTCTCCTAGGGCTGGCCCGAAGGATTAGATATTTTTACGTGGCTAGGAACCAGATGGTTACCTAGCAATGGGACCTACAGCTTATAGTGGGATCCGAACCATATTATATAGAGAAACGAATTTCTAATCACAAGAAATAAATTCCTCTGAGTCAACGTTGGCAGATCGGGGAGTCGAACTCGCGCCTACCGTCGTTTAGTGATCCTTACCCAACAATGTCTGGTATTTCAAGTAATTTCAGTTTTATTCCATATTAGAGACACGATTCCCGGCTCTGAAAATAAGATCTGACAGTGATAAAGTGAAGCTACGCGTTTTACGGTTCTTCGACCTTCCGACAGAGAAAATTCAGGAGGTAACATATCTTTCAAAGAAGTGTGGAGAGGCTTGACTTGAATCAATCAAACTACTGATTACTCGATCTCGATACAGGCATCTAATTGCCTACTCACAATGCATTGTACATGGTGGATTTTAATGTGATGAATCACTAACCATCCTTAATCTTGCCCTACACTCTCATTTTCTTGAAAGGCCTCTACCATCATTCATTTATGTCTGCTTAGTTATGCCTGCACAGTCGGACTGTACAGGCAAAACTGAACCATAACGCTCAGTTTTGCTTGCACGGGCATAACGGGCATAAGCGTTAGTGGCGGCCTAAGTGCAAGTGTGTGAGAGAGAGAGAGAGAGAGAGAGAGAGAGAGAGAGAGAGAGAGAGAGAGAGAGAGAGAACCGACACCACCTAATTCTGCAACAAAACGAGATATTGTCTGAGACTCTCTACGTCTACAACGATAATGACAATGCCACATGCTGCTTCTGATCATTAATTATGTTCTCCTCTTGGACTAGTATTATATATATTACTCTCCCGCCTGGACGATACCAGTATCCCAGAACCTTCATCTGCTGTACAAAATAGTGGCATTTTCATTTCCTCGAACGAACACAATTACACTGGAGCCCACCTTTGGAAGATTCCCAGTCTCGGCAATCTTCGATAAGCTTCATCACAATAGAAGCCTTTCAATAACCTCTGGAAGTTTTCTCAGGTTTTCGACCATCCAATTCAAAGAACATCGCCATTTCATTCTGTTTGGATGCCACGGCGACGGGATGTTATGAATGTATGCCTTTCGTTCCACTGATTGGAAAAGTGATAAATAATAATCTTCCTGCGAGTGTCTGTTTAAGAGGTTGCAGTGCTTCTCTGCAAGCATGCGTCTTAATTACTTGTCACTTTCCTATATTTCCATCAACTGCATGCATATACAAGTGTTGCACACAATCATATATACACTATATAATATAAATGTTATATATATATATATATTATATAGTATATATATATATATATATATATATCATATATATATATATAAATAATTATACATATCATATTATACATATACATATATACATATATATATATAATATACATATCATATATATATATATAATATATTATATATATTATTCAACATACATATTAGTATATACATAATTATATATGTATGTTTATATTATATACATTCATTCATATGTGTATATATAATACATATATAGCACATGCCTATATGCATATGCAGTAGCTATACAAGCCGTTATGTATATCTATAAACTATATTCATTGCCAGTGGCTTGTATTTTTCAATATATTTAACAACATTCCTGACTTCTGTTAGCTACTCCCACGTACGGGTATCCATCCACAGATAAAAAGGTACAAAACGGCCCAGAGTCCAACCTAGAAATTATATTGCATGTGGTTCAAGAAACCGTCTAGATTTTAAGCACACCTTTCGCCCGCGCTGTGTCAGAAACACGTTCCCTCCACGGAGACAAAAGCAGATACCCTGCATAAATCTTCTTCATCCATTCCGTTCTGATAAAAAAAAAAAATAAATTCTAAAAAGTTACCGAAACAGATCTGACATTTTTCCCCCCAAAATGAGAGAACCACCATCTGGCAATGTTCGTTTTTCCTGGTGGGATAGAATTTCATCCTGTAGCTTCATAACAGAGTATCCAATCGTGTGAGACGAAAGGGGAGGAAGCCAAGCTATCTGCAGTTCCTCTTCCTCTTCCTCTTCCCCTTCTTCTTCTTGTTAGGTACCCATTACACCCACCGCCAATAGCTTTTTCTTTCAGCGGCTTTTCGACTTAAGCCCACTTTGGTCTCCAATGACATAAAAATGACGATTATCAGACGTTCTTCTTCGGGGACGAGGAAAATGGGCGATTATCAAACACTCATTTCAACGAACGAGTCGTTTTTCGCGAATAAAAGATACGCAGTCGTAAGAGCTGAAGTCATTTACTTGATTTTTACGTAAAATGCTTTTAATGGATATTTAGATATGAATCTATGTGTATATTACTTTAATCGGCCGAGGTTAAATTTTAAACAAACATTTTATGTATATTTTAATCCAATGCACATTGTAAGAATAACCACTGTAATATTGTGTAATAAAGGTATTATTAATATTACTGTTATTATTACTTCGTTTCATGATTCTCCAAGATGTGGAAAGTTGTTGTTGTTGTTGTTGTTGTTGTAGCTTGTTTACGTTAATTTAATTTGCTTACTAAGAGATCAAGGCCACATCCTTTACCAGTAGTGATGTGGTAAAAGTAAATCCAAAGGGACTAACAATACAGGCACCGACGTTGCTACAGGACACTAATTACAATGGCTAAACCAATTCAGAGTAGTTATTGTCTCTATTCTTATACCAAGAACAGTTAGTACAGTAATTTCTAGATAAAAGGGCCAGTCACTCCACTAATACTTGGATAAATGTCACAGCCAAACAGTAATATTCAGATAAAAGGGAGTCAGTCAGTCTAAGGAGGTGTAGGAAAATTTGTGAGAGTCCTTCAGGGTTTTCCCATGCAGTGCTGTGTTTGTCAGCCAGTATATATATATATATATATAATATATATATATATATATATATATATATATATATATATATATCTATATATATATATTCTTTAAAAATTACAATAAATGCATGTGACTTCACTAAATAAGCTACCACAGGAAAATGATAGGCAGCAATCCAAGCGCTTTCGTCTTTACTAAGACATTGTCAAGGAACGAATGAATTATATCTATATATATATATATATATATATATATATATAATATATATATATATATATATATATATATACGTATATATATATATATATAATATAGGAAAACAAGCTGCTTTACATAAGGATCATATATATATATATATATATATATATATATATATATATATATTATATAATATATATATATATATACTTGCTTGCCATCTGGGTTATGTTGCTTTTTCATTCATAGAAGTTTGGGTCATCTTTGAACACTGTGGAAATGCCCCTGTGAGTGGTCATCAGAGCAGCAGGAAAAATGAAGATATCAAAGTAAGCCAAATCTCGGGAGAAAAAAAAATAAAAAACAGCCACATTCCCGCGAAAACTCAGCGCGGTGGAGGAGCCGAGGAAAGTTGCGCGCATTGTTCGTCAGGTGTCGCAGCCTCTTCTGTTCCTCTACCAACTTCCAAATTCTTCCTCTCTCACAAAGTGAGGAGGAGATCAAAGGGGAGAGTGACCTGGATCAAACGGATGTGGTGCTGCAAGATCTAAAACAAAATTGTTTCCCGTCCCACAGAAAAACTGCCCCTCGTCCCTGATACTTGTGACAACAAAAGGCAGGCGGGAGAGGGCTGACCGCTTTATCTGGTGGCTCTTTATTCAACGCAACTCACCAAAACTCTCAGTCAATACTGTGATGCAGACGTAAAACAATCTGCTTACCGTTTCCAATATTAACAAAATTAGCCAAGGACAAACTAATATCGACAACATAACTGTTAGCAGTAATAAGGCAATACTCATATTAGCCGCAGTAGATATAATAACACCGTAAGTTTTACAAAATTACAAGAATAAAAGTTATATATAGATTCAACCTGTTATTTCTCACTAAATAAAAAGCAGTACACCACATCATTGCTGTAATTTAAAAAAAAAATTTAAAAAAAAAAAGATAAAATATATCTATCATAAGGTAGTTTACATGTATTATGACGCATTCTTTGACAGGAAATCCACAACTACTAATAAAACAAAACTTTTAAAGAGCTCATAAGCTTTATCTACTTCAAAAAGTCAGGAGTTTAAGTCAATTGTGAATACACAATTGACGAGAATACAAATAGACACCAGTCAGATGCCTTCAAGCAAGCATTATTTACATCATAGAGCCAAACTCACTTTGTACCAAATGCATCTTGCGCCATTCCCATTACCTTGGAATCTTTCTCGCATTCCCTTGGATCCCAGACGCTTCCTTTCTCAAATTCCTTTCCATCTTAGATACCATCTGCCTCCAATTCCTTACTCTCCTGGACACTTTTCTTTCTCCATATAATTCTTATTCCAGACACACTACCCAAAGCACCCTTGTGTCCCAGACATTTTCTTTCTTCAGTTCCTTTCTATCCAAGACACTTTCTCTTACTGCTTTCTACTTCAGACTCTTTCTCCTATTTCTGTTTCCTTTTCCATCCCACACACTTTCTCTCTGAAATTTCTTTTGGTTCACCACTTACTTTCTCCAGTTCCTTTCTATTCCAGACACTTACTTTCTTAAAATTCTTTGAACCCATGCATTTCCTTTCTCATATTAGTTTTATTACCATACACACTTTCTCTATTTCTTCTCCTTTCCATCCACGACACTTTCGCTCTGAAATCCCATTGCGTCCTAAATAGCTTTCTTTGATTTTTATCTTACCTCAGCACTTTTTCCCAATCCCCAATATCCAAAATGATGTCTTTCCCAAATTCCCGTTTATCCCAAACACTTACTTTCGCTTCCCTTGTCTCCCAAATGATATCTTGCCCCAGTTCACTTGTAACCTAGAGGTTTTATCCATCCAGTTATTTTCTATTGCATAAATACTTCCCCTGAAACCTTGGAAGAGGAAATCGTCTTCTTCCAATCCCCTCGTATACAATTCACGTTTTTCTCCATTTCCCTGATGTCTCAAATTATCTCATATTCTTCTCTCTCTATCGAAGGTAAAGGAACTGGAGATACAAAAGCGTCGGGTATATAAAGAAACAAGAGATATAAAAGTGTCTGGGATATAAAGGAGCTGGAGATATAAAAGTGTCTGGGATATAAAGGAGCTGGAGATATAAAAGTGTCTGGGATATAAAGGAGCTGGAGATATAAAAGTGTCTGTGATATAAAGGAGCTGGAGATGTAAAAGTGTTTGTGATATAAAGGAGCTGGAGATATAAAAGTGTCTGGGATATAAAGGAGCTGGAGATATAAGAATGTATGGAATATAAAGGAGCTGGAGATATAAAAGTGTCTGGGATATAAAGGAGCTGAAGATATAAAAGTGTCTGGGATATAAAGGAACATAAAGATATAAAAGTATCTAGGATATAAATGAGCTGGAAATATAAGTGTCTAAGATAAAAATGAGCTGGAGATATAAAAGTGTCTGGGATATAAAGGAGCTGGAGATATAAAGGTGTCTGGGATATAAAGGGGCTGGAAATATAAAAGTGTCTGGGATATAAAGGAGCTGGAGATATAAAAGTGTCTATGATATAAAGGAGCTGGAGATATAAAAATGCCTTGGATATAAAGGAACATAGAGATATAAAAGTATCTAGGATATAAATGAGCTGGATATAAAAGTCTCTAGGATATAAATGAGCCGGAGATACAAAAGTGTCTACGATATAACGGAGCTGGAGAAGATATAAGTTATTAGAAAAAGAAAATGACTGTGCTATAAGGGAACAAAAGAAAGAAAATGTCTCGTATGATTTCTTCTTCCAGTTTTGACTTTCATTCCAGAATCTACATCTTCTTTCTCCAGTTCAATTGTGTCCAATTACCGCACTTACGAGACATTTGCCTTCTCCTGTTTTCCCTTTATACCACAAACATTTTCTCTTTCTAATTCCTTATATCCTCTCCAGCTCATTTATATCCTGGACACGTATATCTCCAGCTCCTTCATAAAAACCCAGAGACTTTTATAACTGCAGTTCTTTTATATCCCAGGCACTTTTATACCTCCAGTTCCTTTACACCCCCGACAGTTTTATATCCCTATGTGCTTTTATATCCCAGACACGTTTATATCTCCAGCTTTTATATTCTAGACAATTCCATACCCCCAGTTCCTTTATATCTCAGACACTTTTACATCTCCAGCTCCTTTATATCCCAGAAACTTTTTATATCTCCAGCTCCTTTATACCCTAGACCCTTGTATATCTCCAGTTCCTTTATATCCCAGACATCTTTATATCTTCAATTCCTTTATATACCAGACACTTTTATATCTCAAGCTCCTTTATATCCCAGACACTTTTATATCTCCATCTCCTTTATATCCCAGATACTTTTATATCTTCAGCTCCTTTATATCTCAGACACTTTTATATCTCCATCTCCTTTATATCCCAGACACTTTTATATCTTCAGCTCCTTTATATCCCAGACACTTTTATATCTTCAGCTCCTTTATATCCCAGAAACTTTTATATCATCAGTTCCTTTATATCCCCGACGCTTTTATATCTGCAGTTTCTTTATATCTCAGACACTTTTATATCTCCATCTCCTTTATATCCCAAACACTTTAATATCTCCAGTTCCTTTATATCCAAGACACTTCTATATCTCCGGTTCCCGTATGCATTCTATCTCTTATTTCTTTTTATATATACAAAACGCTCTCTTGTTTCTTTTCCTTTACATTCCAAACATTCTCATCAATTCCTTCAGATCCAACTCACTTAGTTCCCTAGCATCTATTTTTATTCCAGGAGGTTTCTTTATCCTTGTTATTCCTTATACTTTTATTCTCCAGCACCCAGTATCACAGGCACTTTCTTTCTCTCGTTCCCCTTTCATGCCTGATACTTTCTTTTTCCATTGCTTTTGTATTGCAAACATTTTCTCAAATTCTCTGAACTGGAATGTGACCCAGGCACTCACTGTCTGAAATTCCCTCATATCACAGATACATTCAGAAATTCCTTAGTATCTCAGACGGGCGCACTGTTACTTCTTTTTATTCACTATTCTTTTTACTCTCTATCAGCAATACTTTTTTATTCACTATTCTTTTTACTCTCTATCAGCAATACTTTTTTATTCACTATTCTTTTTACTCTCTATCAGCAATACTTTTTTATTCACTATTCTTTCTACTCTCTATCAGCAATACTTTTTTATTCACTATTCTTTCTACTCTCTATCAGCAATACTGTCTCCAATTCTCTTGAATCCCAGGCATACTTTATCCCGCCAATCCCCGTGTCTCAAACGCTTTGTTTATTCAAATCCCCGTTTCCCAGACGCCTTTCTATTGTCACTTTTTTGCTTGTTCCATTCGACACTTAACACATCCACCTTCATCCCATCAGATGTGAAGGACTTCCACATCATCTGATAAATGGATCCCAAAAAACATGTCAAAAATCTCAAGAGAGCTTATAGTATCACACTACCTATTTATTTATTTATTTATTTATTTATTTATTTATTTATTTATTTCATTTATATATTTATTTATTTTGGTGTTCTAAAAACTCTATCCCTAAAGTCTCATCAGGATTGCTTCGTAGCTTTTGGTGGGATTCTTTCAAGACTCTGTCTAGAATCTCTCTATGAAAACTCCCTCCTTAAAGTCTTTTAAGGACTGCTACATAGCATTCGATGAGATTCAAGATTCTATGTCTAGAGTCTCTTACTGACAACTCCCTCCTTAAAGTCTTTTAAGGACTGCTACATAGCATTCGATGAGATTCAAGATTCTATGTCTAGAATCTCTAACTGAAAACTCTTTCCCTAACGTCTCATAAGGATTGCTACATATCATTCGATGAGATTCAAGATTCTATATCTAGAATCTCTTACTGAAAACTCTTTCCCTAACGTCTCATAAGGATTGCTACATACCATTTGATGAGATTCAAGATTCTATGTCTAGAATCTCTTACTGAAAACTCTTTCCCTAAAGTCTCATAAGGATTGCTACATAGCATTCGATGAGATTCAAGATTCTATGTCTAGAATCTCTTACTGAAAACTCTTTCCCTAAATTCTCATAAGGATTGCTACATAGCATTCGATGAGATTCAAGATTCTATGTCTAGAATCTCTTATTGAAAACTTTTCCTAAAGTCTCATAAGGATTGCTACATAGAATTCGATGAGATTCAAGATTCTATGTCTAGAATCTCTTACTGAAAACTCTTTCCCTAAAGTCTTATAAGGATTGCTACATAGCATTCGATGAGATTCAAGATTCTATGTCTAGAATCTCTTACTGAAAACTTTTCCTAAAGTCTCATAAGGATTGCTACATAGCATTCGATGAGATTCAAGATTCTATGTCTAGAATCTCTTACTGAAAACTCTTTCCCTAACGTCTCATAAGGATTGCTACATATCATTCGATGAGATTCAAGATTCTATGTCTAGAATCTCTTACTGAAAACTCTTTCCCTAACGTCTCATAAGGATTGCTACATATCATTTGATGAAATTCAAGATTCTATGTCTAGAATTTCTTACTGAAAACTTTTCCTAAAGTCTCATAAGGATGGCTACATAGCATTGATTAGATTATTTCAAGACTTTGTGCCTAGGTTTCTTAAGGCCTGTCCACACTAGGAAACACTGTTTGCAAAAACCTTTTACCTCATATCTGTTGCCCATCCAGAATGGAAAACATTTAGTGTTTCTGTGTGGATTGTATGTATATATACACATGCGTAATGTATGTATATGTTTATATATATATGAATACATGCATATATGTATATATCTATATATGTAAGTATACATATATATATATGTGTGTATCTATTTTCAATTCAGCCAGAAGCAAGTCATCATGGCACGCTCCTTTTCGTAAAAACTTCCTTACCCATCTCCTCTTCTTCTCTTATCTCTCCTCGAGTGCATTAAAATAGCCCATTAAAATAGCCAAGTAGAATTATACAGAGGCTACTGCACCGACAAGCATCCTGACGACAACTTATGTCTGGACAGGAAACATTGTTTGCAAACAGCTTGCAAAAAGTTTGCAAACTGTTTGCAAAAAGTTTGCAAACTGTTTGCAAAGAGTTTGCAAACTGTTTGCAAAAAGTTTGCAAACTGTTTGCAAAGAGTTTGCAAACTTTGTTTGCACACAATGCTTCCTACTGTGGACAGGCGCCTTTGGGAATTAAATGGAATGTCATTCAGTAACCAACTTATAAAATTCAACACAGAGAATCTCATAAAGGCAAGATTCCCACCTAATGTCTATATTGTAAAATGTCATTCGGAGGGGCAGGCAGGCGGGGGGGGGGGGGGGGGGGGGGAGGGGGGGGGGGGGGGGGGGGGGGGGGGGGGGGGGGGGGGCTTGTCTGACATTTCCCAGTCCCGTCACTTCTCCGAGACCTCCTACTCATGCAAATGAGCCACCCACAAAAATGAAAATGAATGACCTAGTAAGCTAAGCTGATGAATATGAAATTGGACCCAAATGTCAGAATAACAAATTCCTTGATTGATTCACTGTCATATCTGAGTATTAATGGAACTCTATGGAAACAAATTATAGCCTGTGTTCAGTCCTTCATTATTCTAGCGTCACATTACAGGATATGCGTAAGGAATGGAATAGAATATGAAATTTAGGCTTGAAGCCAAGCACTGCAATCCAGAAAATACTATCTCTATATGGACACAGTTTATTGTATATGTTACAGTAAGACTGTGAAATCAGGGATTTAATGAAATCCTTGAAATTTTGGGGGAATTCGTGAAATAACCAATTCGCTTAAGAACATTTCATCCCCAAAGGCTAGTGCTAAACACGGCGAAACTGCGTAGATTAATCACTGTTTCGCCGTGTTTAGTACTAGCCCGTAAGGGGTCAAATGTTCCGAAGTGAATTGGTGATTTCACCAAGTCCCTGAAAAATTCAAGGATTTTGTGAAATTCCTGGTTTCACAGTCTTGATGTTACTTATACAGAAAAGCAGTAAAATATTTGTAATGACTTTTTTACGACGGCTTTTCTCCCATAAAACCCATCCTACAAAATTAGAATCAATAGGAAAGACAAAAAGAAAAAGAAAAAGACAAGAAAACAAGTAAAAAATGCGCCGAAGTTTCTTCGGCGTAATCGAGTTTTCTGCACAGCGTATAATGCTGTATGAAACTCTCAGTCACGTCCCATGAAACTCTCAAGCCGCCGTCCATGAATCTCTTAGCCGCGGCCCATGAAACTCTCAAGACACAGACCGGTTATGGCCGCTATAGTTGCCAGACGCACGATCATGACTAACTTAACCTTAAATCAAATAAAAGCTACTGAGGCTAAAGGGCTGCAAATTGGTCTGTTTGATGACTGGAGAGTGGATGATCAACATACCAATTTGCAGCCCTCTAGCCTCAGTAGTTTTTAAAAGCTGAGGGCTGACGGTCAAACAAAAAGCCATCTCAATAGTTTTCTCTTACAGAAAACTAAAACAGACAGACGGAAATCATAATGACGAAAAAGAAAGAAAGAGATAAAAAGGAAAGTTATGTGATGGAAGATGAAATGAACAAAATAAATAGTATAATTACGCTGGAACATTAATCTTCGGGAAAGCAACATATAAAGAGCCCATCAATCTTTTGACCTAAATGAACATGGGGTCTTATTGCCAGGCTGTACTTTTATGGGTTTTTTTTTTTTAAGTAAGTGATGAGTATTCTCCTCCCCGGGCCTCTCTCTCTCTCTCTCTCTCTCTCTCTCTCTCTCTCTCTCTCTCTCTCTCTTTTATACATATGTATATATAGATATATACATATAACGTAGATATATACATATGTATATGTACATATTTAATGTATTTACATAATCTATATTTTATATGGATAGAATTTCTCTCATGTACTGTCGGCCAAAAAACTCGTGCAGAGTTTCATAATTTTTCGTTCACCTCTGCCTGACGCACGATTCATGCCTTATTATCTATTTTTCTTTTCAAAGATGGAAGAAATCATGTGTAATGACGTTAAAAACAGTCACTGATATCTTAAGAACATTATGTTATGTTGTGTAAAACTATTTTCCATATAGCAAATTGACGTGAACGAAACGAAGTGATAAAAAACGTCATATCACAACCCATAGATATCCATTACCAAATAGATAGGCGACACCTATCACTAGTAGTATCGCATAACATAGTCCTTAAATTATCATTTCAATATTAAGTTGAAGGTAGTTGAACTATTCCATTTGTTAAATTTTACAGAAAACATTGGAACCTCACAAAATGCTATCAAATTTAAAAACAAAAAGAACTAATACGATATCTTAACAATGTGAACCAGGCGACCTCACTCTATTGCTTTTGATGTTTATGTGCACGGGTATCTAATGTCAATGTGTCATTTATCGGTCTAAGAAACATCCTTCGATGAGGGAGAGAATTATTGCACTGCATTCAGTGCAAGTTCCTGTTGGAGAGATATCAGGAAAGCTTAATAAACGGAGAGAATCATACATAGATGAATAAAATTGTTTAAAGAACTGCAAAGTTTAGAACATGGGCCTAATGGTGGCATACCTCGAAGCACCACATGAGCAAGACAATACAGTAGTGAAAATGTTGCTGAACAACATTCATTTGTGAACTTTGAATTCTAGTGCCTCGTCACGACATTGCTGAACCAGGGATCATAACTAGCTCTACGCTTATGACTGGTGTCTGATGAATACTTTAGATGGAGAGGAAGAGATTTTTAAATCTACCACTTGAAGTCTTTGATAGTTGTCTAATGAATAAGCAAACTTATCTTTGATGGATGAGAGATTCAGTTAGGCTTACTTTTTTTTTTTTTTTTTTTTTATCGGTGGCCAGTGAATACCACGGATAGGAGGGGAACGGTTTCAATGATATGATGCATGCATTTTTTTCTTCAAATCCTAAAGAATACATTTTATTGGGATACTTTATTAACACTCGGCCTAATACTTCCATCACTCCTTTAAGCCACCTCCGCTCCGCTCTCTTCTACATCTCAGGCGACTAGATCCGACTTCTCACTACGAACTCCACCTCGTGAAGCATCAACTAATGATAACGGTTATTTTAAAAATTCCCCGCACCGACAACGGACGCCTTAAAATACATATTTTGTAAAATATTTTCTGTTCAAAGAAACTTTATCTTTCATTCCACAAAATATGTGCATACCCTCGTGTTACACCTGTAGCCGTCAAAGAGCAACCCTTGATTAAAACAGTAGGTTTTTCTGAGAGAGAGAGAAAAAAAAACATGAATAGACTTAAACGACGTCGACACCTTTCCTATTTCTTATTCTTTCAGCTACTTATAATATGCTTATGTTAGTAGGTCTAGTAGTTATACATGTGAACTAATTTGAATTAATTTCTATTTAAAAAGAAATGAATAGCTACATAAAGATCAACCTAAGAAGCTTTAAGGAAAGTAAGCCTTTCTTAATGTATTCGTCAGTTTTTGACTCCCACAGCTTTCCAAGGTGTCCAAATGAAACAGGATGATATCGCAAGGAATTCGATAAAAAAATAAGAAAGAATTATATTCGTTTGATTTTTTTGTTTATGATTGCTTTTGACTTTGAATAGCTAGGTCTGAGTTAATTATGTTAAGCAATTATTAAAAGGATAAGAAGAAAGGCGAACATGGCTAATAAAACAAGAATAACGGGAAGTAGTCAAAATAAAGCAGATTAGTATATATATATATATATATATATATATATATATATATCATATAATACATTGTCGATTTAAATATTCATTAATATTACGTATCCGAGAGAGTATGCTGCTGAAAATGACTAGGCTTATCATGTGGGAAAATCAGAAGTCCAATTTAGGCTCACTAACGTGTCATGCAAATTATTTTATTGATCAAAGGACAAAATTAGTTTTAACTAAACATCGTTTTCGAAGAATGTTAAAGCATTAATGTATTATTTATCGGCTGTAGGAGACGAAATGACAACACCACCAGTGCAGTACGATATGTTGAGTCAAGACTCGAGCGGCAGCAAAGCCAACTTCAAAATCTTCGGAACGCTGTCACGAAGCTAGAGTTGAAAATAAAATTAGAAATCGTGGACGTAGGACCCATCGGTATATAGTTTTCCTTAATTTGCAAAATAATCATCTTTAATATGTTGAATAAGTCTACTCAGTTCTAATGTCATTTATTTCAAGTATAGCACCTTTAAAAGGAAATTTTATTTATTGTTAAGTAAATATTCTGGCACCTGCATATGGCAATATTTCCATAACGAACAATGAATTAAGAAACTACGCCAATTCTTGTTGGCCGTCTGTACATACAAAACACACATACATACATACTATATATATATATATATATATATATATATATATATATATATATATTTATATATATATATATATATATATAGCTATGTGTGTGTGTGTATGTGCGCGTGTGGGTGTGTGCGTGCAAGCAAGCGGACATATGAGGGTTGGTTTTTGTCTGCGAGAATCAGTAAGTCACACTTCGCGCGATATAAAGGGGCAGTAATCTTCATCAGATTCCCGAATCCGACTTCGTGGAAGCCAGCCAAGGCATAAATAACAATTGGAAGGTTATGGGGTTTCGGTAAAGCCCTGCTGGAAGCAATAAACAAGTCCCTGAGCGTTGGTTGCATGGCGTTATTTGCAAGAAACTGCCGGCCACAAATCAGGTCGTGAAACCCACCGACTCCAATATGGCGCGGCACAACGACATCTCCCTCGTGCCGGGTTAATCGCGTTCCCTCCTTCAGCAAAGTTAGTGAAGTCACTTCCACGGAAAGCAGTTCTTCGTTCTTTAGGAGACCCCCTACCTACCCCCACCCTCGGCCGCTACCCGCCCTTCATTAAGGGCTTTCCAAAACCCTACTCCGACAATGCAGTCCATTCTCGCGCGAGCAAAATCCCACTCCGTCGCCTGCGGAGCTGGCTGAATTCAGCCCTGACCAGGCAAGAAAATGAGAGTTCATTAAATTACTCGAAGGATAAGCGCGCCTGAGGTCGCCCACGACTGACACTGCGAATTGACAATCTCAAAATATAAGGACGCCACGGGTGAACTTTGCTCCGCAAGCTTCTTTTCCTAAATCAGCGCTGGTCAGATTTTCGGTATTATAAACAAAAGCAAACTCTGGAGTTATTTGATGCCTTCAAGAGCACCAACAAAACTATTTCGCTTAACCAGAGTGCCAGTTGAGGACTGCACCGGCCCTGTGATTGCAAGCTGGTGCAGCCCGATTGCAGGCATCAATTGCATGTGTTGCTGCGGCTATATGCCTTCAAATCCCGTAAACCGTGAGCCGTAAATCCCGCTCCCTAATCCTGGACTTCGAGCCGAAATTGGGAGAAGCTCAACAAGTTTAGTCTATGGGAAAGTGACCTCAACAAAAGCCTTGCTGTATGACAAACCGACTGACTCTCCTTCGCCGAAGATAATTCAGGGAATTAACCGCAAATGAATGAGTTGAGCCTCTCCTTACATGGTATAGTTAATTGATCCTGATAAACAGTGTGCGAAGCTTTGCCATTTCATTTCTGAAGAACTTTTCTGACGGCGGCATCTCTGGATTGACTTACGAAACTTTACTTACGTTTTAATTCAATTTTTATATTTTGTTTAGCTTTTCATTAAAGAATGATTTTTCTTATCCGACAGCAAATAATAACAAAGGCAATGGATTATTTAAATAATAATAATAATAATAATAATAATAATAATAATAATAATAATAATATGAAGGTAGGAGACCCTCTCTTAAACATGTTTTGTTAAAGATGATGGCAGCATCAGTGGAATTGATTTTATATATGGTCTTTTCAATTCTTTTATTCTCATTCTCATCAGGGCTGATATTTGCTAATAGCTGGCCGATGTTCATATCTTTGGTTAAAGAAATGTTTTCTAAAAATACTAATTTATTGTTATGATGACAAAAGTGATTAACAAATCTTAGTAATGGAATTCCAACGTTTCCAACCGTATCATCGGTTCATTTTCAAGGAAAGGTGAGCGTGAACTGATTGGAATGGGGTCGTTCGGCGGTATTTATTGTGTCCCAGGTGCTCTGTCTGATGGGCGCTGCGTTTTCATTGGCTGAACAGAGGATTAAGTCCCTGAGTCAAGCCGTCTTGCAGAGGTGGAAGCTCGCACTGCTCTTCGCGTGCGGACGCTGGAGACTGGGAGCATAGTATTGGGCAGGGGCACCTGATTGGTCCGTTCGATCGGCTCTATGGTGCCGGCGGGCAGCGCCCTACGTGCCACCGTCGGGAGGAGTGAAGTCTCTTGAGTGGTGTTAAGGCTGGGTCTCTCCTTCCCGTGTGTAGGGCCTCTAAGAGGCGGAGGCGACGGTGGTCTGCTGCCTTATCGATAATACCAATATTAGGAATAATGTCCTTCCGAGTTTATCCTGGTATTGTGGACGTTTTTTGCATGATTATGGATGGCGCCTTCCTGAGCGTGGCCAGGATATCCTCTTGGAAATCGCATCGTGTCATACCAATGTAGGCGCCGGGCATTCCCGGACAGGGCATTTGTATTGGTAGACAACGTAGTTTTTCTTGAGAGGGTCCTGCATCACAGGGGCTGGGTTGTTTTTCATAATCAGGCCACTGGTCTTCTTGCTTTTATAGTAAATGATCAATTTTACTTTTTCGCAGGGTCCGTGGGGGAGACATTCCTTTCGATGATGTTACGAAGGCTCGTTCATCCTCTTTGTATTTCTTGTGAATGCTCCCTGATGAGAAGAGAATAATAAGAAGAATTGAAAAGACCATATATAAAATCAATTCCACTGATGCTGCCATCATCTTTAACAAAATAATAATATAATAATAATAATAATAATAATAATAATAATAATAATATAATAATATATATTATTTTATTATTATTATTATTATTATTATTATTATTATTATTATTATTATTATTAATTATTGCTGCATCAGCTGCATTAAATTTTATATAGGTTCTTCTCTATTTTTTTAATAGTGGTTTTTCTCATTGTTGCTTTAACTGGGGAGCAACGCACCGAAGGTTGGCATCCCGAAAACCAGAAACAATGTGTCAATTTTATTATATATATATATAATATATATATATATATATATATATATATATATAATATATATATATACTATATAACATATATAGTACATATACAAACATGAATACACATACTATCATATAAACAATATATATACATATAGTATATATGATTATACATATACATACATATACAGGAATACATATATGCAATATGTGTGTATATATAAAGGCATAAACCACGAAGTTAAGTCTGCTAAAGTAAAGGACGTTGAGTCGAAAGATCTTGCAGCTAAGCTACTCCAGTGTTTCAATTTCCTTCGTGGCTTATACCTGTTATTTCTATGCATTTACCATGTTCCAAACTCTCGTGATTCAGTTATACGTGTGTGTGTGTGTGTGTGTGTGTGTGTATATATACGTATATATATATATATATATATATATATATATATATATATATATATATATATATATATATATATATAATATATATATATAATACCCACTAGGAAGCGCTAGTATAGTCACTCTTTTAGGTCTAAACCTGCTTGATATTTTCATTTCCCGGAATACCATTCATATAACGAGTGCCATTTACTGTACAGAAAGCACGATTGGCCCTCTTGAGCAACCACGCAAACTGCAGCCAAGTAATATAGGTCGCAAAGGGTCTGAGATTCATATCTCGATTGCAGAGGGGGTAAGGGCTGCATCATCCGGCATTGGGAAGTGCAGACGGCATGCGCATCCTGTTGGGCTTCCGTTGCATAAAGCGAATCTAGACGAGACGAGACAGCCCATTGCAAAGGCTTTCAAATTTGAACTATTATTATTATTATTATTATTATTATTATTATTATTATTATTATTATTATTATTATTATTAATCAGAATCTCTACAAGCGTAAAGCTGCTTAAGTAGCTATTACTGTTAATAATAATAATAATAATAATAATAATTTGTATTCACGAGACTGAATTTCTTAACAATAATAATTTCCTCAGGCATTATTTCTATTTCTTGGGTAGCTGAGGAAATAATATATTTCATTAATACCTTTATATTGTTTAGTCAATACTGGATTCCTCGTGGGAAACTACCTGTTTTCGGGAAAGGCAGAGTACTCAGAAGTCTGGGTAAATAACGATTGCAACTTGAATACGCACTGGTGTCAGAAGCAGTTTTCACACAACGCAGCGACTGACTTTGCGTCTCTGTGACACGAGCACCAACAATAATCAAATCCAATAATCTTCAAAGGCTCCTTCGGCATCTTCATTTACATTTCCTCCACTGGCGGTAGAACTCAAGCCTTCATCAAGCTCCAGTCCTTCGTTGCTCCTGACAACGTGCCCAAGTCATTCCAGCCACGGCCCACTATAGAGGTGTTCCAGCCCTACGTGATCTCTCTGGACGTGTCTGGGAAACGTTAACGAAAGGGCACTCTACTCTCGGCAATGCAGCGTCTATTCAATGCGTTGCCAGCTCATCTGAGGAACATACCAGGAGTGAGCGTAGATGTATTTGAAAATAAGCTCGACAAATATCTAAGCTGCATCCCAGACCATCCAAGATTGAAAAATGCACAATATACCGGAAGATGCATTAGCAATTTTCTGGTAGACATTAGAGGTGCCTCACACTGAGGGACCTGGGGAAACCCGAACGAGCTGTAAGGTCTGTAAGGTCTGTTCGGCGACATAGACATTATTTACAAGGATCCCATTCCTTTTACGCAGCTTAAGGTCCTCCTTCGCTTCTTTTGATTTTACGAATCCCTTTAATGTAAAGGTAATGCTCACCCTTTCCCGATGCCGGTCTCTGCTACTGACTCACTTAAGCAGCCCTGTTTTCCATTTTCCTTTTGATGGCTTCGTACGTCGATCCAAAATCTTCTTCCTTATAGAATCTTCTGTCTTTAGTCCTTATTTATGCACCTACAGCGTTATTCTATCACTCCACGATGTTATCTTTGATATTACATATCACATGTTTTTATCATTCATTCCAAAATACTTACATTATTACTGTCACCGTCTATGTTTGATGATTTTTATACATCTTATATATTTCATCAGTTTTTATTATTATTATTGGCAGCTCATTTTCAGTTTATGGTAACAAATGTTACAGTCGTTATGTACTCAGACTACTGAGTGTTCCTTTCCCGAAAACAGGTAATTCCCTACGATGAATCCAGTACTGACTGAATAATAATAATATAATAATAATAATAATAATAATAATAATAATAATAATAATAATAATAATAATAATATTATTATTATTATTATTATTATGATTATTATTATTATTATGATGATTATTATTATTATTATTATATTATTATTATTATTATTATTATTATTATTATTATTATTATTATTATTATTAACAGTAATGGCTAATTCAGCAGCGTTACGCTTGTAGAGATTCTTCTTTATTTTTCGAAAAGCAGCTTTTTCAGTGCTAGTTAAACAGGCTAGTAGAGCGCCTATGGAGGTCATTCTCAAATACATGCTCAAGACTGTTGTATATATTTCTATTACAATCTTGTTACCTGTTAGAAGATTGTAATAGATATATATACACTCATCTTGACCCTGTATTTGAGAATGACCTCCATAGGCGCTCTACCAGCCTGTTTTAAGTAGCACAGAAAAAGCCGCTATCTCTACCAGCCGCTATCTCTACGAGTATAACGCTGCTGAACAGTAGCCCATTATTACGTTTTAATACAGTTACGGCTTGAGAGAGGGTCTGCTTCCCAAGTATTATTATTATTATTATTATCATTATTATTATTATTATTATTATTATTACACACAGATAATGTGCAGAAACACAGAGTAAAACTATTTTAAAAGAAACTTATGATAAAATATAAGGGAAACGAACCGAAACCAATCAGAAAAGGATACCAAAGGCTGGAAACCTACATCATTGTGGTTTGCACATTTCATAAATCTCTCCATCACTTACGATCTTTTCCCATTTGCTATTGTGTCATTTGCGTTTTTAGTTTTCTGTAAAAGAAAACTTCTGTAAGAGAAAACTATCGAGATATCTATGTGTTTGTCCGTCCGCGCTTTTTCTGGACGCCCTAAAGGCCTTAAAAACTACTAAGGATATAAGGGTTGCAAATGGATATGTTGTTCATCCACCCTCCACTCATCAATATACCAAATTACCGCCCTCTAGCCTCTATTTTTTCTATTATTTTGTTTAAGGTTAAAGTTAGACATGACCGAGCGTCTGGCAACGCTATACGACAGGCCACCACCGGGCCATGGCTGAAAGTTTCATGGGCCACGCCTCATGGAGCATTATACGCTGTACAGAGAACTCTATTGCACCGAAGAAACTCGGGCGCATTTTTTACAAGTTCTTCTCTAACAACGAAAAAATAAACCTACAATAATTACTTCCTTATCTACGTTTATACGTTTATAAAACAGTACTGACAATATTAAAAAATGAAATTATATACGTCCTTGATCAAGACCCACAAACCGAACACATTTTCAATTGTCCCAGGAACACACACTCAAATCCCGAAGAGAATTACAAAGCAAACCCCCTTATATAAACAGTCTCCTCCGAAAGCGGTATTAAAGGCAGGGCAAGCAAATACGATCGAGACCTGAAATTTCCAATTGATGACCTGCTCTTCGCAAGCCAAGAAATCACGAGTTAAGCGACTGCGCCCCAACTGGATTATTGCATTAGTTCTCTTCTGTTTGGAGAAGATATTAAATTAGAGGACGAGATAGGGCACCATATCTAAGAATCTCTCTCTCTCTCTCTCTCTCTCTCTCTCTCTCTCTCTCTCTCCGTTCTTTTTTTTTTTTTACAAGGGAGAGGGAACAGACGTGGAGGAAGGGCTCAAGAGGATGCAAGCCCGACCTACTGTGTTCATTCCAAGAAGCATCACCATGGCAACACGTTTAGCTAGCCACACTAAAAGCGATTTAATCTTGGTCCTCGTCCCCCCCCCACCCCCCCTACTTGCCTTTCAGTGTTCCCAAGCCTTGAATGAAACTTCAGGTGCATTCGCAATGTGGACACAATAAGACATATGGCAAACATTTGGAACAAGTACGAGATTACAGCATTTCAAACGATCGGGTTATTGCTAAAGTGACCAGAAGATTCTTTATATATATATAATATTATTATATATATATAATATATATATATATAATATAATATTATATATATATATATAATATATATATATATATATATATAGATAGATAAAAAAATAGATAGATAGATAGATAGATAGATGAAGACGACAATCGACTGCAGTTTCTTGACGTTCTAATCACCGGACAACAGTAATTTACAGCCACGTTTTTTAGATAGATCTATAATAATATATTATATATATATATATATATTATATATATATATATATATATATATATATATATACTGACACACATAGATCATAATATAAAGACCAAACCTAATAACCAACATACATTTTAAATTCACACACACACACAAAAACTATAATGCTAAGACAATTACCATTTCAAGTGGAGGGAAGAAGACAAGAGACAAGAAGAAGAAGGAAAGGGACCAAGTCAATATGGTTATGCCAGGTAAAGAGGGGTTGTTTAATTTTGGAACTATTGTTTTCGTCAAAAGTGATCCGAAGTCGAGAACATTCAAAGAAATGTAAATTTAATATAGAATATAAACACCTTAAAATCATTACACGGGCTCCTTCCCCTTGACATCTTGCTGTCTTCGAATCGCTTTCCATTAAAACAATAGTTACAGAATGAAACAACTAACGCTACCCCTCTTTACCTGGCATGACCGTATTGACCTGGGACTTTTCCTTTTTCTTCTGGTCACTCGTCTTCTTCCCTTCACTTGAATTGGTAATTGTCTTAGAATTGTAGGTTTTTTGTGAATTTTAAATGTATGTTGGTCATTAGGACGAGTCTTTTTATTATTTTTTATGTGTGTTCATCTTTTATCAAGTCGCTTCATAAATCGTTGCTAGATCACAGGAGACGTCTCCCTTGCTTCCTTGTGATTATATCTCTCCATGGCTGCTGTTTTCTTGTGATTAATTATATCTTAGTTTAACCAGACCACCGAGCTGATTAACAGCTCTCCTAGGGCTGGCCCGAAGGATTAGATATTTTTACGTGGCTAGGAACCAATTGATGACCTAGCAATGGGACCTATAGCTTCTTGTGGGATGCAAACCACATTACATCGAGAAATTAATTTCTAATCACCAGAAATACACTCCTCTGATTCCAGATTGGCAGTTTCCTGTGATATATATATATATTGATATGTGTGTGAGTAGGTATATATATATATATATATATATATATATAGATAAAAAAAAAAGAGAGAGAAGAGATATGTGCGTGTGTGAGTCGAACTTGGATATTCTTTCCCTGGAACTGGGAGTAGACGCATCCTGACCAACGTAAGCGTTCTGCTTTTTCGGGATCATTGACCTCTAATCTGGCGTCAGGACTTGTCATGACGAGCGCAATGACGAAGAAAAACGAATGAACAAATGGAGAAGCTAACGGAGAAACAGGTCCAGGGGAAAAAAAATATATAGAGCCAAGTCATAATTAAGAGACGCTAATGTTTCCAGGAAAATTGGCTAAGCCATAGCCAGGTTTCTGGCATCTCCTTGTTCGTCCAAGTTTTCTCATCCATTGCTTTAATTAGCGCAGGCAAAGTGGAGAGAATGAATGAGCTCTCTAGAAGAAGGGAAAAGTTTGCGAGGTAAATAATCCCATAGCACCACATCGCCTGTTACTGACAATCCAATGCATGAAGGGTGGAGATTATAAAAAGGCTTGAGTTGAGCGTTCGACACTGAAGTCAAATAACAAGGACTTAACAAAAGGAACCAAACGATGCATAACTACATTTGTGATGTTACACGCTGTTCTCTAAGGTAAACATGCCAGGGTAAACGTAATTCGCAAGGAAGGAGTTTCTTGGAAACAAATCACCGCCGTTTAGAATAATAATAATAATAATAATAATAATAATAATAATAATAATAATAATAATAATAATAATAATAATAATAATAACACCTGCCCGACGATGTCCTTCTGGGTTTAAGGACGATACGTTGCAAAAAGAAGAGGAGAGAGAGAGAGGAATCCAGAATGAGCCATTTAGCATCTTTTGTCAATTATGCTTAAGATCCAATTTGTACTGCATCTTGTATAATATATTCAATTTGACAAATAATAATAATAATAATACTTTATTTCGATTATGAATTCATAGTTACTTCAGGGAAGGAATCATCCATTATTTAGAATGTGACTGGCTACAGAATAGGTGTCTTTCATCGCTTAGTAAATGAATGATTCCACATCGGAAAAAATAAATAACTGGCAATCTGGTCAATCTTCCTCACAACTCCACCGGTAAACAAGAACACCCAGTTAATCTAAAGTCTATACAATACGACAGAAAAACACCAAAAGCTAGATACTAAACCAGGTGGTTCTCAACCTGGGGGCGCGCTCCCCTAGGGGGACGTCAGCAATTTCCGGGTTGGGGGGGCATGAGCTCTAAGGAAAAATTAAAAATTATCTTATTGTATTCGTTCTTCTCTTCGCAAAAGTGAGGAACTAAGATTCAGAAGATTATGAACAAAATGCAAAAGCATTACCTTATAACGTTAGTTTCCTTTAGTCTACTACTCTAGTACGACTCGTTCGGATCCTAAGTACGTTCAGATCCTGTATCTTTGTGATGCTGCATTCCCACGCTCGTTCTGAAGACCAGATACAGACGCACGATCATGGCTAACTTTAACCTTAAACCAAATAAAAACTACTAAGGCTAGAGGGCTGCAATTTGGTATGTTTGATGACTGGAGTGTGGATGATCAACACACCAATTTGCAGCCCTCTATCCTCAGTAGTTTTCAAGATCTGAGGGCGGAGGGAAAAAGAGAGGACAAGGAAAAGTGCGGACGAACAGACAAAGCCCTCACAATAGTTTTCTTTAGCAGAAAATAAAGAAAAAACAAGAATGCCACAGTTCGTTCAAATACCAGAAGCCGGCAAGTGAAGGCCAGCCGACGACAGGCAATCCTTGACTTTGAGCGCCTCAGCAAGCACAGGGGGGGAGGGGAGCGGAGTAACTTGGATAGGCAACGACCGGCATTGCCATTAGAGCAGGAGTTATATCCCGGAAGCAATTACGGGCCTCGAGTGTAACGGCCGCTTTGGAAAGACTTATCGCACAGCGAAGTCCCGCCACCTTTGCCTAACAAATAGAACCATTATTGACGATGATAATTCAATAGAATAATAAATACACAAACCAGACAATGGATACAGCACCGCTTCTTTTCCTTTTTAATTTATATATATATAATATATATATATATATATATTATATATATATATATCTATATATATATATATATATAGTATATATATATATATATATATATATAATATATATACGATTAAAGCGATGGTT
>NC_061090.1:15769757-15777257 GCF_015104395.2 Macrobrachium nipponense | reverse complement strand
TATATATATATATATAATATCACACATATATATATATATATATATTATATATATAATATAATTATTCACAATATATAATATATTATATATATAATAATATATATATAATATATATATTATAAGTGAGGCAAGTGTACTCATGTTTTATCATACTATGGCGCTATTTGAGATTTTTTTCCCCCACGTAATATGTGACTATGTAGTATGGTAGATCGTAAAAAGAGCTGCAGTCTTTAGAGTAGATCTCGGAGTCCAAAAGTCTGGCCGCCCCTGGTACAGAGAGTATATGAAAGTTAAATAGCGCTGAAACATTAATTACCGGAAAGCAAAAAGTACTTCTATTGTTAACTTTAACTTTCTAAGAAATATAAGGTCTTCAGGGGAGTGAGTGAACCAACCCCAGTAATCGAGTCTCTAAAAGGACCTTCAACCTGAACCGCTAGTAGCAATGGAGTCACCGACCAAATATTCATGCCAAAACTTTTATGCTAAATTGCCACTGATGAATCGAAGGACCACATATGAATGTCAGGAACACAAGGCGTGATCAGACTTCCAGCTTACGCGGGGTGCGTGCTGAAATCTACGGTTAAATGGAGAGTTGTTTCACCAACGAAAATAAAAATAAATATACTGTATTATTTTAAATAATCATTCTGTACTGCTTACCATGCACATCATTTCTTTTTTACATAGTCTTTCTAAAAAAAATCAATCATAAATATCCAATCCTAAAATTACTATCTTTAACTCAACGCGAAACACTTTTTTTCAGACCTTTTTAGGCTCTTCCATAAACCTTTCCTACCCCCCCCCCCCAACAAGAAAAACAGCAACAAAGTAGTTTGTAGGCTTACTCCCCGAGTAAACGAAAACTCACACCAAAAAAAAGGTCGCTATTGCCACAAGCAATTAACTTCAGAAGACTCGGAGAAGCAAATCACCTGACATTAGAGAAAGTAGTGACCTCTGATCGTGATGACCCCGGCCCTCAAAAATAAGGAATAGGAAGACAACAGAGGAATGAGGATGACCACCGAAGGAAGAGTAGGCCAGCCTCCTGAGGGATGGAAGGTGGAAGGAGCCAAGGAAAACAGGAACACAAATCGAGTTCCAAAGTTGAGCAGCAGAGGGAGAGAAAGTTGCCGAACCTTACAATTCCCAGGATCACCCACCTCCATAAGGTAAAACGACGGAAGCGGTGATCTAATGGGTGTTCTGAGGTCGCTTGGGTGGATTTACAAGGAATTACAAGGATTAGGATGTCTCAAAGACATTAGTACATCGTGTGCTCACTTATCTCTAAAAGCAGGTTTGACTGCTCATTCACATCGTTCTAATGATTTTGTCTAGCTTCTTTTTTTTTAATTCTTCCACACTGTTGCTGTTTACAACTTCTGGTGGCAGTTTATTCCACGGGTCACATAGTTTGTGTGTAAAGAAGTTCCCACAATGGGATGTGGAGTTACAAGGATTAGGATGTCTCAAAGACTTGTTAGTCCATCAGGAGGGAGTATCTTCTGGAACACAACAATAAAATTACCTAAGTGGTACCTAAAGGAGAGAGAGAGAGAGAGAGAGAGAGAGAGAGAGAGAGAGAGAGAGAGAGACCTTACAGCAAAGGGGGGTCTTTATGAGTAAAAAAAAAAAAAAAAAAAAATTATGCAAGTAAAGTGAGGTGATCGCAAAAACGACCACCGAGATGAAAGGTCGCGGAATGAGTGCCGAGGACGCTTGAAGAGAAGGGTCATTAAAACAGCGCCGTAACCTGAACTTCCCCGACGATATTTCCCAATGATATCGAAGACAAAAACAAGAAATACAAGTCTGGAACACCCATTAAGAGAAGTAAAGAAAGTGGCTTACGAAAGAGATTGAAAAAGTTTTGGTATAGGAACTGAAATAAGGTATTTTCATTTTTCTTTCTCGGAATGTCTACTGACCGTCATGGGAAGGTTCAGAACTCGTTGATGACTCCTGATCTCTTCATATTTTGCTTAATAATTACGTGGTTTGTTTTTAAGGAATGAAATGCTATGGCATATAAAATTGAGACCACTGGCATAGCGCTGGGACCTGTAGGGTCATTCAGCCCTAAAACGGAAATTGACAGTAAAAGGCTCTAGAGGTGTGATAGGAGGAAAACCTCGCAGCGGCACTATGAAACAATTGTTAGGAGAGAGTGGGCAATAAGATGGAAGAAAGAGCATATGAACGGAGGTACAGTAAAAGGAATGAGAGGCGCTGCAGTTAGGGGCTGAATTGACGTTGCAAATAACCTTCAGTGTACTGCGTGAGGTGCGGTGCACTGACGTTACTAGCCCCCTAGGGGATGTTTTTAAGGGTCCCTAATGCGTGTTTTTATCGATTTTCCTTCAAGTGTCAAGGGAAATAAGAGCCGGCATATCCTTTACAAACAGCAGCGGGAATTTTACGGAACAAGATAAAAAATAAAAAAATGAGGCAAAAGAAAATGCGATATATTCTTTGAAATTCTCTAAACATTTACTCCGGTCTCTTTCTCTCGGTTTCGTATTACCTTCCTTGACCTTTGAGCGAATGGTTTAATGCGTAGGCGAGAGCACAGCACTTGCAGTATTCGGGAAAAAAAAGAGCCAAGAGCAAGAGGAATCATCTACAAGAAAATACTTTATGTGTAATTCAAACGAGCTCTTTAATGGGTCACTCGTATCCGAGACGAGAGCGCGCTCACTCATACCCGCTGAGGGACGAGACAGCGAGACCTGAGAAGGTCTCTGACGACGGGACACGGAGGAGACAGAATAAGAAAAATATCAAATCGCTTTGCTCGTTAAGGAATACTCAAGTCACCGAGTATGTCGTCCTGAGAATACTGTGAGAAATGACAAAAGCTCCAGGAAACTAAGAAAACACTTATTTGAACATCAGCGTTCCTTGCATGTAGGAAAACAAAATATTATTTCATGTACAGTTAGTCTCCAAGATGAATTATGAACCATCTTTACTCACGAATTAGATTCTCTTTACCATTTCAAGTTGCGCAAGATTAAATCAACGGAATTCGGTGAGATCTCGGGCAAAGTTCTTATAGATCATTTTCAGATAATTATATATGAAATAAATGAAACATATATTCAGAAAATACAGATATCTCAGCGGCATACATAACCCCAAGGCTTTGCCCCGCACAAGATTTATAGCAGGGATTCTTCGGAAGCACACTTAATCTGAAAAAGACATTACGTTGTACATACGTATATTTCCAAAGGATACGGGAGAATATATTTTGAATTCAATGGGCCGAGAGCCTCCAGACTTCGAAATAGACACCGCAAGGCACGGCAATAGATCTTCCCTCCCCCACCCACCCCCCTCCCCAGGGTTAACGTGGACTGAAAGCCCAAGATTTTGTACTAGATATCCACAAGAAGAATTGCATCATCATTCTTTCACTGTCCAAGAATGCCTCTCCCCCACAAAACCTCAGGATCTCGCAGTCGGCTCAATATTCGGAAAGAAGGACATCTACTATTACTACTACTTGCAAAAAATGTTTCTACAGGATTATTCTTCATATTTTCATCCTTTTCATAGTAAAACTTTATGGCATTTCTATTAGAAACAAGTAAAAAATTGCGCCGCGCAATCAAGTTCTCTGTACAGTGTATAATGCTGTATGAAACTCTCACCTGCGGCCAAAGAAACTTTCAGCCACAGACAGGTGGTGGCCTGTGTTGCTGGCATCTATCGCGTACCAGATGCATGATTACGACTAACCTTAACCTTAAGTAAAATCAAAACAACTGAGGTTTAAGGGCTGCAATTAGGTTTGCTTGATGATTGGAGGGTGGATGATCAACGTACCAATTTGCAGCCCTCTAGCCTCAGTAGTTTTCAAGATCTGGGGCGGACAGAAAAAGTGCGAACAGACAGTTTTCTAACAAAAAGATTCCCAGTCTTAAAAACCGAGTAGAATGCCCCATCTTCAGAGATATCAAGTCTCCGCATAAAAATCCGCAACCGCATCTTCTCCCTGAAGTGAAACGGATACCAACCGTCCCTCGACAAAGGTTATTAAGCATGGAATGTAATACCCTGTCCGCAAGCTCGTGCAATAAGGCATCAAAGGAGGATTGCCGGCGGCTTTCATCCCTATGAAATCTCTCTTTTACAATATACGCTTCTCATAAGATAGGCAAGATTTCTTCCACCAGGATGTACACAGAGAAAAAAAAATATTTTCAGAAAACTGAAAATCTGTGAATTGTCAGATCTGAGCAAAAAGATGCTTCGAAAGAATTCCCATTCTTGTTGCTAACTCATAAGATGGTTTGGAGACACGTGGTGTTCAAGTTCCTCGTTGGACAAGTCTGTTACATACTCGACTATCGATCTCAGGGTCCGGGTTCGATTCCCCACTCTGTCAACGCGGAATCGAAGGAATTTATCTCTGGTGATATAAATTCATTTCTCGATGTGGTTAGGATCCCATAATAATAATACACCCACACACACTGATAAGTTACAAACAGTATTTCTTCCTTTGGCAAACGAAAATGTCGGCCACAATTGACCAAACTTAAACTTCCTGATAGTCGAAATCGGCCACCAGCTGTAAAGATAGTTGATTTTCTTCCGAATACTTACTATTTATGACTATGGCACGAAAATCCACATGAAAAAATGTATAAGTAGATCTTCGGCTGATTATACTGTACTACGGTAAAAATTCTGCTGGCAAATAAGCATTTGCTAATATGACCTAAGATGAAGCCCGTTTAAATGCTCCTATGAACAGCATTATGGTTTACCTACAGGGAAAACCTTTAATACTCTGACACAGAATGCCATTAAATCCTAGGAATCTATTGTCAATTTATAAGAGGTCTCAGTATCACAACGTAAGCCTACGCCACCATCAAATGATTGGCCATATATTCTGTTTCAGCTGTTTTGCCACCTCCGATATCAATTTAGGTAATTTCCGGTCATTTCCTGAGCTCTTCCGTCCGTATTTCTCAGTTTTTCTCGTTTCTTGCCTCTCCATATTCCGTGTGATATGTCTTTCTTTTCTTCTGTGCTTTCTTTTCTCACATTCCTGATACGGCTGTTGTAGCTCTTTAGTTCTTAGCCTTTTTCTACTTAGCTCCTTATACTTCAGTATGAAGTAGTTAAGATGATCCTCTGTCCCATATATCGCAAAAGCCATAATTCCTCTTCCACACCTTTTCTTATTGTTTGGGGTAGGTCATTTGCTCTAGCTCAGTCAAGAGTAACTGCTGATGGCCTGTTATCATTAATTCTATCTTCTCATTTCTGTTTTCCTTTGCCTAAAGACTTCTACGCTTGCCGTTTTCATTATCCGTTAATCTATTTTTCTTATTTCCCTTTTCATCACCATCCTAATTAATAAATTTCATTCATTAATTTTTCCCATCCTCTTTCACTTCTTCTCAAACACATCTGGGCAAACCATTTTTCCTTTCGTGCTCATCTTCAACTATTTTTCCACGCATAATTCTCGTGTTGATTTCAGCAATACCTCTCTCTCTCTCTCTCTCTCTCTCTCTCTCTCTCTCTCTCTCTCTCTCTCTCTCTCTCTCCTGAACGTACCACTGCATTTCTAGGAGTTCCTACTGTTCTTCTCTTTAAAACTTTTTCTATTTTTTGCAGCCTTTTTACCTGTTTCATTTGTTTATCACTATAGTACCGTATACTACCCGATGGTAAGAGCTACTCCTTCCAATAAGTTCTTTTCCCATCAGTTAATTTATTGCGCATTGAACGTACTATGTTTGCTGATTTATCCGCTTCTCCAATTATTTTCCCCTTTTGAATCTTCAGCATATTTCTGCTATTCTCCACCATTCCGTTATTTTTATGACCTCCAATTGTGCCTCATATTAGTGGGATACCCACTGAAAACGGCAAACACCCCATTTTCTAAGAATTGTATAAATACCCGTTTTCTTTGCCTTTATAGACCAGACTATAACAAATAATATTCCTGTATCAGATTTCGAAAATCTTCACATTCCCAAAATTTCATCGTTGTCAAGGGTAATCGTCATTAAATACAAAACAGGAGAAAATGATGACTCCCTCTTTTCGATGGTGGAATTTAATCATGTAAATGAATAAATTCTGCTGATAATATTGGATTCAATATTATCATTAGGCTACGTGTCAGTCAAACAAAACCCAAGTACTTTTCCACATCAGTGAAATATGTCGTTTCTTTTTTTAGTTGCAAAGACTTTAAACCTCTTCACAAGAAGTTGCTTCATTTTAAGCGATTAACATTCTCAAAAGGCTCGCGGCTGGAATTTGAAATATTCACGAGATTAGAAGCTGATTTTTTAGACGTGAAATACCTGGAGAGCCAGTAGCAGTAAAACTGCGGGTTTGAGACGCAAAGCTTCAAGATGAAACGAACGCTTCTACTGTTCCAATAGTCTCTCTCAATAGCCAAAAGGAGAGACAGAAAAGGAGTCTGCAAATACTGCACTATTATTAAATATTTCTGCTAACAATGACCAAAGCCAGTCAATAACTGTTAATTCCTAAGAGCCAGAAAGTATATTTTCTGTAAGCAGCAAAATAACGAAAAGTACAAAAAAAAACAGCCCTACAAAACTACTATTATTCCCTCATCATAGGAATTATATTAATACAGAAAGAAGATTTCTTCTGTCCCTCTTCATTTCATTTCTTGGTCGAGTTTCCCGACTTTCCAACCTGGTGCACTGTCATATATCATATATTAATATCTTTCAATGTGCGTTTAAGTGTTGTGTGTTGAACGGGACATCTTTTTAAAAAATATTTTAAATCAAAAGATGAATTATTTTAGAATCAGCACAGCATGTGTTATTATAATTCAAAATTTTAAGTGAAATGGTCAGCTCAATATGTTTATAGCGGGAATATCCACATTATCAAGTTTCTAAAATAATAAATTTTCTAAATAAAAATTTATTTGTAACAAGAACGGTATAATATTGGATAACAAAAGAAACTCCAGACGCCTCTTCTTTCTCGAGGTTTTATATATTTAAGGAAAACTGTTGGTTAACTTAGAATATGAAGAATTATTCCCACTACCAACACTGACTAACCTTCATCATGTTCAGACCTTTTCCATGGAGAGAGAGAGAGAGAGAGAGAGAGAGAGAGAGAGAGAGAGAGAACGCGTTTCATCAAATGAGAAATAACTTCACCAATGACTTGACAAACTTTTTAGCCGAGTTTTGGAAATACTTTGATAATCCTAAAGTGACTTTTTAGCCAACTTTCCAAGAAGAAATCAAGGGGAATATATTGATATTTTTCCCGCTTTATCAGCAAATATTCCGTAAAAAAAATATTATATATACATAATATTCCAGAACATTTCTGACATCATTTCAGATTATGTCTTTTCAATGACTAGACATTTTAAAACATCCCAAGTTATTCCTCTGTATTGCCAGTCTATACATTAATATAAATCACCGTGTTTCATTTCTTCCTTCAGCC
>NC_061090.1:15739757-15762257 GCF_015104395.2 Macrobrachium nipponense | reverse complement strand
CGACGTGAGGAATTTGGCGGTTAACCTCTAGAAACCCTGCTTGACACTATATAGGATTGTTTGAAAAGGATTTTAAAAGATAATGTATTAGGATCAAAACAGATTTCAAACTGAATTAAAAGTGTTCCCATTTTCAGTTGATCCTGAATCGTATTTAGTTCGCATTATCAAAGGGCCCGCTGACTTGAAATTCAAGCTTCCAAAGAATGTCGGTGGCAACCTCCCACCGCTAGAGACCCCACACTGCAGCAGTAACTGATCATGGTACAGAGCCAGTGATCTTTCACCGTCCTGGGGGAGACGCGAACCCACGACTCCTCAGTGGCATGCCACGACACTAACCACTATACTAGCAGACCCAGCATGAAGTACTTATAACGTTTGTGATTCGTACTAAAGGCGCATCTGTGGGTCAGTGCATTAGACACCGGAATGCTGTAAACATGGTGGAGAACCTTCTCATTTCTTAGACAACTTTTCACGAGGAGTTCCAGTCATATTCATAAAAAGGAAAGCACTTTTATCACTGCTTTTCACAGCCTCAGCAAAGCCGAATATTCTGCGCATGTATATTTATATACATACATACATACATACATACATACATACATACATACATGAATATATAAATATATATAAACAATATATATATATGTATATATAGATAGATATAAAGATAGATAGATGCATGTTAATATATATTTACATATTAATTTTGTACAGGGGAAAGGACAATTCTTTATTCCTTTTCAAGTACTTGATTCAGCTCCTGACGTATCGAGACGTTTAGTCCCATTTGAAAATGGGACTAAACGTCTTGTAACGTCAGCAGCTGAATAAAGTACTTAGAAAGGAATAAAGAATTGTCCTTTTTCCTCGCACCAAATTGCTGTTTACTGGATTGATAGAAGCCACCCTCAACTTCGTTATATTAATATGTAGTTATATTTTATATATATATATATATATATATATATATATATATATATATACATGCAAAACTAAAATAAAAACCACAGCAAAAGTCAAAGTTTCCTTCATGAAAAAACCGACTACTTGCCCTCTGGTGATTGGTGGATAACGTCCAATCATTTACCCAATCAACGCTAATCATCACTTATCCCCTCCAAACGTGACTTGCCAAAATTTGCCCTATAAAGCAATAATCCGCCTGGCTCTGGGTCACTTAGTTACATGAATATGGCCTTCAGGAAGACCTCACGTACGATGTTACCGTGAAAATTATCCAGCGTTTCCCATCAATTTCCAAAATTCTCTCTCTCTCTCTCTCTCTTAATGTATGTATGCAAGTACACGAAAACATTTAACTGTGTGTCTAAATAAATACATACATACATAAATAGATGGGTGTATATTACATACATACATACATACATTATATATATATATATATATATATATATATATATATAGTATGTATGTATGTATGTATGTATATTAATATTAAGGTGTTCTTGTTGTGGTCTATGTGTCCTACAATCTTCAAAGACCTATAACAGCAATCCCAGCTAAAGTAGTGACAGCCAAAATGTAGGATTTTTCATTGTTTTATTTTCGTGTCATTAAAAACCCATGCATACATATATACATAAGTATACATACACACATCTCTTACACCTAAAACATTTTTGTTAGTGCTATTGTGAGTGTGCAAGTCCATAGATACTCTTTATCTTCTCCTTTCGGTATAAGCTTGGTTTAGGAAGAGTATCACATACATTTCAGTTCTTTAATTAAAGTTCACCGCCCTGATCGGATTAATCAACTCGACTGGAAAATTTTAACTATAAAAAATGTTCGGCTTCCGTAAAAATACGGAAATTCAAAGATCAGCGAAATCCTTTCTCCAACAGCATTCACAAAAACCACTGAGTATTTTGTGACAGAGTTACAAGGAGTTGCAAGGATTAGGATGTCTCAAAGAATTGTTAGTCCATCCGAGGAGACATCGTGTACTCACTTATCTTTAGGAGCAGGTTTCACTCAGCATTCATAGTGTCCGAGAGAGAGAGAGAGAGAGAGACAGACAGACAGAGAGAGAGAGAGAGAGAGAGAGAGAGAGAGAGAGAGAGAGGGGGGGGGGGGGGGGGGGGGGGGGGAATAATGGCTTGGAAAATACAGGGCATTCTGCGGGGGAATTTGAAATTCATTTCAAATCCCAAAGGCAGCGTACACGACAGCAATACAGATGACTGCCATTTAGGCTCACTATCCATCTGTCCATCTACCGGTCGATCACCCTCTGCGTCTCCTTCCGTTTCCCGCGCGATGTGGAATGGCATGAAAGGTTCATCGTACTCTGCCCACAGCCCCAAAACCTCCCTCCCGGTCAATTAGGCCACGTCCTCACGGGCGCCCAGTTTCCCCCGTGGTCTAGGTCTAGATACCTAGACCGTGGTTTCCCCTTCCATCACAACCGAACCTCAGCGCCTCAGTGGCGTGATCGGTATGGTCTTTTTTATTTTGCATGGTGTTTTTACGTTGCATGGAACCAGTGGTTATTCAGCAACGGGACCAACGGCTTTTTACGTGACTTCCGAACCAAGTCGAGAGTGAACTTCTATCACCAGAAATACACATCTCTCACTCCTGAAAGGAATGGTCTTGACCAGCCACCTCGGTGGCCGCGAGTTCGGTTCTCGGGCATTCCATTGAGGCGTCAGAGATGTGTCTTTCTGGTGATAGAAGTTCACTCTCGACGTGGTTCGGAAGTCACGTATAAAGCCGTTGGTCCCGTTGCTGAATAACCGCTGGTTCCATGCAATGTAAAAACACCATGAAAAACAAACAAACAAACAACGGAACCTCGTCCCCTCCTGTCCATTTGGGAGCCTCCGGCGGCCGTCCTCCCTTCTCTCCTGGATGGATTCCCTTCCTGCCTGATGAAATCCCCGAGAATATTGTCTTATTAAAAGGGAAATATCAATGGGGAGGCTTTCTTCCGCTTTCACTTCCCTTTGTCCTCGTCTCAAAATTCTTCCGAGTGGATTTTGAGTTTTTGACCTTATTTGGCGCAAGTTCGGTTGCAGATTGATAAATAAAACTCGTTATTCTTCAGTCTTTAAATATCTTCAAATTTCTATTTTTCTTTTCTTTTTTTAGGGGGGGGGGTGCTAATAATTATATATGAACCACGAGGAACTAAGAATCCTCCTTGCATGAATAGATTCAAAATATGCAAAACTTATAAAATAAAGCAGAAAAAAATCGTTATTCCTCAGTATTTAAAAATAAAAATCTTGGGGGGTTTTTTCTAACAATATAAGAACCATGAAGGACTAAGAATCCTCCTTGCATAAATAGATTCAAAATATGCAAAACTTACAAAATAAAGCAGAAATAAATCGTTATTCCTCAATATTTAATTTTTTTTTTTTTTTTTTTTTTTTTTTGCTAACAATATAAGAACCATGAAGGACTAGGAACTCTCCTTGCATGAATAGATTCAAATTATGGAAACCCTAAAAAAAATAATATAAAAAAATAAAATAAATAAAATAAAAAAAAACACCACCTCAGGTATAAATATGTCGTCTCTGCCGCAAATAGCTGTTCCCCTTGAAAGGGAAAAATCGATATACTATACTTCCTGAATGGATTCTAAATATGCAAAACCTAAAGAACACACACACACACACACACACACACACACCTCAGGTATAAATATGTCGCTGATGCCGCAAATAGCTGTTTCCCTTAAAAGGGAAAAATCGATATCCTTTACTTCCCGATCCAGCGATGAGGCCTTCATAAAATCTTCGTAAAAAGCTTCCACATCACTGGAGCTTCGTGAGTTGCCACAGAGAGCTCTTCGGATGCGCGTCAGCCAACGTACAAGTTGCACATCCAACAATTTCTCTTTCCACGCTACACAAGACGTTCTGGCTGCTCATATTACTCTTACATTTACAGCTAGCGATCAAACACGACGTCATTTGGTTTTTATTTCGTTCCTGAGACATTCAGTTGGCAATAGGTTTTACCTTTCATAGCCCGCGTCACTAGACTTCCTTGAAAATTGCCTTAAAGCTTTTTTTTTTTTATCAAGCACAATACCCAGTATCTTTCTTATCTAGGCATCTTATGAAATACATTAACGACCCATTTTATACCCATCTCGCCTGACAAAATTCTAAAGTTTTTTGTTATTTAGCCTTAACTCTTCAACTAGACTTTCCTTCAGTTACCGTTGGCTGAATAGTATCTTTTGCTTTCGCGGATATTCTTTCTCTTGTTTCGCGGATATTCTTTCTTTTGCTTTCAAGGATATTCTTTCTTTTGCTTTCAAGGATCTTCTTTCTTTTGCTTTCATGGATCTTCTTTCTTTTGCTTTCAAGGATATTCTTTCTTTTGCTTTCAAGGATATTCTTTCTTTTGCTTTCAAGGATATTCTTTCTTTTGCTTTCAAGGATATTCTTAAGTAAAAGAGCAAAGTTTCTAATGCCTTTCTTTTTTTACAGCCTCTTACAACCCCTGACTTACTCCTTAATGTCTTTACTGCTTATGGAAGATATGTCATTTTTTTTTTCAGTCAGTAACGCTAAAATGACCCACTGTATTGTCGTAGTTTCATCTACAAAGATTACCCTTGCTTACTCAGATGCACAGTTGTCAGTTTCTCCACAAGAGATTCATTAACGACTCAGCAATCAAACTGACCACAAACTGACTGATTATATATATATATATATATATATATATATATAATATATATATATATATATATATATATAATATATAGGTTTATAACTTCAAGACGTGAGACTCTAGATAGGTGGAGATCTGCAAAAACTAAAGGTTTGGAGGCAATGATTATGAAAAGTAAATATATACATACATATATATATATGAGTGTGTGTGTGCGTGTATACAGAGAGCAGCAATGTCGCTAGTAACTGGTTAAATATAGCGCCTTCTCCTTCACTTTGTTCCCTACTTTCGCTAGGGGAAAAATCCCGAATAGAACTGTCAGTATAGAAAAGAATCTTCCTCATCAACGGATGAAAACAGCGACCAGGATCTACCTAATGACGTTTGCCCCTTTTCAGAAAAGACGGGCAACCATTGCCGAGCGAAAATAGAGCCAGCCTTCGAAGGAGGACGTATGGTCGATTCACATCACTTTCCTTTCTCAAAATCCTCTTAAGTGCAATGCCGCAGTATGTCAGGGCCTAGTAATGCCCCAAAGGATATATATTCTTTCTCTCTCTCTCTCTCTCTCTCTCTCTCTCTCTCTCTCCTCTCTCTCTCTGTCTTCACAAGGGTGCACAAGTATGTGCATACACAAACAAATGTACACACGCCTGCAAACATAAATACGTATAAATGCATACACATACATACATTTATATATATATTATATATATATATATATATATATATATATATATATATATATATTAATACACTCACACACAACACACACACACACTATATATATATATATATATATATATATATATATATATATTATATATATACACATATATATATATATATTATATATATATATATATGTATATATATATAATATATATAATATACACACACACACACACACATATATATATATATATATATTATTACTATATATATATATATATATAATATTATAAACATTAAAACAATAAGCTGCAAAAAGTCGTTTCAATGTCCAATTCGACCTGAATTGGCAAAAATTCGCTCATCCTTGCAGAAACAATAGGAGTAAACAGCGCAAACCCTGACGATGTCTTTTGAACGTTTATCGACTCCATCTGCTGATCATTTGCAATACAGTGAAATTCACTCGGATATGTTCAGGATCATCCCTTGTAAATAAAAGTTATTTTGTGCATGCACAGTATACGTTGTATGTATACACACTATATCATGCCCTCCCCTCGCATGCCCAGAAGGGTGATGGCATATCACTAGCATACACACACACACACACACACACACACACACACACCACACACATATATATTATATATAATATTATATATATATATATATACTATATATATATATATATATATTCGTTTTTTCCCTTTATAGGAATGTAATGGAATACAGACTTTAGGCCAAAGGCCAAGCACTGGGACCTTTAAGGTCTTTCACCGCTGGCAAGGAAACTGATGGTAGGTAAGTTTGCAAAGTGTAACAGGAGGCAACCCTCACAGTTGCACCATGAGAGAGTGGATAGCAAGATGGAAGAAATATAATATGAATGGAGGTAGAGTAAAAGGATTGAAAGGCGCTACAAAGAACTTTTATTAATGCCTAGGTTTCCCAGTTATAGTTAACGGAGTCTTCATTTCAACATTGGTATCAGGTCATCAACTTCTATAAACAATATCCTCCAACTACGTTCGTTTGCTTTCAATAACCATTTATTTGCAGATGAATTTCTTCCGGAACGTCCTACGCTTACCGATGAAAATGGCGTCAATTTATTGCCATAATGGCAAAGTGTACGTAAATGATGTCGGTCCAAAAATAGGACATCCTCGACTTCTACTGACAAGGGCGTGCTCTTGCATATGTTACAGCGAGACTGTGAAACCAGGAATTTCACGAAATCCCTGAAATCATGGAATTCGTGAAATCACCAATTAGCTTAGGAACTTTTGATCCCCATAGGCTATAGTAGATTCACAGCAACCGTGCATTTGATGCTTAGGTCAGTCCCTTACGATGCTCCTGATTGGCTGTTGATAAACTAATCACAGGGCTAGAAACACTCAAGTGTCTCTCGAGAGTTCACATAGGCAGGATCTATATTCCACTTCTCCTGAGGGATACTTTTGATTCACCCCTGTGATTGGCTTATCAACAGCCAATCAGGAGCGTCGTAAGGGACTGGCCTAGACATCAAATACACAGTTGATGTGAATCTACTATAGTACTAAACACGGCGAAACAGTGATTCGTCTTCACTGTTTGGTAATAGCCCCTCGGAGATCAAATGTCCTTATGTGAATTGGTGATTTCACGAACTTCCTGAAAATTCTCACCGATTTCATGAAATCCCTCGTCTCCAATCTTATTGTAACATGAAGCTGACCATGCCATGCGCAATTCTACTGTTTTCACACTAAAAACGTATACGGTGTTCTAGTATACAGACATGTCCGCATTATCAATGTTTCACATAATGTAACCTAATGAAAGATAAACTTTTTTATCTATACAATTCAGCGTCTTTCATACAAAAATCAAAAATCGTCTAACTATATATATTTTAAGTATATTTTGTGTATATTTTAGACATATTTTTATGCATATTTCAATTATATTTTATGTATATTTTGTGTGTATATTTATGCACATTTTAGGTATATATAAAGTATATTTTGTGTATACTATGCACATTTCAAAACGTTAAAAGTTTCAGGGAGGAATTGACCGGGGTTTGTCTCGTCACAGCGCATAGTTGACAGAGCACCTTTAAAAAAATTCGGGATGAAAGTTTCAAAGAAGACAAGAACTTGAAAATGGGTGAAATTCACTGAGCGCTGAGAGAGGAGAGAGAGAGAGAGAGAGAGAGAGAGAGAGAGAGAGAGAGAGAGAGAGAGAGAAAGTTCTTCTCCTGCAGTCAAGAATTTCGAAATCTGACGCAGAGCCAGGAAATCATGAAGGAAAATTTTGCATAACGTTTTCAGAAAAAAACTTAATTTCGATAGAACTGGGTTTGTGCGAGACCATAAATCTTACCAAAATATACACAAAATATGCTTCAAATATATGTAAAATGTGCATAAATATACCCAAATCTACCCACAATTTATACATAAAATACTTAAAATTTACATGAATTGTGCATAAATATACACAAAATATACTTCATATATACCTAAAATGTGCATAAATATACACACAATATATACATAAAATATACTTGAAATATGCATAAAAATGTCTAAAATATACACAAAATATGCTTAAAATAAACGTAATATTTGCATGAATATACACACAATACATACATGAAATATACTTGAAATATACGTGTATATAATAAATAAACATAAAATATATTCAAATATACATATGAACCTAAAATATACATAAAATTTTAAAAATACTATACAAAATAGATATATATATAATATATATATATATATATATCGTGTATTTTAAGGTATTCTAGTATATAACTAGTATGTATATTTTAGGTTCATATGTATATTTGAATATACATATGAGGCTGTTATCTTAATTCCCGGAAAGGCGAGAGAGGAATATTTAAAAGGGGAGACGAAACCTTACGTAACCGGACTTTTCCCCCTGGCGGAAGAATCAATAAACCCTCCCGCTTGTATACAGGTATACATCAGGACGCTGGTCGTCCTCTCTGACCAGAGCTACTCCGCGGCAAATCTCAAGGTTGCCTTTCCCTCCCCTTTGGAGGAGAACTCGGATCGGTTTTACCTACTACGTCATCTGTGCTTAGAGAAAGAGCTTAGAACAATAACAAAAGTAACTACAACTGCAATGATATCGACAATAACAAGACAATAGAGAGTTCGGATGTTTAATAATGATGTATTTTTTTATTTAAAGATGTTGCGGTATTTGTATGTCTCTCTGCTTGCTGATCGCCTCCTAAAGTTGAAGACCGTAATATAAAAATGAGACTAAGCTGGAACTGGTACAAGGAGAGGATTATTACATAAATGAGGAGAGGTTCATATTATAAACTGCTACAAGGGGAGAATTATATAAACTGCTACAAGGAGAGGATTATAATAGAAACTGTTACAAGTAGAGGATTATACAAACTGCTACAGGTAGAGGATTATAATATCAACTGTCGCAAGGAGAGGATTATATAACATACTACAAAGGAGAGGATTATGATATACTTTTTAAACCCAATATGGGCTTCTTGCGTTGCCCGGGTACAATCATACTAACCATATGAGAGTTTAAAATGATTCCAACAGTTTTCCTATTGGTTAAATACCAACTTGCTTACAGAACACCGTCACCGAAGTAACGCCACTCTGTTACATCACTGCTGCGTAGAGGCTCCTCCTGACTCTTATTTTTAAAATTCGAGCAAATCTGTTGACAACGGGAATCTCTATCAAATTTCCTCTTCCTTCTTTATCACTTTTATTTTCTTTTGACCCATCATTCAAGAGAGCCACTCAAGGGATAGAGAAGGGAAAGGATATACGTAATGAGTTTTTTTTTTTCAACAACACCGTTATCACAAGGTAATTCTAACGCTGGATGATTTTACTACATCGTTGATTTTCTTATTTGTCCAACAATTCAATAAAGATTCAATAAAGGGAGAGAGAGAATGAAAACGAAAACACCATATGACTTCCCAATAATTCCATAAATAGGAAAGAGAACAAAATAGGCTAGATCAAAACTGTGCGCTCGTCTTCATGTCTGTCATGTCTGTTATTGCAAACCCAAATTAGACTTGACCAATCTTTTGAAATGAAAATAGGTGATAAAATACCTGGATAGCTTTATATGAAATCATTGTATCATCGGATTTCTCTGAATCTACTATGCATTCCCAAGGCCGTAAAATAGTGTTTTTCGTAAACAACTTTTCAACCGACATATGGATTTCCATCCTACTAAGGCACCGAGTGTTTCTAACATTGTCCTAATTTATAGCAGCACACTGGATTAACAGATGTGCTTAATTAAACCGATTACTCTTAAGAAAAAAAAAATAAAAAATAAAAAGAACAGCTTCCTGCCTTTCATCAGTTTCGAAACAAGTTTAGTGTTTTGTGACGTATATCTGTGACGCAGAGCCACCCGCCACCCCCCCCCCCCCCCCCTCAACCGTTTACTTAGAAATTAAAACAGAATTATTGTACAAAAAATATATATATATCATACAAAATAATAATGCGCTTTAACACATTCGTATTGCATACACTCGTTTTAATAAATCTATTCTTCGCAACGGTACAAAGTTAACAAATGCTAGTTTAAACTGAAATACATTATTCTTCGCAAACGGTAAAAGTTAACAAATGCTAGTTTAAACTGAAATTACTTATTCTCGCAACGGTACAAAGTAACAAATGTAGTTTAAAATGAGTTACATTATGATATGAAACTAAAACGTTTTATGACTGAATCAATAGTAAAAAGTTATATTACTTTTTACGTAAAGATGACGTTTGCTTGATAAAGGAAGAATGCCCCCTAGGATCGTGAACATGAAATTGCAATTAACTGCATGTGCAAGATTATTATTATCATTATTAAACCAATCAAAAAATAAACCCACAAAATTACCGAGTATGACTTTTTTACTTGTAAAATACTATGTAACTACTTACAAGTAAACACGTTATACTCAAGTAATTTTGTGGGTTTCTTTTTCAATTTTTCAATTTTTATTATTATTATTATTTTTTTTCTCTCTCTCTCTCTATCACAGTCCTCCAATTCGACTGGGTGGTATTTATAGTGTGGGGTTCCGGGTTGCATCCTGCCCCTTAGGAGTCCATCACTTTTCTTACTATGTGTGCCGTTTCTAGGATCACACTCTTCTGCATGAGGCCGGAGTACTTCAGCCTCTAGTTTTTCTAGATTCCTTTTCAGGGATCTTGGGATCGTGCCTAGTGCTCCTGATTATGGGTACGATTTCCACTGGCATATCCCATATCCTTCTTATTTCTATTTCAGATCTTGATACTTATCCATTTTTTCCCTCTCTTTCTCTTCAACTCTGGTGTCCCATGGTATTGCGACATCAATGAGTGATACTTTCTTCTTGACTTTGTCAATCAACGTCACGTCTGGTCTGTTTGCACGTATCACCCTATCCGTCCTGATACCATAGTCCCAGAGGATCTTTGCCTGATCGTTTTCTATCACTCCCTCAGGTTGGTGCTCGTACCACTTATTACTGCAAGGTAGCTGATGTTTCTTGCACAGGCTCCAGTGAAGGGCTTTTGCCACTGAATCATGCCTCTTTTTGTACTGGTTCTGTGCAAGTGCCGGGCATTCGCTTGCTATGTGGTTTATGGTTTCATTTTTCGTATTGCACTTCCACATATGGGAGAGATGTTATTTCCATCTATCGTTCTTTGAACATATCTGGTTCTTAGGGCCTGATCTTTGTGCCGCTGTTATCATTCCTTCAGTTTCCTTCTTTAGCTCTCCCCTCTGTAGCCATTGCCATGTGTCATCGCTGGCTAGTTCTTTAGTCTGTCATCATGTATTGTCCGTGCATTGGTTTGTTGTGCCACTCCTCTGTTCTGTCTGTCATTCTCCTGTCTCTGTAATATTTCTGGTCTTCGTCTACTTTTATTAGTCCTTCTTCCCATGCACTCTTTAGCCACTCGTCTTCATGGTTTTCAGATATTGCCCCAGTGCTCTGTTTTCGGTTGTTGACGCAGTCCTCTATACTAGTAAGTCCTCTCCCTCCTTCCTTTCGTGTTATGTATAGTCTGTCCGTATTTGCTCTTGGGCTGTAGTGCTTTGTGTATTGTCATATGTTTCCTGGTTTCTGATCTATGCTGCGGAGTTCTGCCTTCGTCCATTCCACTATTCCTGCGCTGTATCTGATTACTGCACTGCCCATGTGTATGGCTTTTATCATATTTCCGGCGTTTTGAGTTTTGACTTGAGTATCGCCTTGAGTCTCTGCATATATTCTTTCCTGATCGTGTCCTTCATCTCTTGGTGTTTTATATCCCCTCCTTCCATTATTCCCAGGTATTTTGTATCCTGTCTTATCTTATGTGTTTGATGTTGCTCCCATCTGGTAGCTTTATCCATTCAGTTCTCGTTACTTTGCCTTTTTGTATGTTGACTAAGGTGCATTTTTCTATTCCAAAACTCCATCCTGATGTCCCCAGATACAATCCTTACAGTCTGGATTAGGGTATCTATTTCCTTGATGCTCTACCATACAGCTTGATGTCGTCCATGAACATCAGATGGTGATTCTGTTGCCTCTTTTCTTGAGTTGGTACCCGGCATCCATCTCGTAGTACTTTTGTCATGGGAATCATGGACTACTACGAAGAGTAGTGGGGAGAGTGAGTCGCCCTGGAAGATCCCTCTCCTGATATAACCTCTGCTAGTCTTATTCCAGAGCTTGTAAGTATTGTATTCCAGTTGCGCATTGTATTTTATTATTATTATTATTATTATTATTATTATTATTATTATTATTATTATTATTATTATTATTATTCAGAAGATGAACCCTATTCATATTGAACAAACCAACAAAGGGGCAATTTTTGACTGTAAATTCATGCTTCCAGAGGATATGGTGTTCCTCCGAAAGAAGTAACAGAAGGTAAAAATGGGGGATACAGAAAGAGATGTTCTCAAAAAAGATAAACCAACAAATTAACGAATAAAAATCTAATTAAAATAAGAGTTGAATTTATCAAGGTAGTAATACATAGCATCTTCGCTTAAACTTCTGAAGAAGTTCCAATTGCACGACATCCTCTGAAGGGAGGCTGTTCTTCCACAGTCTAACGGGGTGAGGAATAATGAAGGACCTCTGGAACTGAGAAGTTCGACAGCAAAGGCTAAACATTGACCGCCTACTGATACTGCTGCTGTTCAGCGAATCTATTAGTTGCTCTCGGCAGCAAAAGGGGATCAGGGATCAATTCCGAATGTGAAAAAGATCTCTGTCAAAATACAACTTATGGAAAACTGACAAACACAAGATTATCCGTCGAAGGTCCGAGTTATTGGTGCTATTCATAGGAACCCTACCACCTCGAACCACTCTATCTAATAGAGATAAATCTCTGGCAGGAGCAGACATCCACACGGAGAACAGTAGGATTCTAGTAAAGGAAGGACAAATGACCTAAAAGATGAAATACAGAAGCAAATAATCAAATGAATATTGCACTATAAAATCTGGCCTGTTTACGGGGATGATGATAATAATAATAATAATAATAATAATAATAATAATAATAATAATAATAATAATAATAATAATAAAATAAGTGTGCTCCTGGAAACACGCACATAGTAAAAAAAAGTGATGGACTCCTAAGGAGGCAGGATGCAAACCGGAACCCCACTATAAATACACTCAGTCGAATTGGGGGACTGATAAAAATAATAATAATGTAGTTGTCAGGAAATTTTGTGCCAAGAGAACGCTGCCCTGCATCAGCAGAACATGCCAAAGGCGGGCTCATAGAAACGATTGTTAACCTCCAGTCTCTTTAACACACACACAGAGAGAGAGAGAGAGAGAGAGAGAGAGAGAGAAGAGAGGAGGATGGAGGAGAGAGACGAGGAGAGAGAGAGAGAGAGAGAGAGAGAGGGAAAGAGAGAGGTTTGGCAATAGGTTGGACGATTGCTAGGTTATCTAATAAGAATTGCTACATATAATTTTACTAGTCACGTTTGTTTAAAATATAGTATATATATAATAATATATATAAATATATATATATATATAATAATATATATATATATATATATATATATATATATAGAATATGTATATATACCATATATATATATCATATATATATATATAATATATCATATATATAATAATATAATAAAATATATTAAATATATGTGTGTGTGATTATAATCACTTTAGAACGTGATTCATTTTCACATATCCACAGGTTTCGACTTTGTGTGTGTGTGTGTGTGTAACAGTCACAGCGCCCGTAGCCGAGTGCTTTAAAATTTACCTCACCCAAACTTACTGAGAGCATTGGTAGTTGGGGCTTCTTCATCTGATCTCCATTTCGTATTCAAGGCTTCGTAGAGACAAGCCTATTCAAAAACTGGGTAGAAACCGACAAGTTGAGTAGTCACTCTGGCTATCAAAAAAGAAAAAAAAAAAAAAACTACGATGACCTTTAGGCAACGTCTACAGAAATTATGGAAGTCTAAAGTGGGTCATGCGCCGAAGGAAGATTTATCGACTTCTCCGTTTAGGCCTAATCTTACAGAAAGTCGAGCCAAGGTCGCTGAAAAAAATATAAAAGTTTCATCTCGTTATTACATTAGGAAGTTATACTTCTTCGACTTTCCTACAATCGATTGTTAAATAGCAATAGCAACACGCCAGAGTTTTAGTTAGGGATTTTTCTTTACCGAAAAGAAGGTACCACAAAAGACACACAGCTCGGAAGGAATAAGTTAAAAATGCCTTCGGCGTAATCGAGTTTTCTGTATAATGTAGTATGAAACTCTCAGTCGCGGCCCGGTGGTGGTTTGTGTTGTTGGCACCTATAACGGTGTTCAGACGCGATCATAGCTAACTTTAACCTTAAATAAAATCAAAACTACTGAGGCTAGAGGGCTGGAATTTGGAATGTTTGATGATTGGAGGGTGGCTGATCAAAATACCAATTTGCAGCCCTCTAGCCTCAGTAGTTTGTAAGGTCTGACGACGGTCGCACAGACTAAAAACCATCTCAATTGTTGTCATTTACAGAAAACTTGAATAAAAAGGGCGACAGTAACAATAGTATTTTTCTCCTTTTTGTCTTTTGTCTTACTCTTATCTGACTGAATAACTGTTTACTCAATTCAAGTTACCTAATGTATCAATTCTAATTTTATGCGTATCATCTATAATTGTAAAATGCCATCGTTTCATAAAGCATTTCGATACCGCATCACGAAGCAAGTAATGCAAACTGGCACCGTTAATTCTCTATACACCAAACAGGGTTGGCAAGTCTTCCATAACATCGATCCTCAGTACAGTGGAATGGAATATAGTTTAGGCCAAAGGACAAGCACTGGGACCTATAAGGTCATTCAGCGCTGGAAAGGAAACTGAGAGTAGGTAGGTTGAAAGGTGTGACAGAAATAATTGTTAGGAGAGGGGGGTGGGGTGGTTAGCGAGATGGAAGAAATATAATATGAATGGGGGAAAAGTAAAAGTAACGAAAGGGGGTTGCAATAAAATACCTGTAATTGCCAGGGCAAGTGGGCTTTAAATATTTCTCCACAAGGTTAAAAAACAATTCCACGGACCTATCGTTTCAACTTATCATACGGAAATATTGCAAGCGGCTCTCGATTTGTTAACAAAGCAAGATAAATCCATGACTGAGATCAACAGGTTCTAGGGTCTTGGACAGTTGAAGGTCTATGGATTGACTGACTGATTACATTATCTTGCGTCACAATTACCAGGGTCACAAGCGCTTAGGCAGCGGAGTGTAATATTCATAGTAACTTTCGCTTCTTGTTATTGCAATTTGCAATTTAAAAGAAAGACCAGGATTATGCAGAGTAGATCAACAACTCCCAAAGAGAAAGGCTGTAATCGGCCGCGAAATGAGATAAAAAATCTGTCACTTTCGCCTTCAAGCAAAAAAAATTAATAAATAAATAATTTGTTCTTCAAGCGTCTTGCCAAAGTTTTGGCTCGTGTCTGTGCTGCTCTAATCCTTCCTCCAGATGTTCCCAGACTATCAATCTCCTCGCAAATACAGCAAGCAACTACCTTCCATTCCACAGCAGCAGAGCCCAGCAATGATAGCATGCATAACTTTATTCAATTAGTGTTTATGAATACCTACATTAGGAAATTAGATCTTGGTTAATTTTCAGTTAGCCTAAAAACAACAGACGACGAACTCCTTAAGCCTGAGTCCCTGCAAAAAACTGTATTTCCAGAGTACATCGGCTCTACACTTATCACGCTGTAACAACGAATTGGAGTTCCTGATATGGCAGCATGACATCAATATTTTACCCATAGTCCACAGCCTCAATCAAGCCTTAAGAGTGAAAAAATCTTCCAACAAAAAACAGATCTCATGGCCATGCTATTTCACAAGGACACATGATTGTTTTGAACCTGATGAAAATTTAATAAAATTCCACTGACCTCTTAATCAATAAAAGTTTCTTCAAACTGAACCTTGATAAACATACACTGTTACCAGAAAAAATTTGTATACAGAATAGACCCTTTGACCAGAGATGAAAACTCGCCATAAAATCTAAAATTCCTCGGTATACCGATTTCCTGTTCATAATGATGGACCGATCGTGTGTTGGGTCACGGAAGTAGAAAGTTACACAACCCAATAATTACTGAGAACAGAACAGCATATACATAATCTAGGCCAAAGGCTAAGCGCTGGGACCTATGAGGTCATTCTGCGATGGCAGGATGAAGACCTCGCAGTTGCAGTATGAATCAATTGTTAGGAGAGGGTGGAAAGTAAGATAGAAGAGAATATGAACGGAGGTACGGGAAAAGGAATGAAAGAAGCTGCAGCTAGGGGCCGAGGGGACGCTGCAAAGAACCGTAAGTAATAAGTCAAGTAATAAGTTAAGTAACTGGCCAGAAGGATTAGATATTTTTGCGTGGTTACCTAGCAACGGGACCTACAGTTTATTGTGGGTTCCGAACCATATTATAACGAGAAATTAATTTATAATCACCAGAAATATACTCCTCTGATTCCACGCTGGCAGAAGCGGGCGGAGGTTAAAAAACCTCACTCGTTCCAACGCAGGAACTACCTTAAGTAATGCCTACAGTGAACCGCGTGTGGTGCACTGGCGGCTCTAACCCCCTACGGGGAATAATTATATTATTACCGAGGTCCTGGTGAGTCTTTCCCCAGGGTTGTAACAACGAAACAAACAGCATACTAATCGGGCAGTAACTCAAACGCTTAATCAATATGACCTTCGCACGGAAGCCCTCGGTACACACGTACGTACACGTACGTACACGCACACACACACACACACACACACTTCCTTTGCCTACGTGTGCTTGCACGCGTAAATGTGTTAGTGCGTAAATGCGTTTCCGATACCTCGCACTGAGAAAGGTACGCAAGCCAACAGCAACCGCAGGAAAATCCAGGAATCCAGGCAAAAAATTCCCGAATAGCAGTCTTATTTTCCAGGAGTTTACAGAAACCAGACGCTTAACGAAGCATCTAAATTCCCTTTGTGAATCGCACACGCTGAATGAGAATGAGCGGCTGGCTTCCTTGGATGTTTTCCGTTGAGATAAACAACTTTACTACAAGGTCTTTGGGTGGTATCTGTCCTCAAAATGACTTATTTTACTGATGCAATAACTTTATTATTATTATCATTATTATTTTTTTTTGTCTATCACAGTTATCCTTTATACTCCTGGAGCTACTTCGGCATCTAGTTTTTCCAGACTCCTTTTCAGGGATCTTGGGATCCTATTTGCTCCTATGATTACGGGTACAATTTCTACCGACATATCACATATCCTTATTATTATTATTATTTTTTTTTTTTTTTGCAAGTGGAAATTTTCTTCAAGTAAGCTTGAAAAGCTATATACTTGCCAAGTAAGTTTTCAAACACCATAAACGGCATTTAGACAAAAAAAAGCAACGGCAAAGATTCAAGATAAAAGTAACACAATTCAAAATTTAAGCAGCTGATTCCAGTCTGAAAACAGACTCAGTAAAAACACCCACATGTCCATGTACACATTGTACTATACCGACCAACAATACCTCACACGAATAATTCGTCTAGCCCGAATGATAAAAACGAGACGACTTCTCACAAACACAGAAGCAGCAGTAGTGATACTGAACTTGAGAACAACCAGGTTTTAGCGAAACAGGATCTCCAGCGTCACAACAAAATGCAGTCTCGCAATTACTCCTCCGAATGGTATTCTGAGCGGAGGATAAATTCTCCGGGCGATCGTCATCCCATTATCCCCAGCTGAAAATGTGTTGTCCTTCGACAATTTGCGAGAAACGCTTGTGTTCACAGAGCGTGGCTGAGTGCGCGGGGTTGCATGAATTTGCAACAGGGGAGGAATTCAATTACGCATCGCGCTTGAAAGAATAGTAATACATACTCACGCATGATTCCATTTCTAAACCTAATGATATTAATGCTTCATCGTCCTCGTGGGGTACGTTTACCTGTATTTTACCTGATGTGAACGGTATATAACTGACGCAAGTATATATATATATATATATATATATATATATATATATATATATATATATATATGTGTGTGTGTGTGTTGTGTGTGTGTTTTGTGTATATATATATTGTATATAATATATTAGTATATATATTATATATGTATATATAATATATATATATATGCATATATATATATAGTATACATATATGTATATATATATCATATTTATATATATACATATATATAATATATATAGATTGTGAAATATATTGTTAAAACATAATACCATCTAATGAAAGGAGCCCATAAAAACGCCAAAATTTCTACATTTTGGCGTTTTCATGGGCTCCTTTCATTAAGTGTGTGTGTGTGTGTGTGTGTGTATCATACATATATGTATAAATATGTAATCATATGTACAAAAATATCTCTATTTCCAAACATTTCCTTACCCTTGCGAGGGCCATCTTATGTCCTCAAAACAGCACATACCTTTGCTGATGCCTACGTACATCTCTATTATCAAGTCGGCTTTATAGAATGTTGATGTTCATAACTTCAGGGAGTAACAGAAATTCAATTCTTTACACGGTGCCTCCGACGTCGGAAGTAATTCTAAAAAGAATTGGAATTCTACTGACCACCATATAATCCAACGAGGGACATGACATCAAACTAACAACAAGATCTCAGAAGAGTTTTGCAAGCAACAGAGTGACCAGATAAGAAAAACATACACAATCCAATTCTAAGTACGTTGATAAGCCTTGTTAATATGTTTTTACCCCGAAAGTTAAAATAGGCCTTTTGAGAAATGCAATACCATCTGGCATCTAACTGATCCCCGAAAACCATCATGGCAAACCACAATAATATTTACTTCACTTGCGATGGGGTCCTGGCTTAAGACTGTTATGAGAGCTGAACTAATTTCCCTCGAGACAACATCCATTTTATCCGCAAATATTCATAAACATTCATCTGCTACTCGGCCTTTTATTACTGCGCAGCCAAGCAGACAAAAACCAACGTACGCCAAGAAGACAGAAGCCAACGTACAAAAGATGATTAACGGACGTGAAAATAAAAAAAAAAAATAAAAAAGCAAAAGTCAGCCATCAATATGTAGATTGCGTGTTACGCGGGACTGCAGTCATAGCACCCGAGTGACATGACGAGAAACTGGACAAGGACGAATTGACCTTGACTCACAAGTCGAAGCAGAACAAAAAGGTCGTGCCTCTGGAATATCTCTCACTGATCCAAGCAATCCGTTACACACGCGATCTTCTTCCGCCTCTTTAGTTTTCCCCAGAAACACACACACACACACACACACACACACACACAACACACACACACACACACACACACACATATATATATATTATATATATAGAGAGGAGAGAGAGAGATAGGAGAGAGAGAACAGAGCGAAGAGAGAGAGAGAGAGACCGTTGTCGCTATCATACTTTTAATTATACAAAAATGCTATTGTCAAAACATTCATATTTCTCAAACAAAGAATACATAAAAGAAAAACCATTTGCTTCTTGCACTGATTCAGATAAGATTAGTCCCTTGCTTGGGAAACCTGATCGTGGGGAAAAAAATAATCAAAGCAAAATTATGAAAAAGTAAAAAATAATCAAGAGCCTTAGACCAGCAGTCGTATGACATTCGGTCAATCTGATACCTTATAATGACGTGGCATAAATATTAAGGTAATGAATGAAAATCTCGAAGCCCTGAATATTGCCGGACTTGCTTGGACTGTCTCAAGTTGCCTCAGAACACAGAGTGGTTTCGTAACTGGTTTGAGCGACAAAACTGATCGCTGTCACCTCAAAACTGGTCTGGTTTGAGATGACTCAAAACAGTTTCGATTACCTCAGAACTGGCATCAGAACTCTTCTGGTTTATGTTACCTCAGGACTGATCAACTTGCCTCAGAACTGTTCGGGTTTATGTTACCTCTGGACTGATCAACTTGCCTCAGAACTGTTCTGGTTTATGTTACCTCTGGACTGATCAACTTGCCTCAGAACTGTTCTGGTTTATGTTACCTCTGGACTGATCAACTTGACTCAGAACTGTTCGGGTTTATGTTACCTCTGGACTGATCACTTGACTCAGAGATTGTTGGGTTTATGTTACCTCAAGGACTGATCAACTTGCCTCAGAACTGTTCTGGTTTATGTTACCTCTGGACTGATCAACTTGACTCAGAACTGTTCGGGTTTATGTTACCTCTGGACTGATCAACTTGCCTCAGAACTGTTCTGGTTTATGTTACCTCAGGACTGATCAACTTGCCTCAGAACTGTTCTGGTTTATGTTACCTCAGGACTGATCAACTTGCCTCAGAACTGTTCTGGTTTATGTTACCTCTGGACTGATCAACTTGACTCAGAACTGTTTGGGTTTATGTTACCTCTGGACTGATCAACTTGCCTCAGAACTGGACTCAGAATTCTTCTGGTTTATGTTAGCTCAGGACTGATCAACTTGCCTCAGAACTATTCTGGTGTATGTTACCTCTGGACTGTTCAACTTGCCTCAGAGCTGTTCTAGTTTATGTTACCTCTGGACTGATCAACTTGCCTCAGAGCTGTTCGGGTTTATGTTACCTCTGGACTGTTCAACTTGCCTCAGAACTGTTCTGGTTTATGTTACATCAGGACTGTTCAACTTGAGTTGCTCCAGAACTGGTCCAAGCTGTTTGAAAATTGCTCAAATTATTTTATAACTGGTCAAATACTCTTCAGGAATGGGACTTTGTTCCATGCGCATGAATTGTTTCACAACTATAGTTCACTCCAGATTAAATATAGTGTTTTTGTGGTTATAGAACTGGTCAGAGTCGTTTTACCTCTGGTGTGAGATGTCTCATAATTGTTCTGGTTCAAGATGTGTTCACGGCTGTTTCAAAACTGTTACAAGCTGTCTTGGTCCATGTTATTTATCCTAATAATAAGCCTAACGTTTTGACAGAATACCCAAAAAGTCAAAGTCTACCAGTAGTGGATGAAAGAAGCATTCACGAGTGAAATGCCAGTCCTTAAAAAGCGAAAAATTAATATAAACATAATTACCCTAAAAGAACAATTCAGAGAATTTGAAGATTAATGCTTTATAAGAAAACTCTCTCATTCGAACATAACTTTAGTGAACAGAATATATTAAATTTAAATTGCGGTGGGAGATTGAAACCAACATTCTTTGGAAGCTTCAAATTCATGTCAAAAGCCCCTTTGGTGTGCTTGTTCCATGTGAATAGGTTTCATCTACTGAAATAAAAATAAATTAAAAACGTGTAACTCAAGACCTGTGCTGTTCATGGAAAAGTCGGTAAACAGAGAACAAGTGCGCTGAAAGGGATACTAGTGCCTTAAAAGATCAACTATTCAAAAGGAAAATCGGGTAACTAAAAGACCAGTAATGTATGAGGAAAATCAAGTGGCCAAATTTTGTAAAAGGACTGTACTTGGAAGGATCCACATGACTCAAAGTCCAACAGTGAGAAAGAATGGGAATTTGAAGCCATCGCCTTGAAAATGAAAATCAAAAGACTACCAAAAAAAAAAAAAAAAAAAAAACTCGCGGACAGACAGTAAAATAGGCTAAATAAAAGACCAGCGCTTTGAAAGGCTCCTCAGATGGCTATGAAAGGGACTAATCATTTTGCTGTCACTCGTGCAATTAAGCAGAAGTTAAAACCAGTCGTCAAAACGAGCTCCGATGCAGCGAGACGAGGATGCGTTTTTAAAAGCAGACGAGCGAAGGATGGAGAATAAAATCGGTGTTGTGCCAGTGACAAGAGTATTTCGAGAATGCTCCATGCAGGGGAGAACTCCGGGAAACTGACAGGAGAGTCAATTTTGTTGTTGGTGTTGTTGTTTTTGTTCTTCTTCTTCCCCCCCAAAAAAGGCAAGAGGCGCGGTTACGTACCTATCGTTATTTTCTACGCTGGAATTTATTTACTGACAAATCAGTGGCAAAGGAAAAAGTCTGTGATCACTGGCTGTATCACATCAGACGAACAAAGGGGAAGTGGGCTTCAATACCCAACTGACAAAATGAGGTTCTCCGTCACCTCCTATAGGCCCTTATTAGGTATGTCAGGAAGGCCAATTTATTCGTTATCTATACTTTATACAGTGTCCTTGCAAAAGCTGGTTTTGTGTCGTGACTGTAAGTATTAGCACCGTGTCGTATCTGTATTAATGTTAAACTAATTTCACATTGGCTGTGTCTCAATTTCTCCCACATGTTTTAAATCAATTGATTGATTGATTGATTGTGGGTTTTCTGGCGTCACAATTAAATCAATGGAAAACCTTTGTATTAATAAGAACAAGAGAAATCAGAACTTAAAGTATGAACTGAATAGAATACAGAATTTAGGCTAAAAAGCAAACGCTGGGACCTATAGGGTCATTCAGCGCTGAAACTGAAAATGACAGTAAAAAGGTTTGATAGGTGTAACCTAAGGAAACTCTCCCAGTTGTCAAATGTAACAGAAGAAAACGACCCCAGTTGCACTATGAATCAATTGCTAGGAAAGTGTGGAAATCAGA
>NC_061090.1:15674757-15734757 GCF_015104395.2 Macrobrachium nipponense | reverse complement strand
AAAAAACTCACACGAACAGAACAGGCACTTAATAAGGTCCCACGCATCAGATCAGAAAGTCCACGACCCAAGAAGGAATATATTCACCATTCTTTCTTGATATGCAATGGAATCTCCCAGACAATTACAGGGTGGCTCTTTCATCTGTGTATCCAAGTAGGCTAGTTTTCCTGTGGACTACGGATACTTTTGACAAGTCGTGAGGATTCAGTGGCGCTCCTTGAAAGCCTTGGAGAGTCAATATATATTGCTTTGTCACGCGTAGTTCTTTACAGCAGCTCTCGCTATAAAAAGCCTTATTCGAACTTCTGTAGTCGCCTTTCTAAAAATAGTTGTGATTCGTCTTCAGAAAACTTCTTTCTCTCTCTCTATCTCTCTCTTCTCTCTTCTCTCTCTCTCTTCTCCTCTCTCTCTCTCTCTCTCTCTCTCTCTGCAATTCTCTTTTTGGATGTTGGTCACGACATCGGCTGTCTGTCGGCCGCCACAGACCCTTGCTGTTGTGACGTCAATACACAGTGAAAATCAATCAATCGATCAACTAATAAAAGATAAAAAAAAAAAATCAATCAACTTTTCATTTTTACGGTCTGTGCTCAAACATGTGGTGTTCTTTATACAAAGAAAATCGACCCATTTACTTCGAAGAAACGTAACCATCATCACAAGGTTAAAAAAAAAAAAAGGAAACACTATTAGCATAGTAAATATTAAAAGCAGGAATTCATTGCCACACAGTGAAATGTGCGTCATCATCATCATTATCACCATTATCATCACTGTTTAATACAACCTTAAACCTCGACATTCACGAGAGAGAGGAGAGGCGTTTAGCAAAGCCCTCAGTCTATAAAAAGTTTGGGAAACGAGTAAAATGTGCAACAGTTTTTATCTGAGAATATTTTATCCCTCCAATATTTTCCTTCTGTTCAGGCTGAGAACAAAGAACAAGGAGGTAATGCATTTCCAACACTGCAGAAAAATGCAACTGCTAAAGTAAACATTATCCGAAACCCATAAAAAGGTAAACTGAAATACAAAATAAACTCGAATATAAAGAGAAAAACACTGACGAGAAAATAAAAATACGAACAGAAACAGAGAAGAGAAAGAGGTGGAAAAGACAGTATGAAATCAGTGAGACGAACACGAATAAAGCTCACGTTTTCGTTTTCAGTTACTGATACGCCCCGCTCTCTCTCTCTCTCTCTCTCCTCTCTCTCTCTCTCTCTCTCTCTCTCTGACCAGTGAAGCATAAATTTGCTTCCTGAACCAGAGCAGAATAGAAAAAGGAAAACAGAAAAAAAGGGTCTTTTAGTGCGCTCCAGACTAAAAGGTTCCTGCAACTAGACCCACTCGAGTTATTGAACAGAAGAAGAAGAAGAGGAGGAAGAAGAAAAGGATGACGAAGAAGAAGAAGAAGAAGAAGAAGAAGAAGAAGAAGAAGAAAAAGGATGACGAAGAAAAAGTAGAAGAGGAGGATGACGAAGAAGAAGAAGAAGAAAAGGATGACGAAGTAGAAGAAGATGACGACGAAGAAGAAGAAGAAGAAAAGGATGATGAAGAAGAAGAAGAAGAAGAAGAAGAAGAAGAAGAAGAAGAAGAAGAAGAAGAAGAAGAAGAAGAAGAAGAAGAGGAAGAGGGCTACACCGTTTACACCCACGCCAGGATTTTCCCGCAGCTGAACAAGAGGAATTCTTCAAGGGCTGGAAGTTCGCGAGTTTATTCTGTGACTTTAACCATTATATAAAAATAAAACAAAATAAAATAAAATAAATAGCAATGACAGAAACATGAATGACAAAAGTCAACAACATAGTTGCAGGGATCGACATAAATCAATCTTAGTATGATGACAGATCAGTCTCGACCTTTGAAACTTTAAAAAAAAAAACACACAGATTGGATAAATAATTTCCTAGGCACATACAATTTCGGAGGGAGCATGAAAGTTCCCAAACTGATGTGCTTTTGAATATATGCGAGCTCCAGTTTGTTTGTTTGCTTCTATGGTGTTTTTACGTTGCATGGAACCAGTGGTTATTCAGCAATGGCACCGACGGCTTTACGTGACTTCCTAACCACGTCCAGAGCGAACTTCTATCACCAGAAGTTCTCCAGTTTGCGATTTTCTTCATCATTCTTATTGTTTGAGATAAGACAACATCCGTCAGACTTTGTAGACATATGACTCTCTATCTACCCTCTTCCACGGGGCCTTTACCTTAACATCTGATTGCAACAGCTTCCATTGTGAAATTTTTTTTATCTCGGCCAATATTTTGTTAATAATTGCTTTCCTTCTAAACTATTTCACAAACATCTTTATAAATTATTAAATATTATTTTTCACCAAAATCTTAAATACCAACAATTCCTAGATTATCTTTAAATGAAAGGATCCCGGCCAATTTACAATAAACGTTTTTACGAGGACCTGCGACAAACAATGGATAAATATCTACCTGTTCTCGAACTTAAATTAATACCTGGTAACCCAATGACGACTAGGTATTTGTTTGAATGTAAAAAGAGTCTTCACCTTTTGATGACCTCAGGAGTCATTTGTTTGTTTCACTGCCCCTGATGTGACCTGGGAAAGTAAGTGGGCTACACTCGTAGGTTGCTGAAGGTGAAATTATTCTCTCATCTGACGTAAATTATGTTTGTTTGTATGGTGTTTTTCTTTTCATTTTCATTGGTGAAACATCGCTCTATGTGACCGTAGATTTTAGCACGCGCCCTGAGTAAGCTGGAGGTCAGATCACGCCTTGTTAGCTTCACAACTACTAGATGAAATTTGTTCCTTTTTATAATTTTTCCATTAGTATTCTTATGTAAAAATCTTTTTTAAAGCCTGAGTATGTTTTTAACTTTATTTTTTTAAATGTATAGCTTTGGAAATGGAATAGATGACCCTAAAACGTCAGCTAAATAAAGTACAATGAAAGGAAAAAATAAGGAATTGACCTTCGTCCCAAACTCGCTGCTCTTCAACTTTGATATATAGTTTGTTTGTTTGTTTTTCTGGTGTTTTTACGTTGCATGGAACCAGTGGATATTCAGCAACGGAACCAACGGCTTTACGTGAGCTTCCGAACCACGTCGAGAGTGGACTTCTATCACCAGAAATACACATCTCTCACACTTCAATGGAATGCCCAAGGATCGAACTCGCGGTCAACGAGGTGGCACGCCAACACGATACCGACCACGCCAATGAGGCGCTTACTTTGAGAGAGAGAGAGAGAGAGAGAGAGAGAGAGAGAGAGAGAGAGATATATATATATATATATATATATATTATATATATATATATATATATATATATTATATATGTGTGTGTGTGTGTGTGTGTGTGTGTGTGTATAGAGATACTCAAACTACATTCAGCTGCCCTGCAAATATACTTAGACATGGGCAAAAACACAACCCTCTTCCAACATCAGTGACAAGAGGTAATAAAGAATCATTTACTATCTTAATTTTTCATCATCACCATCAAAATTAATATCCACAAGAATAGTAGTACTAGTGGCAGGAGCAGCATCAATCTCCATTCATAAATTAATAAACATGTTTACTAAGTTCATAAAGCAACACATGACGGCAAAACAATAATGCTACAGAGACAGGCAGACGACTAGACAGAACGACTGGAGCGGACAGCCGGAGAACGAGTCAAAACTAGGCAACACACACACTGCACCCAAGAGATGCACGAAAAGAAAAGAAAAAAAAAAGTTAAGATCAAAGACTAATTCACAGAAGAGCAAAGGGGAGTGAAGAAAAAAAATGGGTGGGGAGGGAGGGAGGCTGTCGGTCGAAAAGATAGACATCAAAGGTGAGAAATGAACACTGCAAAGAAACGTACAAATGAAAGCGCTGCCAAGAACACGCGTCCATCAGGGAGAGGATCCACAGTGTGTTGTGGCCTTCGACGTTCCAGCTTGTAATTTGGGACGAGGCTGTCCACGCGACGGCCCAAACCGAAATATACAATATTCGATTACCTGCTACGTGTCTCCTCAATCTCCGACTAGTAGGTAGATTAGAATGAGACTGTCACGCTGGTGAGGCGAGCTTCCAAATAACTATATACGTACACGCCGAGTTCCCCGCACACACACACGTTCATACATATTAAATTGGTACGTACATGTATGTCTTCCTAAATCTTCGCCTACCCCCACCTCGCCTCGCCTGGACTTGCACACGTTCTCATTCCAGTAAGGAGTCTCCCAATAACTTAAGCTCGATACCCACACACATTCGCATGTACAAACTCGTGTAAACATTATACATACGTGTATAGACACACTCATGTATATACTATATATCAGGTTCTTGATGGATATACACATGTATGTATGTATGTATATGTATGCATATATATATATATATATATATATATATATATATATATATTTATATTTATATACATATATATATATATATATATATATATATATATATATATATATATATCTGAAGCAGCTAGTTGGCAGTTTCAAAAAACTTGACCGAATATCCAAATCGGAGAAGAAGACATGTCCCAAAAGTCTCCAAGACGTTTTATCAAAAAACAATATGGCGGAACGTTTCAAGACTAGCGTCTCTCTTGAGTTCAAAAGTAACCAACAAAATTAATACTGGTGTTAATTGATTCAAAAATATACTCACACTAATTTACAAAAACTACATTAGGCTGAAAGAAAGGAAAAAGCCATCAGAAATTGAGAAGGAAACAGAATGGCTACTATATGGCAGCACAACCAGATGGCAGAACTACGAGAGGTACAAACGTGCCGAAGAAGACTGGCCTTTGAAGTGGGGAACTGCCCGTTTTATAAACATGACTCAATGGCGTGATTGGTATGGTCTTGACCTGCCACCTCGGTGGCCGCGAGTTCAGTTCTCGGGCATTCCACTGAGGTGAGAGAGATGTGTATTTCTGGTGATAGAAGTTCACTCTCGTCGTGGTTCGGAAGTCACGTATAGCCGTTGGTCCCGCAAAAACACCACACAAACAAACAAATAAATAAAAGCATGACTAAAATTTTCAACATTTGGTGGTTCGGTGCCCTGCCCAGAATTTTAAAATCTTTGTAATGGACAATATGCTTGCATTGTTCTTTTTGCGTGATCTCGGATGCTAGAGAACTCAGAATTAATTGCTTGCATTTTTTTGCATGATCTTGGGTTCTGCTTGCATTTTTTTGCATGATCTTGGATACTAAAGAACTCCGGGTTATTTACTTGCATTTTTTGCATGATCTTGGATACTAAAGAACTCAGGATTATTTGCTTGCATTTTTTGCATGATCTTGGATACTAGAGAACTTAGGATTATCTAAATTGACACCAGTCAGATAACTGACGCTCCTATGACAATCGGTTCGTACCTTTAACAAATGTTGACAATTTTAGTCATTATTTATTTCGTATTTCTCGCGACTTCTGCAGCTGGTCTGGTTGATCTCCCATATTAGTCATTCTGTTCCCTTCTCAATTTCTAATGGTTTGTTTCCCTTCCTTTAGCCTAATGCAGTTTTGTCACTTTTGTTAGCTTTTTTTTAGTTAACACTAGTTTAACTTATATTGGTTACTTTTTAGCTTGAGAATGAGACGCTAGTCTTGAAACCTCGTCCCATATGTTTTTAATAAAACATCTTGAAGACTTCTGGTATATGTCTCCTTTCCCGATTTATATGTATATATATGCGTATATATATATATATATATAATATATAATATATAATTTATAAATATATAGATATATATTTATATATTTATATATATATATATATATATATATATATATCATATAATATATATACCAACCATAGCTTGCCTCGCGTCTATTAGCATTTCACCTTGATCTGCAATGATTAAATAGTGCCAAGTATATTGCTCTCTTATTACAATCAGGTACAACGATCAAGTAACTGAAAGAGGTCATTTTCTCTTTTCCTTCCTCCTCAGCTTTAGCTAAGCATCATGCATAATTTTGTCGTTACCACAGCAACCGAACCTGAACACGAAACTCACACCAACCCGAAATTTAATCTATAAATTCATGAGCTTAGATTCAGGCAACCCATTTTCCCCTCTTTCGTAAAGATAACATTGTGGCAAGAGGGCCCCTACTGCCTCGGGGAAGGGGGGAAGGGGGGAAGGGTCCTACCTACCACCTCCTCCCAGCCACCACACCACTCACCCCAACGTCCACCTCCACAGGCTGTTTCAACCATATTTTCCCTCTCCTAAAAAGCTGGAGCTTATTTTTCCACGCGGGAGCGCAGACAGCACAACAATTTACGCCTGGCGCCTATGATGTAAAAAGATTAAAACCTCGGAAAGAAACTATATTGGATATTGAATTTTCATAGGTGAATGAGAGTGCATGACCACGCACGCTATTCACATATTTCCCCTCATTCAACATTTTAGTGTGTGTGTGTGTGTGTGTGAAAAAGTTCTAATCATAATTTCCAATGCTTAAATGTAGCGAATTTTACAGAGTTGCAAACAGAAATAGAGATAAAGTTTCCTGTACCCAGCAAAGGACAATAATTTTCAAAACATTGTAAATAAGTACATACGCAACAGAATATGATAATGTAAGGCCAGCCCTCGAATATCATTGAATGCATGTCTCGTAAATGCATATCACATTTAACTCTTAGACTAGAAAGTCTTATCATAGTGACGTATAAATATAGAAAATTCTCTCGAAATTTTGAATATTTAATAATAATAAAACAATCACAAGTGACATGGACAACTAGACCTCCTTTCGCATAAAAGAAACACCTTCGCAGTTTCACACTAGCAAAATATTTTGAGACTACAATGTCCATCCATTAACCATCCTTAGAGGATCGAATGACCATAAGGCAGTCTATAACTTCCTCTTTCACAACAACAGAGATCTGGGCTTTGTCGGCGACCAAATAATGCCCGTGTTGGCGTCTTATCATAGGACGCTTCACAGCTATTCAACGGTCCATCTGGGTCAAGGTTTGGAAGGGAGCAATTTGATGGCATTGGGTCAACTTAAGGTGCGTCCACACGATTGAACAATGTCCGACGGACAAACCTTGTCACCAATTAACAATTGTATGCCGGTCTTGGCCTTGTGAGCAGAGTAAAAACAGTCGTATACAACCTCATCTGGTCTCACTGTTTGTTGCCAGATCTACTTCCATCGTTTCAACGCTTATGACGTCATTCTGCTTCGCCTATGATATGGTAACAATGTTTGTCCGTCGTCCATTGTTCGATCGTGTGGACGCACCTTTACAATTCTAAGCTCTAGATCAACATCTAAACGTACGAACATGACAACAACAAGCCAAAGCCAAAGCCAAAAAAAATTCTTGAAGACCAATACAATAATGGCTATCCAGGCAATTTGGGATATAACGTAAGCACATACACAACGTTTGTGTTCACATATGAACACTGCCAAGTGACTAAGAAAGTGCCTTGACCAGAGAATCCTTCTTAAACTGCTGAACGAACAATTTGTAGCCATGAGGCTTCCAGGTTGTCTGGAAAAATGGAAAAATTCTCATTATTTCTGGAAAGTTAAGTATATCCGAGTTTAACCAGACCACTGAGCTGATTAACAACTACCTCCTAGGGCTGGGCCGAAGGATTAGAGTTTTATGTACGTGGCTAGGAACCAATTGGTTACTGAGCAACAGGACCTACTACTTATTTTGGGATCCGAACAAAAATCTGGAAGGTCTGCCCTAAACGCGAACATAAAACAATGGCAAAATTCATAAGTCAGTGCTAATGCGTCTGGGCAATGTACTCCCTCGTAATATTATCAGCAACGCTTCTATATTTCATATTACTACTAATATCACAGGTTTCTAAAATCACTACGCAATATCTACCAGCATGTGTGCCACGTGACAAACGCTGGAGGAGATACGAAGAAAAAAAAAGGAAAAGAACTGCCGGCAATTTCTTGGAAAGGAAAGCAGAGAGGAGATAAAATGTTCCTGGAACATCTGTCAATAAGTACAACAAGTATGACCCTCGGCACTCAAAAAAGGGACAAGGAGCAAATGAAAATGAATTCATCTTTCCCTACAATTCCTTTTGCCTTTCTTAAACTGGAAATATTTCAAAAAACTTTAAACAATCTTAGAAGGAAATACTGCATATATCTGATCATTCATATAGGTATACGAAAAAATCAAAGTACAAGTAATCTCTAATTATCGGCTAGATTTTTACAAGGGGACAAACTAAGTTGTTGAATTTTCAAAGGTAACTCCTGCAGCTTTCGCCTTACTTTAGAATTCTCACATTATTATTATTATTATTATTATATTATTATTATTATTATTATATTTATTATTATTATTATTATTATTATTAGCATTGGTATTTGTACCACACACGTGTGTCTATCTACTTACAAAGGAATTACACCGTGTTATAAATATACACATTGCATATGGCCACAAAGAGTATGAAACAATTACTCTTACGAATACATACATAGACTACATTACATAGTATATATATATATATATGTGTATCAATGTGTGTGTATATATATATATAATATATATATATATATATATATGTATATGTATATATATTATATATATATATATATATATATATATATATATATATATATATATCGAGCTACAAATGTCCTTTAATATCCAATTCGGTCTACCTTGGAATTAATATATTTTCATGTATTTAACAAAGAAGGGGAAATTATATTTTATTATATATATATATATATATATAATATATGATAATATGTATACATACATATGCATTATAGATATGTATATATAATGTATATATGTATATCTAATCTACAACTGTTTCACATAATAGGCTGTCTTGTATAGACGCTCCAAATATCTTACATAACTGCTACCACAGTCGTCATGATTACTCTCAGGCACCGCATGATAAATTCACGACACGTAACGGGAAAAGATTAAACGGTATCGTGAGCAATCTCGACTCCCGTTTAGTAAATTCTGATGTATTTTCTCGATTTATAAAAGCGGCAATTGAAGCGTGGTTATAACTCAAAAAAGAAATAAACAGGGTAAATTTAGAATTTCTGGTGATAAGTTCATTTTGACGGGAAAATTCTTGGAACAAACGTTTGGAAAAACCTCGTAACCAGTTCTCTTAAATCCATCTATTTAATTCTTTGTGAAAACGTGTTATCCTCAAGGCCATTCCAATACCTGGATTGAATTGGATGATAGAATTTAGGCCAATGGCCTAGTACTGGGATCAGTGAGGTCATTTAGCGCTGAAAGAAAAAGGTTTGTTAGGTGTAACAAGAGGAAAACCTCGCAGTTGCACTGTGAAACAACTGTTAGAGAGGGTGGTCAGTCAGGTGGAAGAAAAACAATATGAACGGAGGTACAGAAAAGTCAACGAAAGAGGCTGCAGCTAGGGGCCGAGGGGACACTGCAAAGAACCTTAAGTAATGCCTATAGTAGATTCACATCATCCGTGCATTTGATGTCTAGGCCAGTCCCTTACGACGCTCCTGATGGGCTGTTGATAAGCCAATCACAGGGCTTGAAACTCTCAGTCTCTCAAGAGTGAGGTCACATGGGTAGGATGTATATTCCACCTCTCCTGAGGGATACGTCTTTCACAAGTATCCCTCAGGAGAGGTGAAAAATACATCTTGCCTATGTGAACTCTCGAGTGAGTTTCCAGCCCTGTGACTGGCTTATCAACAGCCAATCAGGAGCGTCGTAAGGGACTGACCTAGACATCAAATGCACGGTTAATGTGAATCTACTATAGTACAGTCCACCACGTGAGGTGCACTCACGGCACTATCCCCATACGGGTTCCAATACCTGTATCACGGCTTCGGTATGTGGATGACATTTTGGCTATTGTTTCTAAAGGCGTGGGTGTAAATAAACGCCTGGAAAATTGAATGAACAACTCCCGTCTATCAATTTCACGCTAGAAGTAGAACAGAAAAGTGGGTGCTTCCCATTTTAAGACATTATTATTTGACGCGAACCTTTTTCGTGTAAATAAAGTCTACACTGAAGCCCAAAATACAATCTAAATTTCTTTCAATATTGTCTCCTAGCATCATCATAATATAAAAATCACTGCATTCTCTTCGATGCTCCTGGATAAAGAATTGAATAACATTAGTAAAACAAGTCAGTAATTAAGTCATTCAGCTTATTTCACTGGCTTTCATGCAGTCAAACCACTTCTGAAAATACCCACAGTAAATTTATTTTTTTCATGCAAAAGTACTGGAGGAGGAGGAGAGAGAGAGAGAGAGAGAGAGAGAGAGAGAGAGAGAGAGAGAGAGTAAAATAGCTTTTCGAGGTGGTACCAAGCAAATCTGATTTTCTGTCAATTTTGGTGCAGATTACAATAATGGACCGCTATTACCTTACATGCTGGCGTATAAGGAGACCTTTTAACCTTAAAAATCTCCCCCAAATTGGGAGGTCGTCTTATATGCAGAGTATAAAAGGAAAACCTTAAATCCTGCCGAGGCTATCTGGTATTAAAAATTCATTTCTCGATATAGTGTGGTTCGGATCTCACAATAAGCTGTAGGTTCCGTTGCTAGGTGACCAATTGGTTCTAGCCACGTAATAATATCTAATCCTTCGGGCCAGCCCTAGCTGTTAATCAGCTCAGTGGTCTGATAAAACTAAGATATACTTAACTTAATGATAGGCTAACCCCTGAAATGTGGATAGTTGTGTAATTAGTTAACTACTACCGTCAATATAATCGACACAGTAAACAACTGTAATAACAGTTAAAAACCCCTAGCTAATTCATGTGAATCACTAGCAACACAACTATCGATACTGTAAACAAAACAACTGTAATTACAGTAATTACGGTTCTCACTTTGTTACTAGCCTCATCCAGAGTACCATAATTTATTCAAAAACAGTTATCACAAGACTCTATTATGGCCACACCAACTATCGGTAAAAATAAAAGAAGGTACGAAGCTACATTCGAGTTAAAAGCAGTAAACTTTGCAAAGGAAGAAGCAGCAGCATAAACTGACACGCCATCTTATATCCGGAAATTGATCCGTGCGATGATTTCCTAACAAATATATCCCAAGACGTCTTCAATGAACTTATGATGTCAGATGATACCATGATAATGAATTTGCAGGATTTTTATGGTTTCAAAATGTTTTTAAATGTTTTAATCGTTGCAAAAATATTATCCTGTAAGCTGATATTGTTTAATTTAATAAATTGGGAGTCTTCTATAGTCTACGGCAAACATACCTCTAAACCGGAGTCGCCACGCGGAGTCACCTGGTATTATCCCAGTATGTATCCTCCGCGGTGCTATAGTAGATTCACATCAACCGTGCATTTGATGTCTAAGCCAGTGCATTACGACGCTCCTGATTGGCTGTTGATAAGACAAGAGTTCACATGGGTATGATCTATGTTCCACCTCTCCTGGGGGATACGTCTTTCAAAAGTATCCCTCTTGCCTATGTGAACTCTCTAGAGAGACTGAGTTTCCAGCCCTGTGATTGGCTTATCAACAGCCAATCAGGAGCATCGTAAGGAACTGGCCTAGACACCAAATGCACGGATGTGAATCTACTACAGTACTAATGGCGAGAGCTCAATGGGACGCCATGCTTAGTACTAGCCCCTCAAGGATCAAAGATATCTTTTATTGATAAACAGAAATGACTAGTATTAAACACGGCATCCCATTGAGTTCCACCATGTTTAGTACTAGCACATCGGAGGTGACCTCTATAGATGGCTACACCTGATTAATACCAAGTCGCATTATACGTCGGTATATGTGTTCGGGAAGACGAAACGCTTGCAGCTCCTTACTCAATGACTACAAGTTATATCTCCTATTCTAAGGCTACCTTCCCTAAGGAGGGTTAGACACATTAAAATCCTTTCCCATCCACAACCATAGTAGCACCAACCGGCCCCTGGAAGCCACGGTCTAGATACATGCTGGAAGCCTACCCTGCAATCGACAAGGTGATTACTTCGACGAACTCATAGGAAATAAATTCCAAATCTCCGTGAAGAAGACAGTAATATCAGGATAAGTACCACATTAAGTGAATTATCTTGACGTCTCCGTTCTTCGAGGAAATAAATGACGCTGTATTGTCCACAGCCCCTGCTCCCTGGAGGAAAACAAGACGAGAACAGCAGAGAACGTTGGCGTGTTACCGCTTTTACTTTTATTGATATTTTCTCCCCTTTTATCCTTCCTCCTTCCTCCTCTGCACTTACATAATAAATTGGCAGGATATCAGCAAAGTAACCATTATGTGATAAAGTTACGATAACCCTTTTCCCTCACACACAAATGCATGCAAGCACACAAAAAGACGGATAAACACCTACATATACAATCACAAAAAACGAGCTACACAAAATCATTAATAACTGCACATTTAGGCTGAGTAAGTTATGGTCAAATAATCATACTCAATATTTACATTAGTAATAATAAATGAAGATATCACAAGATTACATTTTCATTAAAATAAAATCACTAAGTTCTAGGGTTCATCCGAAACGAACACAATGACATAAGCCATCTTGTCTCCCTTCTTCTGTCAAGATATCGATGATAAATGGATAAACTTCGAATCTTGGGGTCGTGTGATGACCAACGGTTTGAAGCTATTCTGAATGGTATAAACTGTTCAGATAAGACGCCTTCCTGCTGACGCTGCCTGCTGGGGAAAGCAACAGGTCCTTGGAATGGCGGGGTGGTCGTTAGGAAGCGAGTGCATGGGTGGGTTGGGGAAGGGGAGACGGTTGACAGCTAATAGGATGCAGACTTTGATTGATACCTTCGGCACGATTTCATGGATCTCTCTCTCTCTCTCTCTCTCTCTCTCTCTCTCTCTCTCTCTCTCTCTCTCTCTCTCTCTCTCTCTCTCTCTCTCTCAGAGTGAATGGCCGATAAGGGTTCACAGAGTCTAAACCTGCCGTATAACATTAGTAAATTATAACAACAATTACCTAAACGAAAGGAAAAATCACTTGCATAATCGTCAAAAGAGACAGTCAGGTCTTTAGTGATGAAAACATAAAAGTCCCAGTTATAAAAAGAAAACGCTAGTTCCGCACGAATGGAGAATAAAATGACAATTCTATACCACTGCAACGCCAATACACGTCACTCACACTCTTAGAACAATAGAAGGTACTGTACAGTTAGTAGAAACTGTTAGGGGTGTTGATAGTGTATAATAGACGCATCCAGTGGAAAGTATGGCGAGGTCTCGAATCTACAGGGTTTATGGAAATGAGGTTTCATAGCATGAAATAAGGCTGACAAGAAAAGAAACAACCTCCAAAGAACTAAGAGAATAATAATAAAATAAATACCGGCACTTATCCCCTACAGCTCACAAAAAGGCACAAAATCAACGACTATAAAAGTGGATAATGAACCTTGGACAAAGGCTGCATAATCGTCAGCATTAATTTAAATTCAGTCTGTTTGTGAAGAGTGTGCGATAAGTTTCAGACATGTGTTTATAACATGTTTAACTGTAGTATTGACGTACCCTACGACAGACGATAGCAGAGCAACAACTCTCTTCTACTATATACATAATGGTTACGCACCCGACTACCACACTTAGTATCTCTAACGGAGGTTATATGCGCACTAACTCTCGTCACTTATAAGCAGTGAACATGCAATAGTATTCATTCAGATGTATAGGAATACAGGAAGATTTGTTGAAACCCTACCAGCCTACTCAAACCAGGTTTAGTAGGCCTAGAAAAATAGGGGGGGGGGCGCAGTTATAAACAGTGTCACACATGAAGGGGTACCGACTAGTCCTAGAAGGATCTTTCATAGGTAATGTAACACCGGCTGGTTGGTAGTACGTTTGGCAGCTTACTACCGAGAGCCTTAATAATTTTATTTCGCCGTATGTTTTACCGACATGCTTTCATTTATTTTTATTTATAGTTTTTGGTTTCATGTTTTATCAATCGACGCAACTTTTGAATAGATTCATTTTCTGAGAATGACATCCGAAATGACGTACAGCTGGAAAGAAATCATGACCCAATGAGGCTTTTCACTGACACTTCCATGGAACTATCCTATTTATTGCTGCTATTTCTACTACTATATACTAATTGGTGTAAATTAGTATAATCAGCGAGAACACTCGATCTTTCAAGAATACAAAAGATGGTAGAAGACTCGATATAAAGCTATTGAACTGTTGCGTGAAGGTGATTGAGCAATGGATACCAGCTTTGCAAAAACAGAATTTTTAAATAATGGAAAGGAAATCAATATCAATCAGTAACGAATGTTTCGATTAAATTAGTGAAATGAGCTCTCTCTCTCTCTCTCTCTCTCTCTCTCTCTCTCTCTCTCTCTCTCTCTCTCTCTCTCTCTAGTGGTGCTCTGCCATTTCAAATTATTAGACCAATAAAATAATAAAGGAAATTGCTCCCATTCATACCATCAGCCTAACAAAATAAAATATAATACTTCTACTTCAAATGATCAGCCTAACAAAAAGAAAGACTAACAAAATGAGGCTATTGAAATCAGCCTACATCCAGCAAATGACTAACAGCAAATGACAACAAAATCAAGAGGAAACTACCATTGCAAATGATCAGCCTAACAAAGAGGAAATTGCCACTTCAACTGATCGGCCTAACAAAACCAAAATGAAGACCACCACTTCAGGTGATTATAGACTAACAAAATCAAAATGGGGACTGCCATTTCAAATAATCAGCCTAACAAAATCGAAATGGAGACTATCATTTCAAACGCTCAGCATAAAATTAAAGTGGCGACTGTCACTTCAAATGATCAGACTAATAAAATCAAATATTCTGCCTAACGAAATCAAAGAGAAATCTACCATTTCCAATGGTCCACCTAAGAAAATCAAAACGAATCATTTCATATGTTGCGACTAACAATATCAAGAGGAGATCTGCAACTTCAAATGATCAGCCTGACAAAATCAAAGAGGAGTCTACCTTTTCAAATGATCAAGCTAACAGAACCAAAGTGAAGACTGACAATTCAAATAATAACACAAACAAAATCGAAGAGGAATCTACTATCTCAGATGGTCAGACTAACAAAATTAAAGAAGAGACGGCCACTTCAAATGATCAGACTCACATAACCAAAGTGAAGGCTGCCACTTACAGTAATCAAACAAATAAAATCAAAGTGGGTTTCTACCATTTCAGACGATCAGTCTAACATAATCAAAATGGAGACTGACACTTCTAATTATTTTACGCCAGTAGATGGAATGATCTGCATCACAAAACTGGAGGCAATATCGGCTGCAAAGACAACATTGCCAGTAGGGGAAAAAAAAAGTTAAAAAATGAAATTGCCGGTCAAAATGATGAGAATATTGCGTTATATAATAATTCTAACTCGGACAAGACTACCGGTTCGACAGATAAGACTACTACTTCCAAAATAAGAACCACGCTTGAGATGAGGAAATTATCAATTTCCTGAGTAGACGCCACACCTCCAAGATAAGAGAACATTTCCAAATTTGAGAGTAAATGGGTCCAATACTCTAGTAAGGTAGTTTTGGGTGACCACAGAGGAGCTAAACGTGAAAATAAACTGGTTTTCACTTGCTATTAAATTGGATAAAGATGTCTCTCTCTCTCTCACTAAGTAAAATAGAACACTAGCAAAAGCAATTCCAAAGCAAAAATAACCGTACTTATTAACACAAGTTTAGTTCCTCCTAACAAACAAATGCTTACAAAACGCACAACGGGAACTGACGCCAAATTGTTCTTAATGCAGTATTAAAAAATGAGAGTAAAATCTATCATTCTAACGCTACTGGGACCTTCAAAGGCAAATTTTAAAAACACGCCAGTTATCAGGTGTAAACCGAAATTGAAATGCAGTCTCATGTCGCCCACTGACCTTTACACTATGCATGTCACTGCATCTCAGAATTATTACGTGGCATTTCGCCCAATGAACCAAAAGGGAAACATTTTTGGCTTTACTGTTTTTATTTAATTCTCTCTTTTTTTACCGCGTTTGTCTTTATTTTACTGAGCGTTTAAGTTATTTGGAATAAGGTTCATAAGTGTTCTTAGATTAATTTGGGAGCCAATTGTTACATAACATAAAAAAGGTTAATTCTCTCCACATTTCTCCTAGATTAATACATACATTGAAAAATAAGCAGGCAGTTACATGTTATGAGTTACAATTACTTGGCGCCAGTAGTGTTTTAGTAACCTGAACTTCTATGAGTAACATATTAATCTCCATATGATGGCTATACTTCTATTCTAACTGCAGAGACTGTTATAAAGCTGTTTACTTTTAAAAAATCCTCTAGACACTTAGGACAGTATAAACGCTCATGAAAAGCAAATTCATAGATATAACGTTAATTTTGCACCTCTTATCAACTACATTCAAGTCAAATCAACAGCATCTTTACTATGAGATGGCAGTGTCACAAGTAACCGACCCTTTGATAGAGACTAATGAACATTTCTCCGTGGCGTAATGTACACCTAAGTACGCATACAAATCTCATACTCGAATAAACTGGGCTCTTCAGTCGACACTGTGGAGCACTTAACTGACACCTGTTCGGTAATGTTGGGCGTGTGAATGATGATCTGGTAGGTTCCCCGACCTTGGATGCAAAAGTCAAATAAAAATATACGTATATTACATAAATATAACCTAAAGTAAGAGTGCTGCTTTTCTGTCTGAGTTCCACGATATGAGTGTATGTTTGTTATGCGGCAAACTTGCAAATATTCGTAACCAAAGCACTACGTTTGTATGTATGGTGTTTTTATGTTGCATGGAACCAGTGGTTATTCAGCAACGGGACCAACGGCTTTACGTGACTTCCGAACCACGTCGAGAGTGAACCTCTATCACCAGAAATACACATCTCTCCTCCCAAAGCACTACGGACTACAGACAGGAGGAGACATGTTGTGACACGCACAAACATACACACGTGCCATTTGAAATCAAAACCGAATCAGAATTTACATAAGGAAAACCATCCTGAAACAACACTGAACTGACCAAAAAAAAAAAAAAAAACTGCCATTATCATTCTTTTCTGGATTTGACTGATAGTAATCTACGAGAAGAAAATAAAAATAATAAAATTAATAATTCATTTACTAGCCAAAGAAAAAAAAAACGTTCACACACACCCACTAACTTTAAAGCAAATAAAAAAAAATTATATGCCTACTTTTCTTGAGGTTCAACTAAGTCATGACAGCTAAGCAGGGAAATATTATAGCTTAAATATTGACCTTTTATCACATAATCCCTTTCCCACTAGCTAAAAGAAGTGGTTCAACAATAAACACGAAATAATCAACCTTAACGAATTATGCTGTTACTCCAATGTTAATTATACGATGTTCGTACAAGCAGACGGTGACAATGAAAACTGTAGCAGAATTCTTCGTATTCAAGTTACTGAGTTTATCATTACACAGTTATTGGCGCGCATTAACTGTTTTATGACATGGTAAAATGAAATCGTATGTGCCAGGTTACCAGGGGTCATGTGACAGAGGAAGGGATATGGGGGGGGGGGGTGCAGTGGGGAGGGACAGTTGTTGGAAGGATAGAGAGGGAGTTCATGAGTGACGCCACAAAACTCGGTAATAAAACTACCGAGGTCAAACTGAACGAAACCAACTTAGGTAAGACGCAGGATAATATTGCCCCGTTTTTCTGACCAACAGAAATAAGAAACAAAAGCAAATTGCCAAAATCGTAAAACTGTAGGCATATAGCCTACTGCGTACATTCCCAGGTATCCTCAACTGTAGGTGGTCCCGTGCTCATCGTCTGAGAAAATTAAAAAATAAACAACTTCAAGAAGAAATTCAATAAAGGCCAAATACAAAAAGAACATGATTTTATTTTCCATAACCTGGGTCTACATACGCGCGCGCGCTCTCTCCCTCTCTCTATCACAAACACACACACACACACATACACACAAACATATAACTGACGACCACGAGGAATACAGACTTCAATTACTTTAACTTATGCTAACCATAATAACTTTGTAATACCTCGAGAGAGAGAGAGAGAGAGAGAGAGAGAGAGAGCGAGAGAGAGAGAGAGAGAGCGCATACACACATACACACACACACACACACACACACACACACACACACACATATATAGATATATATATATATATATATATAATATATATATTTATATATATATATATATATATATATATATATATCACGCGTGCACGTAAAACCATCTGGATAAAAGATAAGCAAATTAATGAAACATATCAAATGAAAACTTAAGAGCTCACATAGGTCTATCTCCTGACATCCACAACATATAAAATTATTAACACATTTTAGCCAACTAAACACATGACATTATAAGCGCCTCCGCTACGGGCTCATTTCTTTACACGTTTGTTACCGGCAGTGCGAAAACTGTTTGCTTTATTTCAAAGATAAATCAATGGCTATGTTCGTCGTACTCAAATCATGATCTAAAACCTCATATAAAAATATACTGGAAGTAAACTTTAATCAAGTTGGCAGTTGTCGGTATGCCTGCAACAGGTAAAATGACCATTCCAGTAAACGCCCTGTAGATGTCAAACATCCCAACCTTACCTTACGTAGAAATTCTAAGTCTACTATCTGCCAAGGGAGTGCCAAAATTTATGCTACATAAACACTTGACATAATGTGAAGCCTCTTGGGGCTAAGGGTAAACTCAGGCATCGTTATTTGCAATATACTTCCCCAAGCAACCAAACTTGACCTCTTAACAACTACAATATGGTTAAGGCTGGAGTGATCCCATATGCATGACACTCCCATATAAACGATCCAACAACTTTGCACAGGCAAACTAACCTCTTTCTTCATGTTTCTGATGAGTTTCTCCTTGAACTCCTCCTCTGGAAAAAAAATTGAGATTACTATTCGTCTGATTTTCTTTAAAAGCTAAATTGTTTATAAGAAAACAAGCATACATACAATTAATAAATCAATTAAATGTCGCACTGCAGCTCACTTACCATCTATAATGATCGACATCTTGCCGAAATAGGGGAGTGTTAATTCTCAGAAAGTGGAATTGGTATCGTTTCAGTGAACCAAAATACAGCCTAGGAAATAGGCCGAATGCACAAACACACTGAGATGTTCTTTGCCGGAAAGACGGCTCATCACAACTGGTGCGCCTACTGCCGTATTTCGCGACTACCTTCACGGTCGTGTTCAGTTGCAAGACACCTCAACATGGTCGGTATCCCTGAGGTAACGAAGCCCTCCGCTGTTCGAGTGTTTTGTCGTCAAGTATCACTAGCATTAGGACGTAGAGAAGTTTGCCAAGACCTAAATTTATTCCCATATGATGTTTATTTATAGAATCTTATTCAGAATACATATTTCCAATCAGGATTTGGAGAAATCATTGCAAAAAAGTAAGATGTAGACGACTATACAATTAATCGAACTCTTTCTAGATGATGAAATGAAAACTGAATTTTGTCCGCCACATGACCACTTATAGAACGAGTCCACAGTGTAGTAAGGCTCTAACACTAGCATTACCCGCAGCTGATATCAAAACGAGTTTAATGTGCTCTTGTCAAAGTAGCGCCTTAAAAGTTGGTAATAGTGGGTTTGTTTCTTACTGCATATATTTTCTTAAATTCAAGTTTTTTCAAAGTAAATGGTAAAACAGGATCATATTATATTTTAATTATATTTAAAATATATTTTTATACATTTTATATTCTAAAAACTTTAATATTTTAAAATTTTTTGGTAATCAAATGACTAATTTTTTCATATGTTGCTAAGTAACAGTACCTATTCTAACTATTGAATGAACAAACTCGCTGAAACGTTCCTTTAGGGGAGGTTCGTCTGAATACTATTGATTGTATAGATGCCATAAAAGATATAGTATAGAATACTATAAATAATCTAAGATCATATAATTACAATGTTTTAGTATTATGTCCATATAGAAAGCGATTCTTGAAATGAGAAAGCAAGAAACTGTGTTCCTTATACATGTAAACAAACAGAACCAGAGACAATGACGGGTGGTAAAGTAGATTTTAATTTGATTAGAGAAGCTACTCGACTGGATTTGGTGAATCTTCTCGAGAAGATAGGAGGCACAAAGGTATTGGCTTTGAAGTAATTTTTCTTTATGTTCAATAAGATTATTAACCATTATGAGCTAGATTTGGACTGACCAAGTCAGGTTAGAGTTTACCCCAGCCTATTGATCATTTAGGGTAAACTACCGCATGGACTGGCCAACACACCGACGGTCACGGCTGGACACCCTCCGAAAAAGTACTTAGGTAGCTATAACGCGTCCTGACACCGGAGATGGTCATCAGTCGCGAGTTGTTGTTAGTGAGAGACGCAGGTATAACGCGTCCTGACACCGGAGATGGTCATCAGTCGCGAGTTGTTGTTAGTGAGAGACGCAGCTAAAGACCTCTACTCTATTTTCGAAGTATTTTCTCCAAAGTTAGAAATTAAGGCCAAATTTAAAGCTTTAAACTGAGGGTAATGAAAAGGGTGGCCAACACAGTGCAAACTTCACCAAAACGCTTTCGAAATTTTTACTTACGATTAAATAACTTAGATGATTGACGCCATCTCGATGTTTACGGAGTCGCTTTTGTCTACAAACTTCCCATTTCCAGTGATAGGGTAAAAAACCTCATGGTATAGGGGTGGACGATGTACGATCAATGTGTACAACCCCAAGAAAAGTACATTATAACGCGTCCTGACACCGGAGTAGAGGTCTTTAGCTCCATTTCTCACCAACAAGAAGTCGCGTCTGATGCCCATATCCGATGTCAGGACGCGTTATAATGTACTTTTTTGGGGGTTGTACACATTGATCGTACATGGTCCACCCCTGTACCATGTGGTTTTTTACCCTAAATCCGCACACCACTTGTACCCATAGACGCTGGAGCACTTTCATCGCAACAATCGGAAAAAGGTCCCTGGCCATGATGGTTTTAAAGAAACTACTGTGTTGGTAGAAGAAGACGACGAAGCGTGCACTAGATAATTATTTAAATAAATAGTAAAACATCAATATTTTACATATTTATGATGATTAATTTGAAAATATTCGTTATTGAAAAAGTAACTCGATTCCTGACCCAAATTTAAGTAATTATTTTTCGGAATTAGAATGTTCTTTTAAGTCCTGTATTATGACGTCACGACATCTTGACTTTCGTACCTATTGTAAATGCTTTCGTACCTATTGTAAATGAATTGCAATACTCAACTTTCTTGCAGAACAGTTTACCAGTTATTCATGCAGATTGTTGTCAGCTATTCATGTAATTGTTATAATCGTAATGCGCATAGGGTAAAAAACCGCACGGTACAGGGGTGGACCATGTACGATCAATGTGTACAACCCCAAAAAAAGTACATTATAACACATCCTGACACCGGAGATGGGCATCAGTCGCGACTTGTTGGTGAGAAACAGAGCTTAAAGACCTCTACTCTCCTTTTGAAGTAAGTATTTTCTCCAAAGTTAAAAATTAAGGCCAAATTTTAAGATTTAAACAAAGGGTAGTGAAAAGGGTGGTACACGGCTGTCCAAATCTCACCAAAACGCGTTCAACATTTTTACTTACAACTCTAAATATTTAGAAGATTGACGCCATCTCGATGTTTACGGAGTCGCTTGTGTCAATAAACTTCCCATTTCTTGTGATAAATCCGCACACCACTTGCACCCACAGACGCTGGGGTACTTTCATCACAACAATCGGAACACGATCCTTTACCAGCTTGTTTGTTAGTAAACAACTGTTTTGGTAGAAGAAGATGACAAAGCGTGCACTTCGATAATTTTTTAAATATAAATAGTAAAACAGCAATATTTTACATATTTATGATGATTAATTAAAAAATATTCGTTATTGAAAAAGTAACTCGATTCTGACTCCAATTTAAGTAATTATTTTTTGGAATTATAATGTTCCTTTAAGTCCTGTATTATGACGTCACGACATCTTGGCTTTCATACCAATTGTAAATAATTGCTTTACTCAACTTTCTTGCAGAACAGTTTACCAGTTATTCATGCAGATTATCAGCTATTCATGTAATTGTTATAATCGTAATGCTCATATATATCTTTATTATTAATTTTTGGATATATGAAGATATTTTACTGCCAGATTATCGCTGTAGTGTGACGCAATCGTTTTCGGTCCCTGGGCCTCTGTTTTTGCACCTTAAGAAATTAAGAATTTGCAATGACCAGAAAGTCGTTAAAAGAGGAAAGTTAGCATTGAGGGGCATATGTTTTGATTGAGAAAAATACAAATTTATTCAATAGCTAGCTTGTAAAAAATACTTGATTACAAAAAACTAAGCAGCATACCTACTATGGGTTTCAGCGACAGTGCAAGCACGTTTTTGGGCAATACCTATTTCTGTAACGAACACTCGTATCAGAACGAGATTTTACTATAGTGGTTTTCGGCAGCCAGATGTACGAAAAGGTTAGAAACATTGGATTGTATCTACTTTAGAAATATCTGTAATTTTTCTGGGTAATTTGGTTGCAAAAAAAGGATAATATACATGAATTAAATTAAAATTATTAGATAACAAAGTTAAGTTGAACTAAATAACGAGTAAAGTAAACAATTTAGGGAATAAAACTTTGCAGTTTCGTCGTCTGCTGTTCATAACTGTGTTTGTGGCGCGCGCTTAGGAACTAGGAACAGCAACTTGTTTAAAGTGCAATGTGGAGTGAATTGAGACCAAAATGTGTATAATAACAATCAAATAAGCAATGTGGAGTTTCAGTTGTGATGGCAGTAAGGATAAAAACCACTGATTACAAGGTAAAAATGAATTCAGTTCAAACCATGACCCCAGGAATAAAAAGTTTCATACTTTCAGTAATATAGGCATCAAAATGTTGTTTTATTGTGCCGATTACAACTGCAATCTTGAGTAAGATCAATAAACGTTATATATATACGCTAACATTGTTCAAATGAGTGCTGGGAAGGCTGGGAAAGATGGTTGTCGTCACTGATCAGAACCTGTACATCCACACGTTAGCCGCCATATTGGATTTCAAAACTGCCTTGAAAACGTATTTTACGAAGAGCGTCACATTCTTATTTTAGGTCATATGGGGCTTTCATGTATCACATTATGTTGACAAAACTTCAATCTTTTGAATGGTATGCTTGGAGTTGTAATTGTATTCTTGTTTCACCATTTAAATATCAAGTGAATAAGACCTGGTGTTTCCCCATATATATCTTTATTATTTACTTTTTGGATATATGAAGATGTTTTACTGCCGGATTACCACCGTAGTGTGACGCAATGACCAGTAATTCGTTAAAAGAGGAAAGTTAGCATTGAGGAGCATATGTTTTGATTGAGAAAAATACAAATTTATACAATAGCTAGCTTGTAAAAAATACTTGATTACAAAAAACTTGATTGACAACTAAGCAGCATACCTACTATGGGTTTCAGAGACAGTGCAAGCACATTTTTTGGCAATATTTCTGTAACGAACACTCGTATCAGAACGAGATTTTGCTATAGTGCAGTACACCCAGTGCCGTAATTTATAAGGGTATCATGAATCACTAATTGTAAAGAATAACGACTCTTGTCCTCGTACCAAGAGACAAAAACTCCATTATCCAGAAATGGATACGAATACAGCAATAAAAAGCTCCACCTACCCTCTCCCCCCACTTCCACTGCCACCCCTGTCCTTCTTCCTTCCTTCACCTTCCCTTTTCTCTCTCTCTCTGTTGCCAATTGGTATGTGTTCACCCTCCAAACTGGGTAGTATAAGACTTACACAAAACATGGAAATAAGTGAAATTAGCCTATGTATTGAAAGTATATATACATAAATATTAAAGCAATTTTATCATTATTGCATTACTATGACAACTAGAATTCGTGGAAACAGTTTATAATAATGCATTGGCGTATATGTGAAGCTCCTCTAATTTGGCAACGATGATTTTGCCATTCTTAGCATGCAAACATTAAAGGTTACATTTATTTCTGGCATACAGTTACTAAAAAAAATCAAGATACTAATATAGACTTAGATCAATGAAAAGTGCTAGCAAAAAAATAAAAATATATTTAATCCACTAATTGTCATCTGCTCCGCGATGGTTTTCGGCAGCCAGATGTACGACAAGGTTAGAAACATTGGATTGTATCTACTTTAGAAATATCTGTAATTTTTGGGGGTAATTTGGTTGCAAAAAAGGGATAATAGACATGAATTAAATAAACATTTTGAAGTAACAAAGTAAAGTGAAACTAAATACTAATGAGTAAAGTAAACAATTAAGGGAATAAAGCTTTGCACCTCATGAACAGTGTCGTCGTCTACTGCTCATAACTCTGTTTGTGGAGTGAGCGCTTAGGAACCAGGAACAGCAACGTTGTTCAAGTGCAATGTGGAGTGAATTAAGACCAAAATGTGTATAATTACAATCAAATAAGCACTGTGGAGTTTCAGTTGTGATGGCAGTAAGGATAAAACCACCGATTACAAGGTAAAAATGAATTCAGTGCAAACCATGACCATGGGAATAACAAGTTTCATACTTTCACTAATATAGGCAACAAAATGTTTTATTGTGCTGATTACAACTGCAATCTTGAGTAAGATCAATAATGTTACATATATACACTAACATTGTTCAAATGATTGTTCAAATGAGTGTTGGGAAGGCTGGGAAAGATGGTGGATTATCCGTGATTAGACTGGCCAGCCTGACGATAGCCGCCATATTGGATTTCAAAACTGCCTTGAAAACATATTTTACGAAGAGCGTCACATCCTTCATACGGGGCTTTCATATATCACATTATGTTGACAAAACTTCAATCTTTTGATTGGTATCCTTAGAGTTATAATTGTATTCTTGTTTCACCAATTAAATATCGAGTGAATAAGACCCGGCCAGCGTGATGATGGTGGATCATCCGTGATTTTTTACCCTACCAGTTTATGGTACTTGTTTGATGCAGGCCTGACCAAAATTTTTGCCTAACTAATGAGTGCAGAAGAGTTGAACAACCTTTTACCGCTGATCGTTAAAATCTATAAGCACCTCAAAGACATGATTCATTGAAGGTACAGCACAACCTAACCTAATTGTATCCCAAGGCACCATGTGTTTGCATCCCACCTCGGTGGTCGCGGGTTCGATTCTCGGCCATTCCATTGAGGAGTGAGAGATGTGTATTTCTGGTGATAGAAGTTCACTCTCGACGTGGTTCAGAAGTAACATAAAGCTGTTGGTCCCGTTGCTGAATAACGACTGGTTCCATGCAACGTAAAAACACCATAAAAACAAACAAACAGTTAAGGCACCATGCTTTGACCTGATTGTGATTCTTTGTCTCATTTAACCTTCTCAACTAAGCGACCTCTTGTATAGCAAAATGATGAGTGTAACAATTTCCTGTATTGCCACTCCAGTAAATTAGGGTAAAACACTGCTGTGCGACCATTGATCGGAAAAAAGGTCACTTTTTCACTCGATATTTAATTGGTGAAACAACAATACAGTTGAATGTTTAAGCATACCATCCAAATGATTGAAGTTTCATCAACAAAATGAGATATATGAAACCGCCATACAAAATAAATTAAGCACGTGAAGTCTTTGTAAAATATGCGTTCAAGGCAGTTTTTAAATCCAATATGGTGTGTGATGGTTGTGCATGCAATTTGAACAATATTTGTGTATATATGTAACTTTTATTGATATTACTCATGATTGTACGTAGTTGTAATCAGCACAATAAAACATCATAGCTAATGTTCACAGCAAAACCATTGAAATTTGTGTCAGGAATCTGGTTACTTTTACAACAACAAATATTTTAAAATGAATTATCTTGAATATGTGATAATTTTATGCAATCCATAGCCTTATTCTGGTGTTTAACTAATTATTTAAATGTTATCTAGCACGCTGCTCTTCTTCTTCCCAAGCAATCACCAGGTTTCCTTGGTCGTAAGCATAAACACCATCGTTATTTAAGATTGTTGTGAGGAATGTGTACCAGCATCTATGGGTACAATTGGTATGTGGATTTAGCACAGGAAATGGGAAGTTTGTTGACACAAGTGACTATGTAAACATTGAGATGGCGTCAATCTTCTATTTGTTAGGTGTTTTAAGTAAAAATTTCAAAACTGTCATGGAGGTAAGTGAGCACTGCGCATGGCTAGACTTTCATTAACTTCTGTTTAATTGGAAATTATGGCCTTACTTTCTTACTTGGGAGAAAACACTTATATACTTCAAGAGGAAAGTAGAGGCCTTGAGGTGTTGTTTCCATGGAGGTTGGCTTGTGACCAAAGTCTAACTAAAGTTATTGGAAGTGCTAAAGTTATTTTTTTGGGAAAGTGGTCGCGCTACCTTACAGGTGATCACCTGGTTGCACAGCAGTGTTTTACCCTACTAGTCATTTAGGATGAGCATTGATGGTATCCAATACAACATTGCTTATGATTGATGTGACAGATCATTAATAAATAAATCATATATATTTTTATACATTCAACTTCCCTGCCAGATATATACTTAGCTATAGACTCCGTCGTCTCCGACAGAATTTCAAATTTCGCGGCACACGCTACCGGTAGGTCAGGTGATCTACCGCCGCCCTTGCCCCCTGGGTGGCAGGACTAGGAACCATTCCCGTTTTCTAATCAGAATTCTTCTGTCGCCCGGGCCATCAACATTGTTGTTGGTTCCTCTCGATTGGTTTTTCTTTTTTTCACCGGAAATTGATCTTCTTGACCGACTTTTGGTGACGTATCTGGATTGTTGGATTGGCATACGCTTTTGTGGACTGTTTTGTGGACTTGATTTTGGAATTTTCTTTAATAATGTCTGACTCTGGAATGGTTGTGAAACGTTGTGTGAATGTAGGCTGTAAGGTGAGGTTGCCGAAAGCTTCGGTAGACCCTCACACGGTATGCAAGGGTTGCAGGGAGTATGAATGTTCTTTTACTAATACTTGTAAGGAATGTGAGAACTTGAGTGAGAACGAATGGAAGAATCTAACTAATTATTTAAAAAAGTTAGAGAGAGAAAGAGTGAGGAAGGCTTCTTATAGAAGTTTAAGTAGTTCTAGATCTGAACTAATTCCTAGCTTGGGATCTTCCCCAAGGGTAAGTATTGCTACTTCTCCTTCCATTGCAGCCCCTTCTCCTATTGCAGAACCTGTAGATTCAGCAAAAGAACTTGCGGATCTAAAAGCAGCCTTCAAGTTGATGGAAAACAAAATGGCTGCCATACAAGGTAAGGCTAGTGATTATTCAGTGGACAGTGATATGAGTGTCCCCAGTTGTAGTGGAGGGGGCATCTGGTCGGCTCAGCAACGCTCCTAGGTCTAGACCTCTTCCAAGCTCACATGCCCAGAGGAGAAGGAATGTCAAAAACCGAAAGGAGGTTGTGGAGAATCCCCACCGATCAGGTGTCCCTTCGGCGGTTTCTGTGACACCCCAGACTGCCAAGGATCGCTATTGTAAAAGCGTCCTGCGTGAGTGTTTTTCGTCGTCGGGAATCTTCATCTCCGAGACGTGATTGGAGAGATTCAGATCGATCTCGGCCACTCAAGAGGAGTTGGAAGGCTCCGACTATTGATTCGAGCCCAGAAAACTTCCCTGAGGAGTCTCCCTCGGGAGTGAAGAAGGCAAGAAGAGCCATTCTTTCAACCAGAGTGAGAAGGAGGCAGGAGGTGGAGGCTATGGACTCCTCCCCTCCTCCTTCCCCTCCTCCCGAAGAGGATAAAGAGGAGGTTACGAAGAGATTCATGATGGCGATGCAAGAGCAGATTTCGTCTTTTGTAGGAGTTCTGTCAAAGGAGCCTCCTAGAAGGAAAGACTCTTCCCTTCCGATCAAAAGATCCTCCAGACGTATGGAGGTATCTGCCGCCAGGATCGATACTCCTACTCGAGGTGAGGTTTCCGGTACGAACCTGGAGTCACCCAGGAGGCAGGAGCCAAGAGCCAGGAGTGAGGAGTCAACCAGGAGGCAGGAGCCAAGAGCCAGGAGTGTGGAGGCATCCAGGCAGGAGGCAGGAGCCAGGAGGCAAGAGCCAGGAGGCAAGAGCCAGGAGGCAAGAGGCAGGAGTCAAGAGGCAGGAGCCAGGAGCCAAGAGGCAGGAGTCAGGAGGCAGGAGCCAGGAGTCCGGAGTCAGGAGGCAGGAGTCCGGAGTCAGGAGGCAGGAGTCAGGAGCCAGGAGGCAGGAAAGTCAGGAGGCAAGAGTCCAAGAGCCGGAGGCAGGAGTCGGAGACTCGTTCCTGGAATTTATGACTCTTCTCCAAATGGAGCTCTCTCCTTCAGAGCGTAGGAGGTCTTCTTTGGAAGGACTCTCCCTCCAAACGTGAACTTTCTCCCTTCGTCTGATCGAGGGTTAGACGAGTTGTCTGATGACGAACCTCCTGCTAATGAGGGACTCTCGAGTTATAAAGTCTTAGCCTCATTATTGCTTCAAGAATTTGAAGATTCTCTTAGTCCGGCGGCTCCTCCTTCTCCTCGTTCTCTCTTTTCGAGCTCGGCTACGGCAATCTTCGGCCTTTTTGAAAATGAAGCCTGCTATATCGATGAAGAAGGCACTCCATTCTTTAGATTCTTGGATGGACAAGAAGAAGGAGTTAGGAAAGACGGTATTCTGCATGCCTCCTTCCAAACTACATGGAAAGAGAGGTATTTGGTATGGGACAGGAGAGACTATGGGTCTTTCTCTACCTGCCTCTGCAGATGCGGACTTTTCCAATTAGTGGAGCCTCTAGACGTCACTCCTTAGGATCGGTCAGAGCGACGTGGAGCACTTCAGAGTTGAACCACTTTCTAAAGGGACTTTTTGTCACTTTAGAGGTGTTCAACTTTCTGGATTGGTCACTCGGAGTTCTGGCCAACAAATCTAAAGATCCGGAGTTTCTTAAAAACCCGAGATTCTCCATAGCGTCCTGTCTTGCATGGACAAGGCAGTACAGGACGGTTCGGGTGAAGTGGCTTCCCTTTTTGGTGCTGGTCTCCTGAAAAAGAGATCAGTATATGGATCCCTATTATCGAAAGGGGTTTCTCCGAGCCAGAGGACTGCTTTATTGTTCGCCCCTCTATCGGATCATCTGTTTCCTTCTCAGTTAGTGAAGGATATATCTCGCTCGCTAACTGAGAAGGCGACACAAGACCTACTAACACAAACGTCCAAGAAAGGACGCCCTGTAGTGTCGGCGATTAAGAAGGACTCTCGTCCTCCTCAGCAGCCTTTCGTGGAGGTACAGCGGCTCGTCCCCCTGCCAGAAAGAAGAGCTCTGATAAGAGAGGAAGGTCTTCCTTTAGGCCCTTCAAGAAATCCAAATGACTTGTTGCTCCTTCAAGCACCAGTGGGCGCCAGACTCCTGAACTTTGCAGGAGTATGGGCAAAAAGGGGAGCCGACCCTTGGTCAGTGTCGGTCCTAAAGAAGGGATATGTAATCCCCTTCGAGAACAGCCCTCCCCTAACATTTACGCCTCGGGAATGTCAGCGAGGTACAGAGACCCGGTAATAAGAAGACTCTCCTTCAAATGGTGGAACAAATGTGGGAAAAAGAGGCCATCGAACTGGTGCAGGATCCACACTCCCCGGGATTTTACAATCGCCTTTTTCTAGTACCAAAGGCACGGGGGGGTGGAGACCAGTTCTGGACGTAAGCGCTCTGGAATCGCTTTGTTCAGAAAAAGAAGTTTCGCATGGAAACGTCCGCCTCAGTAATGTCGGCTCTTCGTCCAGGAGATTGGATGGTCTCTCTGGACTTGCAAGACGCATATTTACCACGTTCCCCATTCACCATTTGTCAAAGAAATATCTTCGTTTTGTAATAGGAGACAAGATCTTTCAATTCAGGGCTCTGTGCTTCGGTCTGTCTACAGCTCCGCAAGTTATTCACCAACCTGATGGCGAATGTGGCAAGATGGCTTCACCTAGAGGGAATAAAACATCTCCCTCTACTTGGACGACTGGCTGATCAGGGCCAAGTCGGAGATTCAGTGCTTGGAGGACTTATCAGTAACAAGGAAACATGATAGAATCGCTGGGATTACTCGTGAACCTCGAGAAGTCGCAGCTGATCCCCAGCCAGAGCTTGGTCTATCTGGGGATTCAGATGGATTCTCGGGGTTTTCGAGTATTTCCTTCCTTCGCGAAAGAATCACTCGAGGTTTGTCGAAAATCTCGAGCTTCTTAGAGAAAAAGAACAGTTCAGCGAGGGATTATCTGAGCCTCTTAGGGACCCTGTCCTCACTAGAAAAGTTCTTCTCTCTGGGGAGGCTTCACCTTCGCCCTCTTCAGTTTTTCCTGCAAGGGGTGTGGAGTTGGAAGACGGACAACTCTCGGACATCTTCCCCCCGCTTCCACAAGAGGTAAAGGATCATTTGAAGTGGTGGATCCTCCCTCTTCAAAAGAACGAAGGCGTATCGCTTGCCCTGCAGAACTCAGACCAAGTGTTATATGCCGACGCTTCGGAGTCGGGATGGGGAGCGACGTTAGGAGCAAGGGAGGTGTCAGGCACCTGGACAAAGGAACAGGTGTCCTGGCACATCAATTGCAAGGAACTAGTGGCCATACACCTAGCCTTAAAGTTTCTTCGAAGAGATAGTCAGAGGCGAGGTGATACAGATAAACTCGGACAACACCACGGCTCTGGCTTACATACGCAAGCAAGGAGGCATGCACTCTTTCTCTTTCAGTTAACAAGACACCTGTTAACCTGGACAGAAGAAAGAGGCATAACTCTCCTCACAAGATTTGTTCAAGGCATCAAGAATGTGAGAGCGGACAGACTGAGCAGGAGGAATCAGGTCCTTCCCACAGAATGGACTCTACACGAAGAAGTGTGTCGAAGTCTTTGGTCCCTGTGGGGGAGACCTCACATAGACCTGTTTGCGACGTTCCTCTCCAAAAGAATAGAGATCTTTTGCTCTCTAGTGGAAGATCCGAGAGCCTTCGCAATAGACGCGTTTCTCCTGGATTGGTCGGGTGTGGACGCATACGCCTTTCCCCCGTTCAAGATCCTGGGGGGAAGTGCTCAGGAAGTTCGTAGCTTCGAAGAACACGAAGTTGACGCTAATAGCCCCATTTTGGCCAGCCCAGGAATGGTTCACAGAGGTACTGGAGTGGATAGTGGACTTCCCCAGATCTCTTCCAAACAGACCAGATCTACTCCGACAACCCCACTTCGAGAGGTTTCATCACACCTCCCAGGTCTCGCTCTGACTGCCTTTCGACTATCGAAAGACTTGTCAGAGCGAGGGGCTTTTTTCTCGCAGGCTGCGGGCTCTATCGCTAGAGCCCGCAGAGCTTCGACGAGAAGAGTATACCAATCAAAGTGGGAAGTCTTTTAGGAGGTGGTGTAAGAGTCAGAAGCTGTCCTCCTCCAGTACCTCTATAGTGAATATTGCCGATTTCCTCCTCTTTCTGAGAGAGGAATCACACCTTTCTGTCTCAACAATAAAAGGATACAGAAGCATGCTGTCTTCAGTATTTAGGAATCGAGGGTTAGATATTGCAAGCAACAAAGATCTACACGATCTAATTAGATCCTTTGAAACTTCAAAGGCAGACTACTCCTAGAACACCTAGTTGGAATCTAGACGTGGTACTGAAATTCCTTTCATCGGATAAATTCGAGCCTTTACATCTGGCTTCCTTCCGCGACGTCACTAGGAAATGCTTATTCCTGGTGTCTCTCGCTACAGCCAAGAGGACGAGCGAATTGCACGCTCTAGATTCCACAGTGGGGTTCAAAGGAGATGCTGCCATCTGTTCTTTCCAGACAATGTTTCTGGCAAAGAACGAAAACCCGTCAAAACCGTGGCCCAGAAGTTTTGAGGTAAAAGGCCTATCTAACCTCGTAGGCAGAGAGATAGAGAGGTCTCTCTGTCCAGTGAGAGCTCTTAAATATTATTTAGAGAGGAAGAGACAGATGGGAGCTTGTCAACAAGGTCTTTGGTGTGCGGTGAAGAACCCCAAAAGACTCATGTCCAAGAACGCCTTGGCTTTCTTTGTGAGAAGCGTAATTACGGACGTCACAAGAACTGCCTCGGAGGAATCCTTCGTCTTCTAAAGGTCAAGACCCATGAGGTGAGAGCAGTAGCAACGTCCTTGGCGTTCCAAAAGAATATGTCTCTAAAAAATATCATTGAGACTGCATATTGGAGGTGCAATTCAGTGTTTGCATCTCATTATCTGAAGGATGTGAGAGTGACCTATGAGAAGTGCTTCTCGCTAGGTCCATTTGTATCAGCAGATACAGTGCTGGGTCTTGGAGCAAAGACTGATCCTTAAATATTGTGTTTTATCGTACATAAACCCTCTTGTCAGATATGTGCTTGGTTTTCTATTAGCAAGCTCACTGATGTCGCCGGGAGGGCATAGTGTCATTGCTGGTAGGGGATCAAGGGTATGTATGGCTAGTAGGGGAGTACAAAATTTTTTTTGTATATTTTGTAAATGAAAGTGTAATTATGTTTCGAGTTTTTGGTTGTTTGTAAGGAGTTCGGGGATAACTCCTTGCAATCTTAGAACTAACATGGATGTTAGGATCAGGTGATCGGGATCGGTGTTGTGCTCCTTGAACAAGGTGTATTGTCATGTTAGTGGAATAGCACCCAATGACAAAGGCCTTTAGGCTCTGCCGAGTAAGTGGATAAGACCCCATTGGCAGACCCACAAGAACTCTTAGCCATAGATCAATATCTCGCTGAGGCTCTTGAGGCTAAGCAGACTCCAAGGCAGTAGCCGCGAAGTCTTCAGCCTAATAAGGTAGGAACCAAGGTTTATTAATACCTACAACATATGTTGTTTACCTGTCTATTTCAGTAGTTAGCTGTCTCTTACCCACCACCAATGGGTGCTAATCAGCTAAGTATATATCTGGCAGGGAAGTTGAATGTATAAAAATGATATTGTCATGCTTACAATAAAGTTTTTATACATACTTACCTGACAGATAGATCGATTAATGGCCCACCCGCCTCCCGCAGGAGACAGGTGGAAGAGAAGAATTCTGATTAGAAAACGGGGAATGGTTTCCTAGTCCTGCCACCCAGGGCAGGGCGGTAGATCACCTGACCTACCGGTAGCGTGTGCCGCGAAATTTGAAATTCTGTCGGAGACGACGGAGTCTATAGCTAAGTATATATCTGTCAGGTAAGTATGTATAAAACTTTATTGTAACATGACAATATCATGTTTCATCAGAAAATAGTGGAGAACAAACAAGTAGACTTTCACTTTGTCAAATGTAGACACAGTTTAACCCTTAAGAACCAGGCTAAAAAAAAACATATGCTGCACCTCAGACCAGGCAAACTTTGAGGTCGGCCAAATTAAGAAAGCACATCAATGGAAAGAGAAAGATATTATGCAAATGCACAGGTTGTAAGAAAAATGAAATTCTAAAAAATTTCTCCCTGCCTTCCACAAGATGTTAAAAATGACTATTTATATGCCCTTTTGGGGCCTCTTTTACAAGACAGTCATAAATTTTACTTAGTTATACATGTTTTTCTAATAATTAATTTTATTTTACTTCATAAAATTATAATTACAACTCAAATAATATAATAACAGATAAGAACTAAAATCAGTAACAAATCCTGAGTACCTATATTTGTTGTAAAATATTTGCATAAACTTGCTGGATTATACATGTTTTTCTAATATTCCTTTGTGCTTTTCTTTGTAAAATTACAATTACTGTAACTGACATATTATCTTAAAAGATAAGAACTAAAACCAACAGCAACACCTGGCAGAGGCAGTACATATCCCCTTGAAGTCAAGTACGAAACTAAATTATGAGCCTCCTAGAATTGGCGAGCTGAGCCAATGTAAAAGTTGCCATTAGTAAGTTTATGGGCTATTGAAGTAATGGAGCCTCTTTCCTGCCCGACTTCTCCAAATCGATGGTGCATAATATTGATATTCACCAGGAGGTAATCTGTCCCCCACTCAAAACCTGTTATTGTTGCTCATATGATGGTATCCGTCCATTGGGTTAACTAGCTTTCACTGCCGCCAAGTGGCATCAGTACCATTCAGTAGTCACTGATGAATCTGATTCAGTTAGAATTAATTCTGAACAGGAAAGTTTAATCTTTCTCTCTAACAATGAAATTTTCACTTACTCAGGGAGTAAGCCTACAAACTACTTTGTTGTTGGGGGTGGGAGGGGGGGAGGAGGTTAGGAAATGTCTCTGGAAGAGCCTAGAGAAGGGATTTTGACGTAGGAAAAATCTATTTCTGGGCGAGGAAGCCGTGTCGCCCAGTGAAATGTGTCCTCTTTAGCACTATTTCTAGTAAAATATTGCTATGATACCAGAGAACTGCTAAATTGGACATGTCAGAAGTCTCTGACTCGCTCACCTAAATAAAAGGTGTCGGTATAGAACTGGGGCGAGTGTTAAACACTACCACAGTACCCCTCCAATTAGCCTTTTCCTCATCAAAAGACCCTGAAAACGGGGAGCCGACCTATAGGTCACACCCAGCTACCCTGTTGAAGGGGACTGCGGCGTCATACTTATCGATAGCAAAGAAGCTTGGTGCACAGCAAGGGGGGGGAAAAAAGGAAAAAAGGGGGGGATTTCACTGGGCGACACGGCTTCCTCGCCCAGAAATAGATTTTTCCTACGTCAAAATCCCTTTTCTCTGGGCTCAGCCGTGTCGCTCCGTGAAATTGTACCAGAGAAACACCAAGCTATACTATCCTGAAAGGAAAAATCATATTAATGAAATCAAAGGAAATAATAAAATAGTTTAGAATTGGAAAAAATACAATTTATTTACAAAATATACTTTATAGCCAAACATGTGGCAACATTTGCAACAGTCACATATAATAATAAAATATTACAGATAATTTGTATGTTACGTAAAACTATACACGATTATACACTTATTCTAATAGCTAAGGCATTTGCTGAGGTAGGTAAAATGCTAATGAGGCTGGCATAATTGAAAAGATTCATATGACACAAGGACGTACTATAACTGATGTGCATGGGAGACACTGGCCTCCCTGCAGCTATTGCATGATATTTAAGATCCTCTAAAGACTTAAGGTAGTGCTTTTTGAAAACCAAGGGTGACTTCCAACCAGTATACTTCTTCAGATCATCAAAGTCCATATATTTGAAGAAGTTAACAGAAGTTGCTATTGCCCGAATGTCATGCACCTTGGGGAATGACCGCTGGGCTGGCTTTCTTGATAAAATATCAAATCTGCTGCCTAATGCCTTTTAGAGATAGTGTACCACCATCTTTTCTAATGAAAAGGGGGCCTTCGGAATAGGTAGACGTCCTAGATAATAGTCCTTAAGAGTTTTAACAGGACATAACGATGGGATCCTGCGGAAGCGGGACAATCTTCCATGGAGACCACCTCATCAAGGGATCTTCATTCTTAGCTAGAAATTGCTTATTTGGCGAAAGCAACACGTCCCCGAGGAAAGGAACTCAATATGCGCTTCATCTCTAGATAAAGATGACAGCTCTGATATTCTGGCACCTGAAGCTAGACTCAATAAGAACAGAGTTTTACGCAAATGGTTTGGTTAATCACATTTGAAGTTGTCTGTTTCCGAGGCTAACCTAAGAACATCATAAGAAACCATGACACTGACGACGGTCTGTGAACGGGCCGTAGACGTGCACATGCCCTTGGGATAGAGGTGAAATAAGACTCGGTTAGATTGATACCAAACCCGAGAAGAAAAATCTTTTCAGAGCTGACTTAGTGGTTGTAATTGTTGCAGCTGCCAAGCCTTGTTCAAACAAAGACCTGAAGAAGGTTATGGCCACGTTCAATGTAATTACTTTGATATTTGATTCTCTGAGGAACGAAGACAATTTCTTAACTGCTGAGTCATACTGGCGAAGCGTAGACTCTCTCTTGTCTGACTCCAAGAACAACATGTTCTGTGGATCAATGTCGCCTACTCTCTTACCTGCAAACTTCATGAAATCCATAAAGTTATGGGTTTTGTGAAGACCTGAGGAATCGAACACAGTCCTCGTTTGAACTTGTTGCGATAGTCTCAAGTCCGGGAGAGGGTGAGGCGAAGACCTAGTTCCAGGAGAAAGGGGAAACCAGTTGCTCTTGGGCCAGTGAGGGCTATGAGAGCCACCTGGCCTTCGAAGGATCTCAACTTGTGCAGCACCTTCAGGAGAAGGTTCCACTGGAGGGAATAAATAGATTTTCGACCACTGGTTCCAATCTATGCTCAGGGCGTCCGTAGCGTATGCCAGAGGGTCCAGATTGGGGGCTACATAACAAGGCAGCTTGTGGCAAACAGATCTACTTCTAGACCTGGTACTCTTTGGCAAACCCTCTCGAAGGATTCTTGGTCCAGTGACCATTCTGATTCCAGAGGGACCGACCGAGACAGGGCGTCTGCCACTACATTGTGGACTCCTGCCAGGTGAGTAGCCGACAGATGCCTGGTGTTCTTGGCTGCTAGAGAAAAGATTGCTATCATCACGTGGTTCACATGACTTGACTTTGAACCACCTCTGTTTATACAGTGTACTACTACTGCACTGTTGAAGACCAACCTGATATGAGTCTTCTTTGGAGGACGGAGCTTTTTTAAAGTCAGAAACACTGCCATAGCTTCTAGAATGTTGATGTGAAGTGTTTGGAAGTGAGGTGACCAAGTTCCCTGAACCTTCTCGTGCTGTGAATAACCTCCCCAACCTGTCAGCGATGCGTCCGTATGCACCACTAGGGACGGGGGAGGAAACTGCAACGGTAACTCCTTGGCTAGGTTGGCGGCCTTTGTCCATGGGCGCAGGCGTTTTCTGAGAATCAGAGGTATCCGGGCGAACTTGTCCCGACACTTGGCATTTGCCTTCGAACGCCAAACTCGATTGATGTCCTTGAGCTTGGCTTTCAACAGAACGTCCGTGACTGAGGCAAACTGGAGCGAGCCTAGGATCCTCTCCTGATTCCTTTGAGCCCAGAAAAGGGATTTTGACGTAGGAAAAATCTATTTCTGGGCGAGGAAGCCGTGTCGCCCAGTGAAATACGTCTCCTTTAGCACTATTTCTAGTAAAATATTGCTATAATACCAGAGAACTGCTAAATTGGACATGTCAGAACTCTCTGACTCGCTCACTTATATAAAAGGTGTCGGTTTAAACCTGGGGTGAGTGTTAAACACTACCACAGCAACCCCTCCAATTAGCCTTTTCCTCATCAAAAGCCCCTAAATACGGGGAGCTGACCCATAGGTCACACCCTGCTACCGTTGAGTTAAAGATACAGGAATTTTAGGATAGGAAATTTATGATTTATTTATTAGACTGAAAATGTAAAAAATAAATAATGTGCATGTTAAGCAGTACAGCTTCATCATAAAAAATCTCCTTGTATGTTATCACTATATATGAAGAGGATTTCAAATAAATGTGTTGGAAGACCATGTGGAAGTTTTCTTGTATGCGTAAGTTTATTATATACATGCAAATTAATTATAGTGTAAATATTTATGCAGATTTTCATAATTATGAGTAAATTTATCATAGTGTAAATAAGTATGCAGATTTTCATAATTATGAGTAAATATTTTTAAACTACGTAGTAGTATGTGTTCATGATTTACCATACTGGATCTCTGCATGTTTAGTTATATTAATGCTTTGTTTAATCTATTGCCAAATAATTGGCAGTCAATTAACTTAGCCATGTTTAAGCATTTGTAGTATGTAAAATGTGTATTTGATTAATAAAACAAGGTATTATTACTTGTTTTCTATACTGTACTAAAAATGTATACAGACAGAGTATTAACTGCATAAATATCAGAAAGGCAAAAGGAAAGCCATCATTTTGGTGTATAAAGATGTACTACAGGGAAAAATTAGGCATTGAGTAAATCATTACCAGTTTTGCTTTTGGTTGTCTAAGACATTTTGTGGTACTTTGTATATTCTGGTGATTTCAAGCACAGTATAGTACTATAAATGAATATTTTTTCTAGTTTAAAAGCACTTTTTCCTGATTTCTCTATAAAGTTACACCAGCATAAGCCTAGCCATTAAGGATTACTATTTATTTTTCTAAGCTTATGCCCTCTTTGGTGTGTGAGGTATACTGCTAAGATAGGCAATTATGTCAAGCTCTTGATACTATGCAGCCTAGCAGTAGGCTACCCAAGCATAAACACACTCAAAATCCCTAGCTCATCTGATGTAGGATAATCAGGTCCCTAGGCAATTGCTGTTTATAGACTATGTTTATTAATGCTGCTATTGCAGTCAGCTTAGCTGGAAACTGGGTATTGCTGAAATTTTGCCGATTTTATTATGCCTCATGATGGTACTGTGTGAAAAACAGTGATTGCAAGATACAACTTGTAGTAATTATTAACCTTGCTACTACATTTTCATGTGCATAACAGCAAAAAAATATTAAGTACAGTATGGTATGTTTTAAAGTTATAATGTTGAGCTTTCAAACTACACGTCTTCATCAACACAAATTTCCTTCCCAGACTGAGCTTTCCAAACTTTGTTACGCAGAGATAACTTTTATATTATTGTAGGTACCAGATAGAACACTTTTATCTCATTGATACGTATTAGTCGCTTTCGGTAACAAAACATTTTTGGTGTACATAGCACTTAATATCGCACAAATAAATCTCAAATTTGTTGTTCTGTTTATAATTTTAAAGATGTGTATTAAATTATGGTCGTTAATCAAAATACAAGAATAGTTCAGGATAGGCTGTGATGAGTTGTAGATTGTATTGTTTGTTTTGACTGGACAGGTGTTATTAGAACAAAAAAAAATTGTAAATTATTACACTGAGGCTTGAAATATTTATTTCAAATCGTCAAGTCAAGGCCTATGTACTAACATTACTTGTAGTCAGTATATCATATCATGTGGGAATGCATGTTTTCATTTCCAAGAAGTAAATTAAGAATATTGCACTTGAAACCTCTTGTAAATGGATTTTTCCTTTTCTACAGGCAATAGTTTGGGATGAACAACTTGCTGGAGCCTTCAGTCATATTGCTGATTATTCCTTCTTACGAAGTCATGACGTGTCTAAGATGTTTTACATATCTTCTAACAAACTTCCACAAAATAATGTTGCCCACGTAATATTTTTGTCACGTCCACAGACAAGCCTTATGGATAAAATCAATCAGCAAATAAGAATGTAAGTACAATAGTACATTACATAATTACCTTCTTTTTACTTCAGATGTCACAGTCAGATTATTAAACATTATGTTTTGTATTTTTCCAGAATGTGTGCTGTATGATAAAAATTTGGTTTGATATCTTCAGTGAAGTTAGAAAAATTGTATAAAGCTCAGATCATATAAAAGTGCTCTTTGAAATTTATGGGAGATTTTTAAAAAAGCGTACGTAAAGTATATAATATACCCGATTACTGAACGAGTGTGAAGTAAAGATAAATTCAGGATACTATATGAAATGTTGAATGCTTTTACATACTCATTTAGTTTCTCTGAGCAGTGTGTGATGATGGACAGTAATTTATTTCTGTTTTCCCAGTTTTATCTTAATTTTCTGCTGTTTCACAAGTATATGACAGGTACACAACTTGAAAGTTTACTCTTAACAGAATTTGTAGTCATTATTAGCACTCATATCATGCCATAAGCAAATTTTTAATTTCATTTGATACATTTGTATAAAAAATGCATGCTATAAGGTCTTGATATCTTCCTGTATACATATAGAAGTTCTTGGAGTATCCACTCTAGGTATACCTAAAGGGAAGCTTCACACAGAAATTTACAGCAACCAAAATCCCATTCTGTTCCCTAGCTAGTCAAACCAAAGAGAAAGAAACTTGACAGATTGTTGAAATTCACTGAACAGACAAGAGGTGGCAATCCTATTCAGTTTGACCACCGTCCTTAGTCATTGGAAACTCTTATAAGTATTTTATAACCTGTGGTGCTGGTAACCTGTACTCCTCTGAGCTCCTCCAGTTACAATCGATGTTTTGATTCTATCTCCCATCAATAGAGCAGAATCACAAATGGTTTGGACTGCTGCAGACTTCTGACAGTGACAGATTTTCAGCCAACAATGAATATTAAGTCTTGGTATTAAATCCATCGAAGGAACTACCATATGTCGTAATCTCCAACATTTGCAGTTTGTTCAATAATTGATTTTTGTACATGAACTTCCCTGACAGATATATACTTAGCTATAGTCTCCGACGTTCCCGACAGAATTTCAAATCTCGCGGCACACGCGACAGGTAGGTTAGGTGGTCTCCCTTACCCGCCGCTGGGTGGCGGATGTACGAACCACTCCCGTAGCTTGTCAGATTTTTCTCTGTCGCGGGAACGATAACAACTGTTGTCGGTTCCTCTCGATAGTTTTTCGATTCTCGCTTGCCTGGAGTTAATTTGGACTTCTTTTGGTGACGTATTCGCTTTGTTTGGCTTGGCATACGCTGATTGTGGACCGGTTTGATTTTGATTTGGATTTTCTTTAACGATGTCTGACCTAGATTCAGTAGTTAAAACTTCGGTTTTGTTTAGGGTTTGCGTGAATGAAGGATGTAAAGTGAGGTTGCCGAAAGCTTCGGTAGACCCCCACACGGTTTGCATGAAATGCAGGGGGAATGAATGTTCTTTTGCTAACCCTTGTAGTGAATGTAAGGGATTGAATGAAGAAGAATATAAGGCTCTCTCTTCTTATGTTAGGAAGTTGGAACGTGATAGAGCGCGTAAGGCTTCCTCTAGAAGTTCTAGCAGATCTAGAATGAGTGAGTTGGATGTGGATCCTAATAGTACTAATGTAGAATTAGAACCTTCTTCCCAAGTTGCAGCCCCGGCTCCCCGCACCGAAGCCGAAGATTCGCCTTCGGAGGCGGCAGCTCTGAAAGCCACGATTCGTTTCTATGGATCAGAAGATTCGTCAGTTGGAAGGTAAGGAGAGGTGTTAGTGATCAGTGCAGTGTCCCCAGTGTTGTGGAGGGTGCGTCTGACCGGCTCCTTAGTGCCTCTAGGCCTAGACCTCTTCCAGACTCCCAGTTCCAGTGGAGTAGGAAAGTCGAAAGCCGCAGGAGGGCTAGCCATCTTGCTTGGTGAGTCGTACCCGCGTGAAGTCAGATAATCAACAGATATCACAAGTTTAACATACGACTAGAATTTGAGAAATATCTAGAAGTGTTCGTGAACTATCGGTGATAAGATTAGTGTGAAAATGAAAAAATAGTAAGATAAAGCGTCTTCTAAGTTAGTTTATCAAGTGTAATACTATAAATCAGAACAAGATGGCAGTAAGTTCCAACTGCGGTAAGAGGTGGCGTAATTTGGCGTGTCTAGCAGATTCGACAATACGATGAGGTAGCAGGAAGGGAACTGGCATTTCTCATCTATGAAATCAGCAACAGTCCTAACCAAAAAGATACAAAAGCATTCATAGATATATTAGAAGGATATAATCCTTCAAACTGGAACAAATCTAATGAAAACATCTTGAAAATAATTGAAGAAGTTCCAAATAAAATCCAAGTGGTCAAGAGACTCATAAAGAAAATATACATAAACCAACATATTCCGACAAAGAAAATGAATAAGGTGAATCTTGTGAATACCCTAAATTGATGCATTAGGAAAAAGAATGCCAAAGCATGCAAACTGTGTAAGGTTTGGTATAGCATAGTCAATCCACAAAACCTAATCAGAAAATGTGCTGCATGCAACATTCCGACCCATCCACAGTGTGCTGAGGTAATACAAGATTTGAGAAAAGATACAAGAATTTTTTGTTCAACATGTCTATCATGGATAGACAATGTTATTAAATCAAGATTGAATGTACAAATAGTTGAGGATGATGAAGAAGAGGAAGAGGAAGAAGAAGAAGAAAAAGAAGAAGAGGAAAACGGAAGAGAAGTAAACAAAAATGAAATGACAGAAAAAATAATGGAAAACAAAGAACAAGATAAAGTTATGGATGCAGAGATACTCATTGATACTACATATGAGGCAATAAAGCAGCATACCTACGAAGAAATAAATTACGATATGACAACAGAAAAGCAAATCCCGAAGAGGCTCTACCCAGATCTATACAATGACGGGAAAGAGGAAAAAATAGACAAGAAAGACAAAATCTGCAACCTTTTGAAAAAGAGGGAATTGCAGATTTGGAGAAAGATGTTACTACAAACATCCTAAGATATGTCAAAACTATGAAATATATGGTAAATGTGCATACTTAGATGGATATGGGGATGATTGCAGAGATCTGCATCCAAAAATATGTAAAAAACCCTAAAAGAAAGGAAAAGGATGTAAGTTCGACAAAAAATGCAAATATATGCACCCTGTAGCCATGAATCATAATCAAATAAATAACCAACCAAGTAATAAAATCCAAAATAAGAAAGAAACAAATAAAGAGAGAAATCAAGAATATCAGGTAAAAGAGAAAAGCAAACCACCAATGAGATATGCAGAGGTGTCAGCAAAAAAATTTCAAAGCATCAGCTCCGAAATTCTACTCAAGAGATAATAACTGTATTTATTATGCAAGAGGATATTGCAGAAACGGAGAAAATTGCAGATTCAGACACAAAATGAAATAATTATGATGAAGGAAGATCAAATATATGGAAAAGTTGGATTTTTTAATGTCAGAATTTCCTGGAAATGAAAAAAGAACAACATACCAGAACAGGAAAGAGACATGGGAAAATCCTTATTACTACCAGTATTAAATGAAGGAGAAAAACACGCAAACCATCATAGTGATGAATGCGCAGGGTTTAGTTACGAGTAACTCAAAAAGAAAAATAGAGTACTTAGAAGAACTAACCCAAAATGAAAAGAAAATAGATATAATGAATATAATGAAACCTGGTATTCCCCAAGAGACTGGGAATGATGATCAAATAAAAGGGTTTCCAAACTATAGATCAGATAGAAAAAATAGGAATCAAGGGGGAAACCGCAATATATGGGAAAGACAAAAAACAAGGAAAAATATATGAGAAATATATAACTCAGAATGTGAACTAATAGCGGTAGAATTTGAATCTGAAAAATTGATGACATAGTAATATATAGACCTCCTAATACTAAAGAGTTTGACTTAATAATTGAAAAATTGGATGATATATGTAGTAAGAAAGAAAATCACAAGGAACTGGACGTATTCTCCTAATCTGGGTGACTTCAACTTTCCTTCGTGTAGAATGGAAAGAACGAATAGGAGATTGTGGTTGTACTTATACATATAAAAAAAAAAAAAAAAAGGAAAAAGAGAGTAATAGTAGTGCAGAAGATAAGAGGGCAATTTGAAAAGCTATTAGATATGCTACTAGAATACAACATTCAACAAATAAATCACCTGCCAACAAGAAAGGAAAATACTTTAGACCTAGTATTTGTGAACGAGATGAATTATGTTAAAGAAATAATAGTTATAATGCGAATATTTCAGACCAATGTCATAGAATTAACAGTTCATTCCAAAGCAAGTGAAAATAGAGATAAGCAAGAAATGAAAAAGTGGGAAGGATATGGAAAATACAACTTCTACAGTTAAAAAATCTAAAATGGTTTTTTTCAGAAATTCATGAAGAATTAAACAAAGATTGGGATAACATTTTCGTAAGTGATGACATAAGGGTAAATACGGAGATATTATATAAAATATTGGAGAAAATAGTGGAAAAATATATACCGAAGAAGAAAAGTAAACATCATTCATGCATACCAAGAGACAGAAGGATCTTGTTCCAGAAAATCAGAAAGTGGAAAAAAGGTCTTGCAAAAGAAAAAAATGCATGGAAAGTTATAGAACTAAAAAGTAAGATAGAAAATGCAGAACAAAAGATTATACAATCAAAAGAAAATGAAAACGGGACTTGGAAGAAAAAACCCTATTAAATATCAAGCAAAAATCCAAACTATTATACTCATATGCGAAGAAGATGAATAAAAGAAGAATAGAAATAGGCCCTCTGAGAATTGAAGGGAGATTAACGAATGAAAAAAAGGAAATTTGCAACATACTGGCAGAACGATATAAGAGAGAATTCACCCCTAGAATAGATAATGAAGATAATGATATAGAAGTAAGGGATGAAAATAGTGAATATTTAGCTGACATAGATATTAATGAAGCTGATATTGTGCAGGCTATTAATGAAATTAAAAATGGAGCTGCTGCAGGGCCTGATGGAATTCCTGCTATTTTGTTAAAGAAAGTAGTTCATTCTTATTGCAAAGCCACTTGCAATATTATTAAGACAAAGTGTAGATACAGGCAAGATTTATGATGAGCACAAATTAGCAATATATTACCCTACTTTCAAAAGTGGATCAAGACTAGAGGCAAGTAATTATAGACCTGTGAGTCTAACATCACATATTATGAAAGTGTATGAAAGGGTAATGAAGAAAAATATTATGAAACATTTAATAAAAAATAATTTGTTAATAAAGGACCAACATGGTTTCGTACCTCCGGAAAAAGGGAACACAAACCCAACTGTTAGTCCACCGTGAGAACATATTCAAAAATATGAAAAGCGGAAATGAAACAGATGTGGTTTATTTAGACTTTGCAAAAGCTTTTGATAAAGTAGACCATAATATATTAGCGAAGAAAATTAGAAAACACAATATCGTGGATAAGTGGAAGGAGATGGTTAAAAGAATTTTTACACAACAGAAAACAGATAGTTTGTTGCAAACGACGAGAAATCGGATGAAGTCAAGGTAATATCCGGTGTGCCGCAAGGTACGGTGTTAGCTGCAATACTGTTTGTTATTATGATTGAAGACATAGACAATAATGGTTGAAAGGATTCGGTAGTGAGTAGTTTCGCGAGAATGACACAAGAATAAGTTAGATAAAATTAACTTGTGATGAAGATAGGAAGACTCTCTACAAAGAGACCTTAACAAAAGTATATGATTGGGCAGAGGTAAATAGGATGGTATTTAACTCTGATAAATTTGAATCAATAAATTATGGAGACAGAGAAAGAAAGCTATATGCATATAAGGGACCTAATAATGAGACCATCACAAATAAGGAAGCTGTTAAAGACCTTGGTGTGATGATGATAGGAACATGTATGCAATGATCAAATAGCAACTCTGTTGGCAAAATGTAAAGCAAAAATGGAATGTTGTTACGGCGGACACTTCAAAACAAGAAAAGCTGAACACATGATATGCTTTATAAAACATATGTTCGTAGTCCACTTGAATATTGCAATATGATATGGTACCCACACTATCAAAAGGATATTGCACAAATAGAGAGTGTACAAAGGTCCTTTACAGCTAGAATAGAATGAAGTTAAGGACCTAGACTACTGGGAAAAGACTACAATTCTTAAAAAAATTTTATATAGTCTAGAAAGGAGATGAGAACGCTACATGATAATTCGGAGCATGGAAACAGATAGAAGGAATAGCAGAAAATATCATGGAACTAAAATATCAGAAAGAGCAAGCAGAGGTAGATTAATAGTGCCCAAAACTATACCAGGAAAAATAAGGTGAAAGCCACACGGACATTAATCCACTACGCACCGCAGCATCGATAATGCAGCGTCTATTCAATGCGTTGCCAGCTCATCTGAGGAATATATCAGGAGTGAGCGTAGATGTGTTTAAGAATAAGCTCGACAAATATCTAAACTGCATCCAGACCATCCAAGATTGGAAGATGCAAAATATACCGGAAGATGTACTAGCAACTCTCTGGTAGACATTGAGGTGCCTCACACTGAGGGACCTGGGGCAAACCCGAACAAGATGTAAGGTCTCTCCCCTGTAAGGTCTAGGGAGAGCCCCCACCGGTCAGGCGTCCCCTCGGCAGATCCTGAAGTACGCTCCCAGGCTGCCTCGATCGGAGCTACAAGAAGGAGCTCCTACGCCAATGCTTCTCCTCTTCGTCGCTCCCTCTCCGAAGAGAGGTTGGAACTCCCCGGATGCGTCGCGCCCGTTGAAGAGGGCTTGGAAGGCTCCCTGCAGTCCTTTGGCTTCTAGTCCGGAGGTTTTCCCGGAAGAATCGTCGGTGGAGGCGAAGAAACCCAGAAATCCTGTGATCGTTCTTCTTCTCCGCGCTCCGCGCTCGGCGCCTGCTTCCGAGGAAGAACAACAAGATTCTCCTACGAGAGTACTCACGGGACTTCAAGCTCAGATCACGGCGCTAGCAGATCTCTAGCAGTTATATCACGTAGGAAGAAGGACGTTTCTCTTCCGATCAAGAGATCTAGGCGCCGCTCTTCAGAGGATCGTTCTCCTTCATATGGGGAGGTTTCGTATGAAGGTGGGGGCTCGCGTGAGCGCCCTTGCTCGCGTTGAGCGCCCTCGCTCGCCTCTGGCTTCTCTTTTTTTCGATTTCAAGGCGCCAAACATCGGTAGGACGCTCTATGGAGAAAGAAGTTTTTCTCCAGATTGGATTCCCGCTTCCGGTAAGCGCACTGCACTGCTCATCACGCTATTTCTTCAACTCCCTCGCGTGAGACTTCTCCTCAGCAGCCTCAAGATTCTAGAAGGCGCCCTTATACAAGTAGGGCGTTCTTCTTCCAGATGTCACTCTCCTCGAGTGTCGGATCGTGACTTCTCTCCTGACAGGCATCTAGAGTCTGGTAGGAGTCGTGTGCATGATAGACGGCCTACTGTTAGCCGCTCCCCGCAAGGTAGGCGCCAAGAGCCTACCTGCACATAGATCTCCTAGTAGGCGCTCGTCTCTTAAGGCGTCATACTCCTGATTATTCTCCTAGGGGCAGACAACAAGAGAGTCTTTTCAAGCGCCCTTCTCCGTTGTAGGCGCTCTCCCGCTTCTAGGCGCACTTCTCCTGACCGTTTGTCTCTTGGTATGCACCAGGAATCCCGGAAGCGCTAGCCATATTTCCTGGTCCAAGTAGGCGCTCGTTAGTTTTTTGAAGCGCCCTTCTCCTGAATGTTACCCTCTTGTTAGACGTCAAGAGTTCTCGCAAGCAGCCTTCTCCTAGTAGGCGCATTTCGCCTTCCAGTCGAACTCCGTTGATCGTACGCAACTGGACAGGTATGGATAGACCGCAAGCGCTCTGCTCTTCGTAGGCGCTCTTCCCTGGCAGCCGCTCGCCTCAGGATAGGCGCATAGAGTATAGTAGGAGCGCTCGCCTCCTCGTAAGCGCCCTGTGGATATTTCCGAGGATTCTCGGAGTAGGAGCCCTACCTCTCCTTCGGCTGAGATTCCGTATACCTCGAAGAGGGAGTCTCATCGTAGACATCCCAGATCTTCTCATCGTTCTCAGTGGATGTGAACTCTTCTAATAGAGGGCGTTCTCCAACCTCTCGCTCAACTCCTACTAGGATCCCTTCGTCACCTAAGGATCTTCCGCGCTCTTGCGTCGACAAGACGTCCTAGAAGGTTCGGATGAGGAACCGAACACTTCTGCTGCTGTCTCTTCTTACAAGAAGCTTACAGAGCTACTTTTACAAGTTTTTGGGGATTCCCTAACTCCTACGGCTCCTCCTTCTCCTCACTCACTTTTTTCAAAACGGCGAAGACAGCGAAGAGTTCTTCTTGTGTGAGGATGAAGCCAACTCTTTCAATGAAGAAGGCACTGAGGAGTTTTGGTTTCCTGGATGGCTTCCAAAGAAGAAGCGGGGAAAACGATGTTCGCTTTTCTCCTTCGAAGTTATCAGGACGCGCTGGTTTCTGGTACGAAACAGGAGAGCCCTTAGGATTGGGTCTACCGTCTTCGGCTGATTCGGATTTTTTCGGCGCTGGTAGATTCGACAAGGAGAACTGCCCTTAACTCTGCTAAGACTACTTGGTCAATGAATTAATTGGAATCATATGGCTCAAAGGTATGTTTAGAGTGCTAGAAGTATTTAACTTCCTTGATTGGTCGTTGGGAGTCTAGCCAAGAAAATTGAAGTGCCAGAGTCAATTTCGCCAGAAGATCTTATGTGTGTTTTGTCTTGTATGGACAAGTCGGTAAGAGACGGAGCGAGTGAAATCGCCTCCCTTTATGGGGCCGGGATCGTGAAGAAGAGGTCGGTTTATTGTTCCTTCTTAACGAAGTCGGTCTCCCATGCTCAGAGGTCTTCTTTGCTGTTTGCTCCTCTGTCTACTCAGTTGTTCCCGAAACATCGAGTGCAGGACATTTCGAGGTCACTTTCGGCCAAAGCCACCCAGGACCTTTTGGCACAGTCGGCAAGAAAACCTCGCCCTTCCTTCCCTACCAAGGCTAAGAAGGAAAAGGCAAGTGTTCGAGAACCCTTCGAGGGGCATCTTCATCAAGAACCTCTACGTTTAGAGGTCGTAGACCTTCAAGAAGGGGTAAGACTTTCGCCAAGTCTGTTAAAGCCCCCAAATAACTTGCAAGTCCTTCAAACAACGGTGGGCGCCAGACTCTTAGAGTTTGCAGAAGTCTGGGCCCAAAAAAGGGGCAGATCCTTGGACCCTGTCTATTTTGAGGAGAGGTTACCTCATCCCTTTCGTCGAAAGACCTCCCTTGACGACCATCCCAAGGGAACTGACGGCCAGGTACAGAGACCCCATCATGAATCAAGCTCTCCATCTAGCAGTAGATCAGATGCTGGAGAATCGGGGCGATCGAACTAGTGCCAGACCATCTTTCATCGGGCTTCTACAACCGCCTTTTCCTAGTTCAGAAGTCCTCAGGGGATGGAGACCGGTGTTGGATGTAAGCGCCCTGAACTTCTTCGTAGAAAAGAAGAAGTTCACGATGGAAACGCCTTCTTCAGTGCTGGCAGAACTTCGTCCAGGGACTGGATGGTTTCCTTGGATTTACAGGACGCTTACTTCCACGTACCGATCCATCCTTCCTCGAGGAAGTTTCTCAGATTCATGATGGGGGGGAAAATTTTTCAGTTCAGGGCTCTGTGTTTCGGCCTCTCGACGGCCCCTCAAGTGTTCACGGGGATTTTGAGGAATGTGGCTCAATGGCTTCATTTGAAAGGGGTGAGGATATCCATGTACCCCCCTCCCCCTCGATGGCTAATAAGGGCCATTCAGAAGATCGTTGTTTGAAGGACTTACAAGTAACCTTAGAATGACGAAGGCTTTGGGACTTCTCGTCAATTTCAAGAAAGTCTCATAATTCCCGAGCAAGAGTGTGTGTATCTCGGGGATACAGATAACTCTCTGAGTTTTTTTCGGGCTTTTCCCTCTCAGGAAAGGATAGCCCGAGGATTCGAGAGAGTAACAACCTTCTTAGGGAAAGAAGTATGCACAGTGAGGGAGTGGATGAGTCTGCTGGGGACGCTCTCCTCGCTGGAGCAATTCGTTTCCCTAGGAAGGTTGCACCTGAGACCGCTACAATTCTTTCTTCATCGGAATTGGAGTCGTCGTTCTCAGGATTTGACGTTCTCCCTGTCGTTATCCCAGGACATCAAGAAACATCTCTTATGGTGGACAGATCCCAACCTCTTTGCGAAGGGACTGTCCTCTTCAATCCCAGATCCCCAACCTGGTGTTGTTCTCCGACGCGTCGGACACGGGGTGGGGGGCAACTCTGGGAACCAGCGAAGTGTCAGGTACCTGGGTGGGGGACCAGGTAGCCTGGCACATCAACAGAAAGGAGTTGATGGCTGTGTGGTTGGCTTCTGAAGGCTTTCGAGCCCAAAGTCAGAAGATCGGTAGTGCAGGTCAACGCGGACAACACTACAGCTCTGGCATATATCAGGAAACAGGGGGGGGGGGGACGCATTCCTTCTTATCCCTGTACGAGACAGCAAGAGACCTTCTTCTGTTGGGCAGAAGAAAAGAGGAATCAAGCTTCTCACCAGGTTCGTGCAGGGAGAAAGGAGTGTAAGAGCAGATCTCCTCAGCAGGAAGATCAGGTCCTTCCCACAGAGTGGACCCTTCATCTGGATGTATGCCAGAGCCTGTGGAAGTTTATGGGGCAGGCCACACATAGACCTCTTTGCCACGTCAAAGAACAAGAGGCTGGATCCTTACTGCTCTCCGATATCGGATCCAGAGGCATTAGCAATAGATGCTCTTCTAGACTGGAACGGACTCGACGTCTACGCGTTTCCCCCCTTCAAGATCCTGGGGCTAACCATTAAGAAGTTCGTAGAGTCCGATTCAACGGAGAATGACCTTAATCGCTCCCTTTTGGCCGGCCCAAGAATGGTTCACAGAGGTACTGGAATGGTTGGTGGACCTTCCAAGATCGCTCCCGCTAAGGAGCGATCTACTAGACAACCCCACATTCGACAGGTACCGACAAAAAATCTCCTCGCTCTCAGTCTGACTGGCTTCAGACTGTCCAAAGTTTGGTCAGAGCGAAAGGCTTTTCAGCAACAGCTGCTAAAGCAATCGCAAGAGCGAGGAGACCTTCCACCTTGCGTGTATACCAGTCAAAGTGGGATGTCTTCAGACGTTGGTGCAAGAGGAAGAACATTTCCTCTTCCAGTACCTCTGTGACCCAAATTGCGGATTTCCTTATTTTCCTCAAAGAAGAATGTCATCTGCTTGTGTCAACTATTAAGGGATACCGCAGTATGTTGGCGGCGGTATTTCGCATAGAGCTTAAAGATATCCGATGATAAGGATTTGCACGATCTTATTAGATCATTTGAAACCATTAAGCGTCCTCATGTAGTACCAAACTGGAAATCTAGACGTAGTTCTACAATTCCTTGGATCGTCTAGATTCGAACCTCCTGGCTTAGCCTCTTTCAAGGATCTGACGAAGAAGGCCATCTTCCTTTTGCCCTACTACAGCTAAGAGAGTGAGTGAGCTCCAAGCTATCGAGGGCAATGTAGGGTTTAAGGAAGATTCTATGGTGTGTTCGTTTCTTCCAAATTTCCTTTGCAAAGAATGAAAACCCATCACGGCCTTGGCCCAGGAGCTTTGAAGTTCGTAGTTTATCTTTTCTAATAGGGGAAGAGCCTGAAAGAACTCTTTGCCCTATAGAATTATGAAGTATTTCCTTAGAGGAAGGAACAACTTAAGGCTAATCAAGATGTTCTTTGGTGCTCTGTAAAGGACCCCACTCGCCCCATGTCGAAGAATGCTCTTTTCCTTTTTCTGAGAAGCCTTATTACAGAGGCACATGTTGCTTGTAAGGAAGAACATTTTAAAATACTGAAAGTGAAAGCTCACGAGGTGAGAGCCATCGCAACTTCGCTTGCATTCAGAAAAAATATGTCTGTGCGGAACTTGATGGAGGCGACTTTTTGGAGATGCCAATCGGTTTTCGCAAACCACTACCTACGTGATGTAAAAATCAACATATGATAAATGCTTCGCCTTGGGTCCTTTCGTATCGGCGGATTCGGTGCTGGGGCAGGGAGCTGAAACTTATCCTGTGTAAATTTTTTATATGTTACCCTATATTTTATATTGTTGTTTTTTGGTGGTCTGAAAGAGGTTGCAGGAGGCACCTCTTTTTGTCGTAATATTAACCCTTTGTATTTTGGTTAGGTGGTCTGGTGAGTTTTGGCTCCTTGCAGAGGTAGTGGTAAGGATCTGTTAGGTAAGCGGACAAGGTCCCTCTAACAGCATCCAACTTGGATTCTACCACAATAGGGGATCACATATCCCAGTGGTAGATCCGAGAGTCTTTCAGCATCAGGTCACGTCCTAGCTGTAGCTCTCCAGGCAATGCAGACTCAGAGACAGTATCTATGAAGTCTTCATCCTGAAAAGGTGAGAACCAAGGTTTTTATATCCTACAACATTAGTTGTTTCCCGTCTTACCTGTATTATTGAGCTGTCTCTTACCCTCCACCAAGGGTGCCAATCAGCTAAGTATATATCTGTCAGGGAAGTTCATGTACAAAAATGATATTGTTAAACTACAATAAAGTTTTGTACATACTTACCTGGCAGATATATACGATTAATGGCCCACCCAGCCTCCCCTCAGGAGACAGGTGGAAGAGAAAAATCTGACAAGCTACGGGAGTGGTTCGTACATCCGCCACCCAGCGGCGGGTAAGGGAGACCACCTAACCTACCTGTCGCGTGTGCCGCGAGATTTGAAATTCTGTCGGGAACGTCGGAGACTATAGCTAAGTATATATCTACCAGGTAAGTATGTACAAAACTTTATTGTAGTTTAACAATATCATTTTTTAAAGAATTGCAATTTACTGTATTAAATAAGATCTTGAACATTTCATAAAAACAAACCCTTTTGGGGCAGTCTGTTAGAGTTGAGAATGTTTTACTGAATTCTTTGGTTAAACTGTTTTGATACTCTGCCAAATACAGCACATAAAAGTACAGTAGATGTAGCTTACTCATTTTAAAAAGAAAAGAAACCACATTATACCCTTTTTTTTATTAAAAAAAAATAATAATCCTCATACTGGCAGATTCTCTCAAGAGAACAATATTTTTAGATTTTTTTTTCATTTCAGGGAGGATGTTAAAGGAGGTAGCAAAAAAGAATATCATTTGTGGCTTGTACCTCGTATATCTCTTCTCTGTGAGCGGCGCCTCCAGGAACATGGCGTTCGAGGATCTTTTTCATCAATATCTGAATTACCACTTCTTCTTTTTCGTTTAGAGTCAGACCTTATGTCGATGGAGCTACCTTTATGTTACAGTGTAAGATTTTCCTTAACCATTTTACAATTTTCTACTAAATAACTTTTTGGACAAGTTATATTCCTAAATGAGATTTTAAAAATTCATTTTGTCACTAAAAATATACTTCTGAATAAAAAACCAGACGATTAACAAATCCTTAAGAAAATATTTATATATAGTGTTGAATTTTTTAGAACATTAACAAATCCATAAGAAAATGTTTATATGTATAATGTATATATATATTTTTTTTGCATATAAATATTTGGTTGTACTGGTTCTTAGATGACTGAGAATCCCAGTGGTGTGAAAAGGTAGGTGTTCATACAATAGGATACAGTGCACCCACTTGACTAAGAGATTTTGCCATTTGTGAAAGGATTCCCAATGCTTCTGTCTGCAGAAGGTCTTACCTAGACTAAGTTGAAAGACTGACAGATTTTGTACCTTCCTATTTCTTGATGCAAGACAGGTTAGTCAAGAACACTGATGTAGTCTTGTTTAGTACCTCCAGCTCCTTTACAGCCATCCAGACTGTCAGCAGTTGTAAATTGTTGATTTGAAGGAGGGACTTCATCTGCCACTATCCTGTCCTCCTTGACCCTGGACAGAAGCACCTGGGTAATATGATAGGTCTGGGTTTTGATTTGTCAGAGACATTCTGACAAATTATTTCTATTGGTCTACCAGAGGAAAGCATTCTTCACTTCTTGTCACTTCCATTAAAGTTTAGTCTGGGTGTGTCTTACATAAGAAGTGGTTCTTGAGGTGACTGCAAATATGTCTCCCCCAGTTTCGCTAAAGGTACAAATTTTTTTTATTAAGCCCATGTGACCCAAAACTCATCCACTTATCTTGAGAATATAAATTCTGTCTTAATTGAGAGAAGAGTGTCAGCCCATTGCTAAGTAGAAGAAGCCTGAAAAAGAACTTCAGTCTTACCGTCCCAGGTAATGCATTGACTTAGCTGGAATCAGTTTGGACTTTGGAATGTTGACTACTATGCCTACCCTTTCTGTCAAGTTCACGACTAATTTTCTAGGCCTACAAATTCATTCCAAAGTATTTACTACAATGAGCCAACATACAAGTACAGGAGAATTCTCTCATTTGTTCATACACGAAACAAACCTTCGGTCTTAACATTAGGATTTACTAGCGCCAAGCTGGAAACCGGTAGAATTAAAATTACACTTGTGAGATCCAGGGACTAATGGCATCTATACCAGGTCACGGGGCATGTATACCCAGAATGCCCACGGCTACCTGTGACCCATCAGTTATTTTCCTACTGCCTTTAAGATAAGACGTGTTACTGTCTATCTCATTTAAAGCCGGTTTTTTTCAGTTTGCCCGTTCTTTATCCATTTCATTTTTTATTTTTCATTCCTTTTCTTTCTCCAAGTGTGATCAGTGTGTGGTAAGAGTGTATACGTGGGATGATGGAGAATTTTGCCTCAACATCGGGATCGTCTACCGCTTCGAAGAGGAGACAAAGGAAATGCCCAGGAGTCAGTGACTTTCCATGTTCTAGGTTCTTAACTTCGGTGTCGACGGATCCTCATCCAACGTGTAGTAGGTGCAGGGAAAACGTATGTACGGTTACTAATCCATGTTCTGTTTGTCGCGGTTGGTCGGTGGAACAGTGGAAGAAGTTCTATGGGAAAAGCCAATACAAAAGGAAGGGGGTGACGCCATCTTTGGATGACCAAACCTTACCGGCTTCTTTTGTATCGGTAATAAACCAGGCTGCTCCATATGTTTCTCCACCTGCTTTTGAATTGTCTCATACCCCTTCGGTTTCTCCTAGCGGTTCTGTATCGGAAACGTCAGGAGGGGCCTTGGGTAATTTATGAATAATTTGCACTCTCCTTTGTTCCCAGCAAGTAGAGGGGGAGATCCGCCATCTTTGTTCCAGGCTCCTGGCTACTCAAGCGCATAGGTTAGATGGTACGTGGTCAGCGCTAGGGCCTACCCAGGCGTACCAACCTTGGATGGTCTGCTTGCGCATTATATGACGTCACGGTTCCAGCAGGGTCCGGCAGTGCTGAATGTTCCTCATCCCCCGGGCTTGCAATTTATGGGAATTAATGCTTCACCATCCCACTCAGTATTTACAGCGATGCAGAACGTGGGAGGTAGTTTGGCAGCAAACGTGCGGTTGCCAGCAGAAACCTCTCAGTCTCTCCCTACGAGAGGGATGACGTCACAACATACGTCACACTCTGAGATGGCAGGCGTGATGACGTCACAGACCGATTCTCAGCCTTTTTCGCTGCACCCAGACGCTAATACGCCTTCTGACCCGTCAATGCAAACTGTAATGCAGAAATTACAGGATATAGAGGAGAGAATGAATAAGAGAGACAAAAAGAAAAAGTGTGATTCGCCTTCGTCTTCTTCCTCTAGTTCGGCGTCCATCGCTAAGTCCGATAACGTCACGGCGAGCGCCAGTGTCAAGCGTTGGATGGAGGAGGATTCGGAAGTTCCTGGCAGATCCTCGGGCCAAGAGGAGAAGAATCAATTCTTCCTCTTCTTCGGACCAAGACTGTCATTTCCAAGTCAGCAAGAAGGTCGGAAAATCAGTGGCTATTAAGCACAAGGTTGGCAGACGAAGCCGTTCGCAAGAGTCCGAACAAGCGAGAGAGGTGACGGCCGGCGAGCTAGCGGCCGAGGCGGAGTTGCCAGTTCGGATCGCAAAAACTGCGATACCTCTGGTAAAATCGACGTTGGCGGCGAAAGGTGCAGCAGAGGATGGAATGCAGGTCCCAGTTTCGCCCGTAAGGCCGTTCAAAATACGTACGAAGGACGATAAGGCTCCTATTAACCCCTTCTTTACCGGGTGGGTGAGCAGAATGTAAACATTGCGTTCGCTGCCGAACTGAATCTCTCGGTAGTGACTCCAGTTTGGAAGGGTGCCGATCGTAAAAATATTTGCCAAAAATACACTAATCAAGAAAGGCTAATGAAATTATCAGGTATTATTAGCACTATAATAATGCATATTCTCTGTTAGTTTTTTATCATCCTACAGGGAAAATAAATGATTTTATGAAAAAAAATGTGAAACTCAGTGTCGCTTGTACAAGGGGACACTGGGGTGGTGCGGTGAGAAAACTACGGTCTTGAATAGAAATTCGGTCTTATAGAATGTTGGTATATCGCACCTGGAACATGCACATAAAGTATTATCAAAAATAGAACAGTAATAAGCACGTAATAATAGAAAAAAAAAAAAAGCAAAAACTAAAGCGAAAGCCCACCAATAAATATGGAAATCGCAAATTTTTATAGTATATCTTTCAAAAATTGGTGGTGATGTCATTTTCTACGTTTTTTCTAAGATTAGTTTTCATCACAGAAAAACAACTTTAGGGGCATCAGGGGTATCTAAACTAATTTTTCAAGTTTCTTGTCCTCAGAAAAAATCGCTTTTTTTGCTTTTTTCTCTGGTTTGGTTTTTTATATATAAAGTTACTATAAGGCTTTATTTTTACCTTCATTTATCTGGTGTTTATATGTTTTATTTGTAAAATGTAATAAGTGAATAAATAAATAAATACAGTAAATGATGATACAACTGGTTTTTTACTTGGGCAGAAGTTATTACATGTTTACGCTTGTCTGGTTTTGTGTGATTTTTGTTGAGACGCAGTTCATCTGTCACCTACACACTACTATAAGCAGTAATAATATTTGTTTGGGTTCATCATCATACGTCTGGCATCGTGTCATACTGTTTATTTTGCTCCAAACTCTTCAAACCGAAATTACAGAAAGATTGGAAGTCCCTATCTGAAAAGAGGAGTTTTGGTGGTACTATGCGTACCACCTTTATGCACCCGGTGCGGTGTAGTAGACTTGAATGGTGGTACCCACCTACCTCCAAACAAACTTTCGGTAATGAAGAGGTTAAAAGTACGAAAAATAGAGAGTTGGCAACCTCGGCGGATACGTTCGTGGAAGGCAGTGTCCGTCTGGATAGAAGGTCGAGGCCGGGCTCGCCGACGCTCGAAAAACGATGCCAATGCTAATAGAGACGAACTTACCCTCTCATGTCTTAAGGAGCCTTCATCTTGGAGATCTAGACGAGATTCTCGCTCTAGATCCGTGAGCAGAGAAAGAGTGAGACGTTCTCGTTCCCTGCTGACTATCCGGGATCGAGCCAACAGCGGCCAGCAAAGATCAAAGAGACCGGCGGCCGTGGGGTAGGGGCAGGCGGCCGTGGAATTCCGGGCCGTCTGTAGAAGATAGAGGCGAGACAACATCCCTCGTGACGGAGAGTGGTACACTAGAGCCGGAGGAAGGAGAAAACCAAAAGTTTCTGGCCTCGTATGCAGAGGTTATTGATTTGATTCGTCAATTCAATAGCCTTTCGGAGAAGACAGAAACACCGGCCAGTATGCTTCCTCCTGGAATTGACATGGCGTTTGGACTAAAGAGGGATACCAAGGTGTCGTATGAATTGCCTTGTTCGAGTCATGCGGAATCGGTCTTGCAACACGTAAATGCAAAGATTGCAGGGAGGGATAATTCCTTAAGATCTAATAGATCATTTAAATTTATTCCCCCTCCAATGATAAAGCAAAGGAAATATTATACGACACCGAAGGTCCCTTTGCTGTCTAGACAAATGAACCCTAATGTGTAAGAATTAAGGCCTGGATTAACCTTGGATCAGGTTAAAATGGAGTGCCCTTCGATGACGTACCAAGAGGCTGCTACGTTAGAAGCAACAGCTTCTTCTGTCTTTCAGGCTGCTTCCTGGTTAGACCTTTGGTCAACAGCAGTGGCAAAAATTGCATCCTCGGAAGCAACAAGGAAAGTAGTGGATGAACCATTGTTCATTAGATTACTACAGTCAGGGTCCAAGGCAATTGCGTACCTGACAAAACGTAAGTGCCAATGTTTGGGCAAATATCCTGCTAATGAGGAGAGATGCAGCATTGGCTAGACTAAGCTGCAATGTGGATTTGGATTCCCTGTTAGCAATGAGGAATGGGGATATCTTGGAATCGCAACTACTGTTGCCAGAGGTCATACTGAAGAGGCGATAGATAGAAAAGAAGGATGGACACTAACGATAGGTTGGTGCAACAGGCAGTTAGGAAAACGTCTAACAGTCAAACTACTCCTTTGGAGGGAAGACAACAGCAGATGTCTCGAAAGAAGACAGTAGAGGATAGCATCCCATAATAGACATTAAAATAGAGTCACAAGACCCTCTTCCCCAAAGAGGATAACTCATCGGCCCTTTCACAATAGAAACAACAGAGGAAGGGGCAATAGGGGAATAGGGAGAGGCTCAAGAAGATAGGATGGGCGCCTCCCATCACTCGGCCACACCAGTGGGGTGTTGCCTGGCAAATCACTGGAAGGTGTGGCAGGAACTAGGGGCAGAGCATGGGTGGTGGATGTTCTCAGGATCGGGTATTTGATTCGTTCGAGGTAACCCCGCCCCTGACAGATCAACCATTACCCACGTCAAACCTTATGCCCACAAATCTCAGAAGGCCAACTATTCTGCAGGACGAAGTGAAGAAGATGATGGAAAAAGGAGCTGTTCAACAAGTATGCAGTCCGGCAAAAGGCTTCTACAGCAGGATTTTCCTGGTACCCAAACAAAGCCAACGGGGAGTGGGAGGACAGTAATAGACCTGTCAACGCTGAATCTTTTTGTTTATAAGGAAACCAGTTTCAAGATGGAAACTCCGAAAAACGGTTCTACAAGCAGTCAGAATCGGAGACTTTATGCTGACAGTCGATCTAAAGGACGCATACTTTCAGATACCAGTCCATCAGTCTTCAAGGAATTTCTCCGCTTCAGTCTTGCAGGGAAAGATTTCGAATTCAAGGTCCTGTGCTTCGGATTGACAAACGTCTCCTCAAGTTTTTACAAGGAGTGTTCACCCTCGTGTCGGCGTGGGCGCATGCTCAGGGGATCAGGCTAATAAGATATCTGGACGATTGCTGGTGATAGCAAAGTCCAGGGAGAAATTACTCAGGGACAGGGCGGCCCTCCTGCAGCTTTGTCACAGCCTAGGTATTGTGGTGAATCAGCAGAAGTCGCAGCTGGATCCAAGTCAACGTTTGGAATATCTGGGAATGGTGATAGACACAACACAAGCCAAAGTATTCCCGCCACGACCAAAGAGTAGAGAAATGCAAACAAGTGTTGAATGCCTTTCTGGGAAAGCAGACACAGCCAGCAAGACAGTGGCAGGTGGTGCTGGGAATCCTAACCTCCCTGGAGAAGCTAGTACCACAAGGAAGGCTACACCTTCGGTCCCTACAATGGAGGATGAAGGAGTTTTTGGTCACCAACAGTAGATCACCCGTACGAGCAAATTCCCCTTGTCGGCAGAAGTGAGGAAAGACTTGCTGTGGTGGGTGGACGACGACAATCTGACAGTGGGTGCCCCCCTTCAAACAATCCTCCCCGGACCTCTTGCTGTTCTCGGATGCGTCACTAGAAGGCTGGGGAGCCCATATGGAGGAGTGATGGTGTCAGCAAAATGGAGTTGCAAGGACAGAGAACTCCATATAAACGTGCTGGAGTTGAAAGCAGCTTTCCTGGCTCTACAAGAATTCAGGGAGAGAGTAAAGGGACACTCAGTGGTATTGATGTCAGACAACACCACAGTAGTAGCTTATATAAACAAGCAAGGAGGCCTAGTTTCTCGGCAGTTACATGTGATGACAGTTCAACTTCACCAGTGGGCTATAGAGAACCTGGTAGACATCAAGGCCAGGTATATTCCGGGAAAAAGGAACATAGTGGCCGACAAGTTGAGCCGCAGGGATCAGATTCTGGAACGGTGTGGTCCCTACACCAACAGGTAGTGGACAGGATGCTCATGTTGTGGGAAGGACCGATCATAGACCTATTCGCAACCAGGTACAACAAAAAGTTGGAAGTGTATTGTTCAGTAGTCCCGGACGCAGAGGCAGTAGCAGAAGATGCGCTACAACACCCCTGGGACAATCTGGACGTGTACTCATTTCCTCCATTTTGTCTAATCCGTCAGGTTCTGAAAACAGGGTAATGCGGTCTCAGAACCTCAAGATGACCCTGGTAGCCCCGATTTTTTTTTTTTTTTGGCCGAAAGCAGAGTGGTTTCCAGACCTACTGGAACTCCTAGTAATGTGCCAAGAGAGTTACCTCCATGGAGCAACCATTCTGTGTCAGCCCTCACGTGGAGAGGTACCACCAGTCGTGAAGTCCCTATCGCTTCACGGGTGGAGACTGTCAA
>NC_061090.1:15651713-15674257 GCF_015104395.2 Macrobrachium nipponense | reverse complement strand
GCCGTTGTCGGCGACTCATCAACTAAATTAAGAGCTCTTCCTAACCATTTTCTACAGGATAGGATGAGTGGTACTTCTTGCCCCCAAGATTGTGTCTGCAGACACGTATGGCCCTAGCGAGCAGCAGATCTCATATGCCATCTTCACATCTCGCAGGGAGTGTGAAGTGAACACAGAGTTGCTTCGCTAAAAACATGGTACTCAGGATGTTGCTGAGTGCCATGCTCTGTTGAAATGCTTCCGAGGCCGCGCCCTCACCTCGTGAGCATTCAGATAAAAAGATTTTCAAATCTTTGTGCAAACACAATGAAGGAGCATTTTTGAAAGAACTCCTTAAACACTAAAGCCAGGGTGTTCTTCGATATGGGCAAGTCTGGTCTTTTTCGGAAAACACTGCAGATTGCCCGAATGACTTCGACTTTCTTGAGTTTTTATGTAGATAAAAACTTGAGAGACCTGACAGGGCACAGGACTCTCTCTGGCTCCTGCCCACTAACTTGTGCCATCCTTGCTTCCAAGCTCCTGGGCCCAAGGACAAAACGGGTTTCCATTCTTAGGCCACAACGGAAGGCTTAGAGAGCACACCGCCTTGTGTTCTCTAAAGAAACCAAAACTTGTGACGATGGCTTAAAATTTCACTAACCCATCTTTGTCGTATCTAGGGTGGTTAGAAGAAGGAAGGCCTTCCTGATCACATGCAAGAAGTTAACAGGTAGGAGAGGTTCGAATGCTTTAACATCAAGAACTGGTTCAGACTACGTCTAAGTTCCATATTGAAAGCTTCGATCTGGACATGCACAGTCAGTCCGTCTGTACTAAAGTCAGGTGACCGACCAGTTGACCAGTCAGACGAATCAAGGACAAGCAAGGCTGTACCCTGAAGACCATAAGGCACTATTCTTCGCTGAAGGATGAGTGTCTGGACTGCCTGGGGCGATTCAATCTAAGCAAACCTTGGGGGTGTATCAACGCAACCCAACGTCGTCAGCGAATCAACTCCTGACTCGAGCTTCTGGTGCCAGGAGAAAGGAGCGAGGAGCAAAAAGGCGATTCAGTCCCGAAGGAAGAATGCTGACAGTCCAACCTGGTCTCATGTACACGATCATCGGGGGTGTATAAACGCAACCGACTTCGTCAACAAGAAAACTCAGGGCTACTATATGTTGCCTGATCTCGCACGAGTGTCTGACTCCGAGAAAACAGGTGAGACAAAAAGTAGATGGTGAGCGAGTTTCGAGATTCCACAGAACTCAAAGATCGTGAAGGGCTTTGTTTGTTGACAGACGCAAATCTCTGAGCCCAAAGGCCGTCAACAACATATTGCATATTCTTTAATAGTTGTGACTGCCAGCTTATCCCATTCTTCAGACGGAAAGGAAGACGGTAATCTTATTCCTGTCAACATCTCGATAGTCTGAACGTAGTCAGACTCAGAGCGGAGAGGTTATAGTACTTTTCGAGTTAGAGTAGACCGACTCTCTCGGAAAAGGTCCTTGAAAGTGAACTAAGAAGTATGTGACCTCTGTGAATCCAGGATTCTGAAGGCCAACATGGGGCGATCAGCGTCATTGTCGCTCCCTGTGACGTCATAAATCCTCTTATTACATTTCCTAAGCGATTGAAAAAGGGGAAAAGAGACTAAACATCCATCCCCGTTCAATATCATAGGATGGCGTTTAATGGTACCGATCCCGGATCGAGAATAAGGGAGCAGAGAAGAAGCCGCCTCTTCGTCCACAACATATCGAAGAGAAGAATGAAAGGGCGTCCCTAAAGTCTACACAACTCTCAACTTACTTCTAAAGAAAGATTCCACTCGGAAGTGAATAGTTGCTGCCGTCGATCGAGGACGATTCGTACGGACTTTTGCAATCCTGTAACGAACCTGTAGAGGGATCGTTATATTTTACGCCTGTTGATAATAGGCTCTTTCTCGTAAACTCGAACAAGGACCGAGAGAAGATACTTCTTAAGATATGAGAGAGCTGTGGAATATCAGAGTTGATCTGGACCACTGGTTCCCAAAAACTCGTTTCGAGGACTGGAGGGACTACCGAATCGCTTTTACTTCTTTCAGATTAAGATCCAGGACATCTGAAACCCTATCCAGATGTCCGACACCTTCTTTCTATCACCTCAGGTGATAGACGCACTGAGAGATGTTCAGAATCATTCCTAAATCTAGAATAATTTTTCAGTTTCCCGGTAGGAAAAAAACTGTGGTCTGAATTGCAGTCTATTCGGGGAAACAAAACTTCTTCAGGAAGGAAATGGTCCCCAGCAAGCTCATCCATTCCCTCCCCGAGTATGCTTACTTCCCTAAATAAGGCTGCGCTTTGCCTAAGCAGGAGAGCAAATAAAAGTGCAATGTTGCGGTAGACTCGTAGTTCCATACCGTGCGGTAACGAGCACCGAAAGGATTAAGAGATAACTCTGTTGAACATAGTAAGGCAAAACGAATGCAACGTTTATTCATTCACGTAAGAAATCCCCTCAATCTTAGGCTAAAGTCCGTGATTGTAGGACAGAGATACAGATAGTCAGTCAATCCCGCAGGAGAGACGTAACGTCAGCACAGAGATACGGTTAGTCAGTCAATCCCGCAGGAGAGAAAGACGTAAACCTACCGTGCATGACAGCGCACGATCTGTTACTGGCTCGGTTGGACTGGAGGACAGAACACAGCGTGACAGCAGCAGCAAGCAGCTTACGAACGTCGTCTTCTTAACTTTGTCTGGGTTGCCAGCTACCCTATTCTACGAAGAAATAGGTCCGTTATTTTTTGAGCAGAAAGACTTCTCAAGCTGGTATATTTAAGCGTAACAGAAAACGCTAAATATATAGATGCGTTTGTGTCGTCAGAACACTACCATACAACGGTAAAAGATAAATCGGAAACTCCTGGAAGGCTGCAGGGAGTAACGATTAGAAATGTCCTTAAAATAGACAATAGACCTCTCGGTTGCCATACGAAGAGGTAAACTACAGCAAGCGTATATGACTTGAACCAACCAGAAGTAAAATAACGCAAGGTCAAAAAATGAAATTATATCACAATAAAGTTTGTTCCTACTTACCTGGCAGACATATATATAGCTGAATTCGGAAATACAGCTACATACATATCTGACAGGCAAGTTTCATGAACAAAAACTTAAGAGAATCGAAGCAGTCGAAGCAGTCAGCTCAAGCTTCTTATGTTATTGGACATAAGCGTTCATTGACGTAGTCTACAAGTCTATTTCTTGTACGAGTCTGCGAATGACGAATGAGAGCTCTTCCGAATCTTGTCAATAAGAGCTTATTCGCTTACGCAATATCAAGTTAATGAGATGTTTTGTCAATGAGAACTAACCCATTTACGGGACAAAGAGATCTTTTGTCAAAGAGGGGATACCCACTTACTTGACAAAACGAAAGTATATTGTCAATGGGGAAACGTCACTGAATTGACAAAACGTAATCCAGGGAGTCGAGCATTTAATTTTTTAACCGATTCCCGTCTCAAACGAGGGGAAGGGGCAAGAATCCTGTTAAGAGACTGGGCTTACGGCAAGTAAACGAACGATGATTCAATTCTGGCAGCGTAGTCCCCGACTAGAAACTAACAAAATCTAATCATCTGAAAAACCCTTTCAGATGGGCTAAAAAGCTTGCAAAAATTATCCTGGGAAGAGGAAGAAACTCTCCAACCAGCTTCCTCTCCCGTATCACACTAATGCCTGCTAAAGCTTAAAATTATTGGCAGTATGGCAAAGGAAGTCCTGTCTTGCGCTTTCCTGAAGAGCGTCCTTTTGATGAGTGCCTTTGCAAGAATCCTACTGAACGTTGCTGAGAGTCCTGACGTGCAGGACATCGAGCCTTACATAACCCGTAACTGCCTTATCGCAAAGTCTTGACTGCGGCAGTGGCAACGTTAAATTTATTGGCAGAATGGCAAAGGTTGCGGTAGAGCAAACGAGATCTTCCTTAACTCCATCCACCTATGGGAAAAGCAATATTAATTGAGAGACCTCTTGAATTCACGAAACCCGATGTCTTGCTGGGTTTCGAAGAAGTTGTTGTCTGTTCACTTTAAGCTTCCTCCGAAGCACTGCCTACTTCACATTCTTTGCAGGTGAGGTAGAAGGTATCACCGAAGGTAGAGGTAAAAATTCTTTAGGCCCAAATCTGAAACAAGAGCTTGAAGAGTTCAACAGAAACGTTCAGCCAGGCGACAACACCTGGCGTGCGCTGGTGCACGCTCGGCGTCACTGGCGCGCGCGGCGTCGGAGCGCGCTCCGGAGGTCCACTGGAGCGCGCTCGACGTCCACTTGGCGTTGCACCTCCGCGCGCGCCTGGAGTCCATCCGAGCGTCCCAGGCGTCCGCTCTCAAAAGCTTCCTGCTACTATGACTTCTTTTACGTATTTCTCGGTGGAAAGACGGACACGAGTTCAGGCGACGTTCGCCTTCTTACTTCTCACTGAAACGCATAACGAGAGAGAGAGAGAGAGAGAGAGAGGACGTGAAGCGTCCTCTTCTATAAAGCTTCTATTTAGAGGGCGCGAGTCCTTCCGAAAGCTCCAACCCCTGCACGGAGAGGACGCTTCGGAGGACGAGAAGCAAACTTTCAGGATTCGTGCACGCGCACGCACTTTGGCAGTCTGGGGATTTTCATCAGAAACTGCCGAAGGCACGCCAGATCAGTGGGGGGGGTTCCTTGTAACCCTCCTTAGGGGGGGGCTTTTCGACATGCTCCCTCCCCGGTCCTGGGAGTCAAGCAGAGGTCCCGGCCTAGAGCGAAACGAGGCCGATCTGACGACCCCCTCCACTACACAATGGGTATCACTGCACTTCTGCACTTCACTTTTACTCTCTAAAGCAAGCACTTTCGATTCTAAGTTACGAATCGAAAGAGTATCAGAGAAAGGGCAATTCCTCTACAGACACTGCTTAGGGCCCGAAGGCAATACTGCAGGGTTAGGAGTAACAATTACAGAAGTAGCACTTCACAGCAATGAAGGAGAGCGAGCACCTCTCGTAGACATATTCATAGCCCGTAGGCCATACTACAGGGTTAGGCAAAATAAAGTCTACAGGAAGGTTAGCAGGTTCACTACCCTGACTTTTGTTACTGATTAATTGCGTACATACGAATCATACGTCTTCCTTACGGAATTAGACATGTTTACTGATTAATTGCGTACATACGAATCATACGTCTTCCTTACGGAATTAGACAAATGTTTCATCACACTCCTACATGACTCACACTCCTTACATGACAAATCTCAACAAAGAAGGAAGACCCATACCCCTCGTACATACCAAGTGCGGATCTACCGAAGCTTTCGGTAGCCACACCCTATCTTTGCAGACAACCCCGTCTGAAACTAGCCTAACTAGATTCAGATATTTTAAGCAAAAATGAATCAAATTCAAATCAATTTAAGATAGCGTATGTCTAGCCACAAATCCAAGTAAATAAATCAAAAGACAATTAGGATACTTAGCGGCAATGAAGTTTCCAAAATCCTAAGACGGAGGTACTGAAAACAGGTGTTTTCAGCACCGGCGACAGAAAAATTATGAATAGAAAATGGGAATGGTTCCTGATACCCGCCTCCCAGCGGCGGGAATGGGTACTAACCACCTGGCCGACCACTGCGTGTGTCGGAAGTTTTTAAAATTCTGTCGGACTTCAGAAAATACAGCTATATATATATCTGACAGGTAAGTTTCATGAACAAATTGAAGAATAAAACATGATAAAAAGGATAGAATTCAGCTGCATATGTAGATGCGCGTAGGCCGAGACATGAACGCATATATGTTAAGTAAAATAAAGTAGAGTCTCAAAAATTAAAAGTAAGATGAGCGTTTGTAGGCGTCGTAACCCTGGAACATGCATCGTAACCTGGAAATAATTTCTGATGAATATAATTGAGAAGCGCCTTAACCTTGGAACGTCGTAAGCCGAACCCGTCGTAACCCGGGGACTGCCTTATAGGTAACGTCGGTTAAACAGGACTATCGGCTAAGACGGACATCCTGGCCCACCATCAGTCCGTCTTAATGAGAGTTGACTGTATAGAAATTACATTCCATATGCCACAATATACACTATGTATTGAGATGAGTATGTAATGGATTCTTATTAATGGATGAGAAGAGCAGTAAACAGCAAACTACAGGTGAACATATGTGTATACCAACTGGAGAGGCTGGGTCTCCTTGTAATTTAATGGATTTATATTTCCCACATCCAACAAACAAAAGGGCAATTATGTCCACATAAAATTTTCTCTCACATCCAATAATAATGCGAGTAGAGCAGAGGCACTAACCATATACAGTGGTACCTCGTTTGACAAACTAAATTCGTTCAAGGACGCTGTTTGTGACTCGCAAAATTCATAACCTGAATCAACTTTCCCCATTTATTTAAAATAATGTAAAACCAAATAATTCATTGAAACCTCAGAAACACTCAATTTTCTTTCTATTTTTCTATTGTTTTCTGGCACAAAGTTATGCTTTTCTTCACTGCAACCAATAATATCTTAGTAAGTATTTTCATATTACTACTGTATTATAAAATGCAAACATCAATCAATGTTTTGTTTTGGAAATCAACTGAGCGCGATTGCAAGATAAGTTTATTTTGCATTGAACTCAAAACAGAGCAATTTTCTTGCTTCTAGTTAGCATAAATGAATCTCTAAATACTCTATTGATATGGGACAAGGTTATTTTATGTTATACGAAGTGTTTTCAAATTGAAATATCACTTGAATACTTATCGTTGTGAACGAAATTTAGTTATTTTTTCGTTAGTAGATGGCACTAAGGACATGTTTATTGCATAAAAAAATCAACAGATTGCGTTCAATATTTTCACTTGATTTCATCAAAATACTATGAGCTTTACATATCTTTTAACGGAATGAAAACAGTAAAATGTGTTCTTTCATGCCAAATAGTTTTGATTAAAACAAGTTTCTCTCAAAATTTTGCTTACGGTCGAGTTTGATGGTACTATACCAAAGTTTGCGAGTTTCATCCATGTTGCCAATGCAGGTGAACATTCTTTCCTCAGCTTCAGCTACAACTTGCAGCTTAAATTTAGCAGGATACGCCCTTGCCAATCTTTTCACCATAGCAAATAAGGATATAGTAATGTAAAAATATATCAGTCCTATTCTTCTTAATGTCATTTGTAACATGACTATGGTAATTTTTTACTATCGTATGATGGCTGAAATGCAAGCAGACACCTGCTGTTATCGGATTCAGTTATTCATAGCAAATCAGCTGTTTCTGGCTGCAGGCATTTACAAAACAAGTAATATAATATTCCTTTTTCAATTTACTATTTCTTTAGTAAAAGAGTAAATAAATAACATTAAAAGACTGAGTAACAGTCAAAAAACATTTTAAAAAGTGTTAGGTACTTCCAATGAACCCTTTCTGGGGATGTTTGCGTGTTTGTGGCTTGAAGCACGGTTCGCGAATTGGAAAATTTCTTTTAACATCTGGTTCGTTGCCCAATTTGTTTGTGAACAGGACTGGTCATGAGCCAAGGTACCAATGTATAGATTGAATAAAATTACATACTCTATTATTATTGTATTTTGAAGCACTTAAATGAGACAAGAGTCACATTATTGGACTTGTATTCAGCTCACATGAGAGATTTGTTCATCAAGGGGAACTGAAAACAGAAAAAGGTAAAGATGAAGAAATTAGAAAGCCTAACAAGAAGACACTAAAGGTACAAAAAAAAAAGTACACAGCAATAACCAATACAGTTGGGGCAGAGGGTACACTGCAAAGAACATTCAGTAATGTAATTAGTATTGCCTAGTGTGCTATGCAAGGCACACTGTGAACAATACAAATCATGCTTGAATAAATATCTAAGACCTAGATACGACAAAATGAGTTATGCGGCCACAGCATACCTAACGGAGGCGCCATTAGCCCTTAAACGCCAAAGTGGTAAAAAAAAAAAATTGTCTCCCGTGTGCCGGAGGTGTTTCAGATTGAGCGCGGAAGCGGAAAAAATATTTTTTTCAAAAAATCACAGCGCGCTTAGTTTTCAAGATTAAGAGTTCATTTTTGGCTCCTTTTTTTTCATTGGCTGAAGTTTAGTATGCAACCATCAGAAATGAAAAAAATTATCATTATCATATATAAATAATGCGATATATGATAGCCGCAAAACGAAATTTCATATAATTGTATTCAAATCGCGCTGTGCGCAAAACGGTTTTAAAGGTAACAAGTTACTTTTTTTTTCGTTGTAATTTACACTAAAATTGCAATCATTTTGGTATATAAAACACATTGTAAAACAATAAAAAAGCAACACAGAGAAAATATATCACAAAAATAATTGCATGAATTTGTAACGCCGCGGACGTAAACAAATATTTTTTTCAAAAATTCACCGTAAATCTAAATATTGTCCTAGAGACTTCCAATTTCTTTCAAAATGAAGACAAATGATTGAATATTACAGTGGTCCCCCCGTATTCGCGGGGGATGCGTACCAGACCCCCCCGTGAATAGTTAGAACCCGCGAATGTTTGGAACCCCTATGAAAATGCTAAAAACAGCCTATTTTGTTAGTTAAAACTCAAGAAAAACCCACTAAAAATTTTTATACTTGGTTTTTTCATTGTTTTATCACAAAAAGTGCATTTTATGATGAAATTCATCAAAAAAACCAGGAATTTGTGGATATTTATCATAGAAAAATACCGCGAATAATGCAGGGAAACGTTCCCCAGAGAAATCCGCGAATGTGTGAGTCCGCGAATCTGGAGAACGCGAATACGGGGGGTCCACTGTACTATACTGTACGAGTATTAGCTTACAATTGCAGTTTTCGACCATATCTGACGAGTTAAAGTTGACCGAATGTCGAATTTTTTTATATATATATTTTTATATGCAATTATTTCAGAAATAAGAAAAGCTACAACCTTCAAATATTTTTTCGTTTTATTCTACATGAAATTGCGCACATTTTCATATATAAAACTCTATGAAATGCCTAATATAAAACGGAGCAAATATTCCGAGAATGGGACGTACGCATTTCGGAGATTTGTGGCGGAGAATCCGCGCGCGGAGGGAAGGAAAGATTTTTTTTTAAATTCACCATAAATCTAAATATTGTGCTAGAGACTTCGAATTTGTTTCAAGATGAAGATAAATGACTGTAAGAGTTTTAGCTTACAATTGCGTTTTTCGACCATTTCGGTAGAGTCAAAGTTGACCGAACGTGTTTTTTTTTCTATTTATCGTGATTTATATGCAAATATTTCAAAAATGAGAAAAGCTACAAACCTTCAATTATTTTTTTTTTTTTTTTTTTTTTGTTGTATTCTACATGAAATTGCACACATTTTCATATAAAAAACTTTATGTAACAGGTAATTTAAAATGGTGCAAACATTACCACAATCGCACATATGATTTTTTCGGAAGAGTTACCGCGCGGACGTAAAGAAAATGTTATTTTTTTCATAAATTCACCATAAATCGAAATATTGTGCTAGAGACTTTCAATTTGTTGCAAAATGAAGGTAAATGCTGAATATTACTAAAAATATAAGCGTTTTAGCTTACAATTGCGTTTTTCGACCATTTTGGTAGAGTCAAAGTTGACCGAAGGTTGAAATTTTGGCAATTATCGTTATTTATATGGAAACTATCTCAAAACTGATAAAGCTACAACCATGGGTTTGTTTTTAGTTGTATTGTGCATGAAATTGCGCACATTTCCATATATAAAACTTTATATAACGGCTAATTTTAAAATGGTGCAAACATTACCACAATCGCATGTATGATTTTTTTCGGAAGAGTACCGTGCGGACGTAAGGAAAAAGTTTTTTCATAAATTCACCATAATCGAAATATTTTGTGCAGAGACTTCAATTAGTTGCAAATGAAGGTTAAATGATTGAATATTACTAAAATATAAGAGTTTTAGCTTACAATTGCATTTTTCGACTATTTCGGTAGAGTCAAAGTTGACCGAAGGTTGAAATTTTGGCAATTATCGTTATTTATATGAAAATATCTCAAAACTGATAAAAGCTACAATCATGAGTATTTTATTGCTGTATTCTACATAAAAATGCGCACATTTTCAAATATAATACTTCATGTAACGGCTAATTTACAATGGTACAAAAATGATGTCAAAGTGACGAAATAATTTCCGAGATGTGTCACAGATACTTTTTAGTGCGGCAAGAAAGAAATTCGCGCTTGCGCGCCTGCGTAACGATTGTAAACAAAACAACACCTATATCCGTGAACTCCCAGGATCCCCCAAGGCGCGTGATTCAAGAGTTTTCGGCTGGTAGGCCTAAAAGTATTTTTCCGCGAATTTAAAAAAAAACTTTTGTATACGACTAAAATACGTCCATGGCACGAGACAAAAAAATTCGACGTAAAATACGTCCAGTCGGCAGTAAAGGGTTAATTGGTTATCAGTGCCATTAACCGAAACTCGGCGCCATAATGGCTGAGTTTTGGTTAATGGTGGTTTATCGCTTATCAGCATCCTGCTGAGAAACGGAACCCTCCCCCCCCCCTGATAACTGGAGACTGCCTGTATTGGTTATTCCATCTCCTAAAAACACTGTTGATGCTGTGCCAATGAGGAGTCTTCCTAAATAGCAACATATACCTACTGTAATACATCAATCTCCATCAGAACTTAAAAAAATGTTCTAAAAGTACTGTACTGTATTGTGAATTTATACAATCATTAAATTACAAAAAATAATGTGAGACATTTTAACATTTAAGAAATGCTTAAATTATTCAACTACAGAACAACAAAATAAATATAAACATGATATTGTTAAGATACAATAAAGTTTTATACATACTTACCTGGCAGATATATACTTAGCTATAGACTCCGTCGTCCCGACAGAATTCAAAAACTCGCGGCACACGCTACCGGTAGGTCAGGTGATCTACCTTTCCCGCCGCTGGGTGGCGGATCCCAACCATTCCCGTTTTCTGAGCCAGATTTTCTCTTACACCTGTCTCCTGAGGGGAGGCTGGGTGGGCCCTTAATCGTATATATCTGCCAGGTAAGTATGTATAAAACAAAATTTATTGTATCTTAACAATATCATTTTTATACATGCGACTTACCAGGCAGATATATACTTAGCTGATTGACACCCTTGGTGGAGGCGAGAGACAGCTATATATATAAACAAAATTCTAATAACGGGAAACAACAATTTGTTGTAGGATATCAATCCTTGGTTCTTGACCTGTTTGGGCTGAAGACTTCATGATTACTGTCATTTAGTCTGCCTGCCTCAAGAGCTTCAGTGAGGTAAACCACCTATGGGGACCGAACAGCCCTTCTGGATCATGTCAATGGGGGCTAGCCCGCTTACGCGACAGAACCTGCATGGATCGTACCAATGGGCTTACACGCTTACATGGCAGAGCCTGACCTGTATCTTATCAATGGGGGTCTAGCCCTCTTACATGACAGAGCGTTTAGGCTTTACATAATGCACAACGAGGAGACCAAAAGTTAATCCCGACCACCTGACCTTCCTAACCATGTTTAAATCTAAGAACTGAAAAGGGTTCTTCCTATACCCTCTTTCAGTCAACCATAAAAACCAAACACCATAATGTTAAAAATTACATAACCTAACTAATTAGGATTAACCTCAGCTCCTCCTCCCAGCACTAAATCCGCGGACACATATGCTCCCAGTGAAAAGCACTTCTCATAAGTAAACTCTCACATCCTTTAGATAGTGAGAGGCGCAACACTGAGTTCACACTTCCAATACGTAGGATTCAATTAGGATTTTGGAAGGGGACCACGTTTTATGAAAAGCCATTGAGGTTTGCTATGGCCCTCACTTCGTGTTGCGTTTTACCCTGAGGAGTTTAAATTGTTCTTCACCACATTTAAGATGTGCTTCCTTAATAACGTCTTTAATGAAAAACGTCAGGGCGTTTTTTGATATTGGTCTTGTAGGATCCTTGACCGAACACCAAAGACTTTCCTGCGTACCTCCCAAAAGAGACTTTCTTTGTAAATAAAATTTTAGCGCTCTTACTGGACAAAGGGTCTCCTTTCCTTTTCTTCCCCCGTAAGAGAAGAGAGTGCCTTCACTTCGAAGCTTCTAGGCCACGGTTTTGATGGGTTTCGTTCTTGGCTAAGAAGAGAGGCTTAAAAGAGCAAATTGCAGCCTCCTTCTTAAACCCCACTCTGCCCTCTAACGCTTGAAGTTCTCACCTCACCTTTTTGCCGTGGCTAAGGCGAACAGGAATAGAGATTTCCTCGTCAAATCCCTAAAAGAAGAATTATTGGAAGGTACGAATCTTTCAGACATCAAATAATGCAGCACTATATCCAAGTTCCAACTGGGATTTTTATTCTTCTGACTTTTTGAGGTCTCGAAAGACCTAATAAGGTCATGTAGATCCTTATTGTCCGACACCTCCAGACCCCTATGCCTAAACACCGAGGCCAGCATACTTCTATACCCCTTGATCGTAGATACCGCTAGGCCACACTTTCTTCTAAGGTAAAGAAGAAAATTTGCAATGTCGGTTATAGAGGTACTGGAAGAGGATAGCTCAGCGTCCTGCACCATCTTCTAAACACTTCCCACTTGACTGGTACACCCGTAATGTGGATGGTCTCCTGGCTCTTGCGATTGCTTTTGAAGCTTCGCGAGAAAACCCCCTCGCTCTAACGAGTCCTTCAATAGTCTGAAGGCAGTCAGACTTAGAGCGGGGAGGTTTTTGTGATACCTGTCGAAGTGGGGTTGTTTGAGAAGATCGCTCCTTAGTGGGAGCGATCTGGGAAGATCCACTATCCACTCCAGCAACTCTGTCACCCAATCTAGGGCTGGCCAAAAGGGGGAGCGCTATCAAAAGTTAATTTCGTTCCCTCTGAGGAGGCAAACTTTCTTATTACTTCCCCTACCAGTTTGAAGGGGGGAAAAGCGTACCCGTCTATTCCCTTCCAATCCATGAGGAGACCGTCTATCGCTATTGCTCTTGGATCCGCGATGGGGGAGCAATAATTCTCCAACCTCTTGTTCCAGTTGGTTGCGAACAAGTCTACGTTCGGCCTTCCCCATAACTGATCGCACACTTGAGGGTGGAGAGTCCATTCGGTGGGGAGCACTTGGTCTCTTCTGCTTAGCAGATCCGCTCGAACATTTCTCTCTCCCTGAATAAATCTCGTTAGAAGAGAGATCTGCTTCTCTTGCGCCCAAAGCAACAACTCCCTCGCTGTCTCGTAAAGGGAGAATGAATGAGTTCCCCCTTGCTTCCTTGATTATATGCTAGGGCTGTCCGGTTGTTTGTCTGAATTGACTGAATGATCGATCCTAATATCTGTTCTTGAAAGTGCAAGAGAGCTAGGTGAATGGCTTTCAGTTCCTTTTTTTTTGTTTATGTGCCAGGACACCTGAGCTCCTTCCCAGGTTCCGACACTTCTGCGAATCCAACGTTGCTCCCCACCCTACGTCCGATGTGTCTGCAAACAACGCTCGGAGAGGGCTCTTTATGTGCAAGGATATTCCTTGACCGAGTTTCTTCGGGTCTAACCACCACCGAAGATCTTGTTTGACCTTGTCCGTTATCCTGAATGACTCTTCGAGGTCCTGGGAACTTTGATCCCAGTTCTCCTTCAGATAATACTGAAGGGGTCTTAGGTGCAGTCTCCCTAGGGAAACGAACTGCTCCAACGAGGAAATGGTTCCCAGCAAACTCATCCACTCCCTCGCGGAACAATGCTCTTTCCCTAGAAATCCTGACACCTTTGTAAGGCAGCGCTCTATTCTCTCTGTTGACGGAGACGCTAGAAAACCCCGAGAATCCATCCGAATCCCCAGATAAACTATGTTCTGCTGGGGATCCAGCTGGGACTTCTCGAGGTTGACTAGGAGTCCCAATGACTGCGTCATCTTTAATGTTACCGAAAGGTCCTCCAGACACTGTTGCTTCGACTTTGCTCGTATTAGACCAGTCGTCCAAATACATCGAGATTCTGATCCCCTCTAAATGTAGCCAATGCGCCACATTCCTTAGGATACCCGTGAAGACTTGCGGGGCCGTCGAAAGTCCGAAGCAAAGCGCTCGAAATTGAAACACTCTTCCCTGTGACATGAATCTTAGGTATTTCCTTGATGCCGGATGAATTGGCACATGGAAATATGCATCTTGAAGGTCCAGGGATACCATCCAGTCCCCTGGACGAAGAGCAGAAAGTACAGAGGAAGAGGTCTCCATCGAGAACTTCTTCTTGATCACAAAAGACGTTCAGCGCACTTACGTCCAAAACCGGCCTCCACCCGCCCGAGGCTTTTGGTACCAGGAATAGACGGTTGTAGAAACCTGGTGAATGGAGATCTTGAACAGGTTCTATTGCCCTTTTCTGCAACATAAGTTCTACTGCTTGCAGGAGAGCTTGACTCTTGACAGGATCGTTGTATCTCGCTGTTAACTCCCTTGGAGTTCTTGTTAAGGGAGGATATTCCCTGAAGGGGATGAGGTATCCCTCTCTCGAGGATCGAGAGGTCCAGCTGTCCGCCCCTCTCTTCGCCCAGACTCTGGCAAAAGTTCGACAGTCTGGCGCCTACCGCTATCTGGAGGACTTCTTCTTCATTTTGCCTTCCCTGCATGGCAAAGTTCCCTGGCAGGTCTCCTGGAAGGTCTTCCTCTGGTATCCGGTCTTCTACCTCTAAAGGTTCTTGAGGAGGAAGAGGCTCCTCGAAAGGGCTGCTGAAGAGGTGCTTTATCCTTCTTTTGAAAAGGAACCGCAGGCTTGAACCTCTTTGCTGACTGTGTCAGTAAATCCTGTGTGGCTTTTCCAGCTAATGATTTTGCTACATCCCTCACCGTGTCCTGTGGGAAAAGGTGGTTCGAAAAGTGGCGAATATAGCAAGGCCGACCTCTGTAGAGGAAGATACTGACTTGGACAGGAAAGACCCATACACTGCTCTCTTTTTCAAAACTCCCGATCCAAAAAGAGCAGCCACTTCCACCGAACCGTCCATCACCGCTCTGTCCAGACACGATAACACAACTCGATAATTCTTCATCGTGACAAATTCGGGATCTTGGGCTCTCTTCGCAAGGGCTCCCAAAGCCCAGTCCATAAAATTGAATACTTCGAGCGTCCTAAAGAGTCCCTTTAGTAGATGGTCCAGTTCACACATCCCCCAAGTAGCTTTTGCTGATAGTAGAGCACGCCTCCTTGAAGAATCTACTAAGGAAGCGTAATCTGCGTCTGCCGATGAAGGCAGTCCTAAGCCATAGGTTCCTGGGTATCGTACCATCTTCCAGGTTTGGTTACCCGTCAATCTTTGAAGGAGGGGGGCATGAAAAAACAGTCTTGCCCGCCTCTCTTTTATTCTTAAGCCATTCTCCAAATCCTTTGAACGCTTTTTTTCATACTAAGGGCTGGACGCATTTTTACAAATGAGGATGCTTTTGGAGACTTCGTGCTCGATAGCAAAGATCCTGGAGAGGGCGGATCCACTGGTTGAAGCTTATCTCCGAACTCCTGCAACAACAACAAGGACAATCTCTTATAATCAGAGACTACTACATCCACAGGTAATTCTTCATCCGAGACTTCTTCTAAGTCTCCGGCTGTCGGGGATCCTTTCGGAGAAGAGCGGTTCTTAGTTGTCGAGGGACTTCTGTCAAACGAAGAAGAACGTCGTCCGTGTGCAAATCCTTGCTACTACAAGGCGCAATAGAGTTCTTAAATGCACGAGATCTTCTCTCAGGCACCTGTTTCCTACCAGGTGAAGGGCTCCTACTCTCGAAGAACTCATAAAGTGCGAAGGGGTCTTACTCTGACCTAAGCTCGTACAAGGAGCCTGGCGCCTACTCGACTCCTGACGCCTGCTCGACTCCTGGCGTCTGTTAGACTCCTGGCGCCTACCCGACTCCTGACGCCTGCTCGACTCCTGAAGCCTGCTTGATTCCTGGCGCCTGCTTGACTCCTGGCGCTTGTCGTGACTCCTTGTAGGCTCTTGACGCCTCTCACAAAGACTCCTGGCGTCTGTTAGGCTCTATACGCTGTGATATTCTTGGCGCCTACTAGGCTCTAGTCAACTCTATGTTTCTAACAAGCTCCTGCTTCTTAGGCTCTTGACGAACCTATCCTTATCCTCAGAAGAGGAGTCCGACTCCTGACTTCTCCTAAGAGACGTAGCTGACCGCTTGCTGGTGCGAGCGGCTACCGCTGGGAACTTTCTTCCTATAGATAGGAGAGGATCGTTTAAAGGGAGAACGAGAGAGTCTCTCCGGTGACGAGCGCCTGCTAGAGTGAGAAACTTCTCTCCTACCAGGAGAAGAAAATTTTGATCTCTTCACTGGAAGGGAGGAGTCTTTCCTTCGAGACGAATCCTTATGTAGAGCGCCTACCAAGGAGGATATTTGCTCCTGTAGATTAAGCAGGAAAAGCTTTGTCGGATCTTGAGGGCGTGGAGACGGTCTCTCGCCCTCCCTTTACTAGTCGAAGGAAAATCCTCTGGAAAATCGCTGGGGGGCTTGAATCAAAAGCGTCTCCTTTCGGCGCTACCCACGATCTCTTCAGCGGACGAGACTTCGTAAGCAGAGCTCCATCCACGCCTGGACGAGGAGGAGTCCGACGCAGAAAAAACACTCTTCCAGGATGCCTTTTCTATGGCTATCCAAGGCAGCCTGGGTCGTTACTTCAGGGTCTGCCGAAGGGACGCCTGATCGTTGGGGATGCTCCACATCCTCCCTGCGGCTTTTGACATTCCTCCTCCCCTGGTCCTGGGAGTTTGGAAGCGGTCTAGCCTAGGAGCAATGCGGAGCCGATCAGACGCCCCCTCCACTGCACTGGGTCACTGTATTCACTGACACTCTTACCTTGTGTTTCCATAGCTTTAAGCTGCTCCTGAAGCTCCCTGATCGAGGATCTCATTTTTTCCATTTCTGAAAATGAATCCTTAGATTCAACACAGGGAGAAGGGGCTGAGGTTATGGGAGAAACATCATCTAGTTTGTTAATTTCTGATTCAGGCTCAAAAGAACAAGATCTACTCGAGCTTCTAGCCGACGCTTTCCTAGCTCTATCCTTCTCTCTTTTCTTAATATAAGAAGCTAAATCCTTCCATCCTTGCTCCGAAAGCCCTTCACATTCAGCACAAGTTCTATCAAACGCACATTCAGACCCCTCTACATTTACTACAAAGCGTATGAGGATACCTACCCCTGCTTTGAAAGAAACAACCTAGTTCTGCATTCTTCCCTTGCACAAACCCTAAACTTAGGTGTTACTTTAACTTCAGCCATAATTAATAGAAAAAACCAAATCCAAGTCCTAATCCAGTCCAAAATAAGCGTATGCCAATCCCGAGAATAAACAAGAGTACTTCACCAAATGAGTCCAACCAATTCTCGGCAAATGAGCAGAATTCCAATCAGGAGAGACCAAACAACAGTTGTTGCCGGCCTCAGCGACAGAGAAAATCTGGCTCAGAAAACGGGAATGGTTGGGATTCCGCCCACCCAGCGGCGGGGCGGGCGGGAATGGTAGATCACCTGACCTACCGGTAGCGTGTGCCGCGAGTTTTGAATTCTGTCGGGACGACGGAGTCTATAGCTAAGTATATATCTGCCTGGTAAGTCGCATGTATAAAAACTTATATTTCTGCATTGGAAACAAAGATGGAAAATAGAGTAGAAAAATCCTATTCAAGTATTGAAAGAGAAGATACTTAAGAACTTAACACATGCCAAACTTTTAGTCATAAATAATAAGTCTGTAAACTCATGACAATGAAACATTACATGATGATGGTCTGACACCCTCCATGACAGAAGGTTAAGTATCTAGTAAGCAAAAGGTTTGCATTTGCATAAGAGTATTTACGAGTTTACTTTAAGAAACTAAATGTTGAAACAATGAAACCTTAATATCAACTTTCACGTAAGCATGCAATAACTCACCATATATAAAGGTTCTTTCTGAGCAATGCAGTCTTCTATAAATGGATTTACTTTATCAGTATCTAAGCCCTTTAGAAACTCCTGCTCCATCTGCAATGCTGGTCGGAAATTCCCAGCAGCAATTTGTTCTTGAATAAGCTCAGCAATGGTTGTGTCTGTCAACAGAATTGTTCATATTTACTTATTCAAATTACGTTTGAGAAACAAAATTCCACCGCCAGTGGAAATTCCTCTGTGACCTTTGGCCTTTAATTATGACAGTGACCTTAACCTCTCACCAGCTTCATTTTGGGTACATGCAAGCTGTATACATTTTATCTAATTGTAGTAGTATCTTTCAAAAGTTAAGGCCAATGTAAACAGACTTTGATTTTAGTGGACTGACAGGCATACAGATAACTGAAAAGACAGAAAGACATACAGACAAATGTATGGATCAATAACAATTTGTAGTAAAGGAAGAATATGAAGCATTCATTATTGTGTATATGATGTGCATCATGTGAGTTGAATGACCAAATATTTAAGCAGTAATAAAGAATAAGGTAAATTCACTACAAGTAAAGTTCAGACATTAACAGACAACTATTTCTGCTAATAACCAGATACAAAGAAGAATGAAGTGGAAACATTTAAGGCATGATGTTAGGCATGTATTTGACTAACGCGTTTGAGAGAAAACAATGAAAACTTGTTTATCGTAATGAAAAATTTTTCACTTGAACTGGAATGACTGCAATATAATATTTCCATAAAGTATAAGTACTGACATATATATGTAATGGCCAAATGCAGACTATACAATAGTAAAACAAGGTTCTCAAATTTAGAGGAAGTACTACTTACTATGATGATTTGTGAACTAGTAAAAAAGTTAATTAATCAAAATGTTAGTTTTTCTACAAATATGAATACAAGGTCATTCACTAATCTAATGAACTAAACTACAAAATTGCACTTACGTAATGCAACAGATTGTTTATATACTTCCATCTGAGGAATTTTCTGAACAAACTGTTTCAGTTCACCAACTGTTTTTGCTGCATGACGTTCTTCATATTGAGCAACAACTGATTTGGCATGCCTTGATAACCTAGGACCAACAGCTGAAAAATTGCAGTCCCTGATCTCTGCAAACAAGGCTTCAGAGGAAGAGAGCTGAACTGTTTTTACCTCCTGGAAAGCACTTTCATCCATGTTGTTCTCCTCAGAATTGGGCTGGGGAAATCTGTCTCCTGGGAGCTTGACAGTACCTGTGTTGTAGAAGCCATACATTCTTAATTTTATAACTAATATCTAGAAATCCTGTTATAGTATTATTTAAAATTACTTGAATGATTATATTTAATGGATTATCTGGTAAATAAGACTAATTAAGACAATGATTCATTTTAGTATTCCTGGAAGTGTTAAGGATGCTGACACTTTTAAATTCACAAAAGGCTGTAATGCAACTTCCTGCTTATCTCTTACTCACTGGGGAGGGGGATAATAATCTGTATGTGGGAGACATTGGTTGGGTATTTGGCATTCTTTCAATCCAGGAAGTAAGCCTACATTATTAGCATCCCTAAACATTTTGCAGTGTTTATTTTCACTGGGGACATGGTTAGCATTTATCTTATCTAAAATAATTTAGTGAAAAGGTGGCTCCTATCAAACCTGCATACTACAGACAATGACTTCATTAACTATAGTAAATAAAAAAATGTAAACGAAATAAAAGAGCCAATGTAACTTACAATTGTTGACTCCATAAAACTGATCAATTAATCCTTCATATGTAAGTTGAGTTGCAAGAGGTGTAATAAGGTCAACGGAACGATCTATGAGTATTAATTGGTCTATCTGGGGGGTCACCTGAAAAAAAATGGACATTGTGAATAAATTTCATATTAATTAGGAACAAAAGCATTTTAATAATTTACTTTGTATTTTCATTATAGTTACATCCATGTAAATAAAATGAATATTGTATAATATTAAAGAAACTCATCCTCTAATATGTATACTTAATATGACATATGCAAACCTTATTTTACTTTAGCTTAGGGTGCTGAAAAACAGAGGGCACCTTGAGTCACTCTCAGAATGAATATTTCCCTACCAATGAAGGCACTCCTTATCCAATGTGTAAACAATTCCTGATAATGAGTTTTAAACCTTTGTAGTCACTGTTCCAAAATACCAAATGAATGAGATATGAGGAAAGAATTCTAAGAATACATATTACCATTATTTACACAAGAATAATTACTTTAAATCCTGTATTCCAAATACTGTAAAAATCTCCAGTCATGATGGATAGCTTTGTAAGTAGTAGTTTTTTTCATATTTTAGTCAGAAGCAGCTCCATAAATTTGGTAAGGTGTAATTATAATTATGCATTATATTTCAGCCATCTATGTACCCATAGAAATACTCATGTGATTCTAGTTGCGAGCTAAGCACTGTTACAGTAGCTTTTCAATTTAATTCCTATAATTGTATAACCACAAAGCTGGTGCTGTGTACCTGTAACCTTAAAATTCATCATGCGTTCTTGGAGGGTCTTGCCTGATTATGGTTACAGGATACATGTACGTATGTATTCTTGTACTGAAATTGCAGTTCTCCTAACTTTATATGACTGATGATTCATAAGACTGGTGACTTGTAACTAAAACAATAATACACAAAATCATTGCTATTTTTCAAAATGTGCCAACAATCATATGGAATTTTCCTAAATAGTACTCACTAATTTCCAAACCAGGATGACAAGTGAAAAGAAGATCAAAACAGAGATAAAAAAAAGAGTAAACAAACACAGAAGTTGTCTTACAGGCAGCGAAATAGGCTGAGTAATGTAATGGCCAGGGGAGGGAAGGATTATGGCAAGATAAATAAGTTGGACAACTTGGTTGGAAGTGTTAATTGGAAACAAATAAAGGTAAAATTCGTAAAGTAATGAAACTAGGTACCAAAAGGATGTTTCAAAGGACCTGAAATAATGTCAAAGCACAATAGTTGATGCATTTCTTACAAAGAAAATGCTTAGGAGGCAGGAATATAAGATGAAAGGCAGCTGAATTCAACAAAACTAATGATATGTGTAAAGGGATTATCTTCTGATGAAAGGTACCTGCTGAGAGAAAGACAAAAATTCCTTTGCCTACTGATAAAACAATTCTTGGCTAATGCAACACTGCCAAGTAGTACAGTATAAAAAAATAAAATATAAGGTTTTAGGCAATATATAAGGATACAATACATATTTAATATAAGTAAAATTATTCTGAGTATGATACAATACATATTTAATATAAGTAAAATTATTCTGAGTATCCTGAAAACACTTATGCACCTATTAAAACGAAGATATAAGGCAACCTTAATGACCAAAGCCCTCAGGTAAATTATTATTTCAGTATTAATATTAAGTGAACAAAGACTAGTTCTAGAGCTTTCTTGATTTAAACAAAAAATGGTAAATGATACTTTGAACTTGGGTGAACTGTACAGTAACATCTATGTCATAAGAGTACTGAAAACTGATGATTCAAATCTTACCTGTGGTTCATTTCCACCCATTTCTCGTCTCATCCTCACCATAAGTTCGTAAACTTGTTTAGCAGCATCCCCTTTACCATAAATGTTTGGAATTAGACCAAATATTCCTTGAACAGTCATTAGTGACTGAGCTATGAAGAAAAGACCTGATGGATCACTGTCTAACTTTAGGTCCTGTAATGATATAAGAAAAGGACGTGTGAGTAAATTCTGAAAATTCTTTCACAAGGCAGATCATGGAACAAAAGTACAGATTAACCTGATTTAGACAGCACCAGTAAGCTAAAGTTCACATACAGGAATTACATACCTTTGCTGAATTCTAAGAGAATTTTGTCAAAAGTAAGGTTTTCATACATGTAACATTAAAAATCTAGTGATGTAAATAATTCAGTTTTGATCACTTCATTACTTCAATTCTTACAATTATCTACCTTCTCACTTGCAGGTAACGCTTCTGCAAATAGTCTCTCTTGTGATAACAAAGTCAGTTTTGGCCAGACTTAAATCCATCAATGTGTCTTTAAAAGCCGATGCTAGTACAGGATCACTGCTTCGTTTTTCATTCTGTTCCTGAATTCGAACAAAGCTCAGTATTACCAAACTAGGAAGCTGCCAAAGTTGTTCCTGATATCCCAATTGACTCTGTGTTTGCCCGTTTGGTAGTCTCTACCAAGAGGGCTATAAAATTCTGTTCTTTAGCAATTGGGTTATTTCTAGATTTGCCTTTAGGTGCAGTAGTTCACTATATTGAGGAAATAGGATCACACTTTCCATCAGAACTTGAACAATTAGAGCAAGAAGCACTTGGTTCTCTTAAGTGTAAAGAGAAGGCTCATAATTATGGCATTGGAGGGACAGCTAACTTGTTCTCTAATCATCTTCAAGAGAAGGGAACAATTGTGCAATTTGCTTTTCAACAATGCTTCTTCTAGTCAAAGACCAAACTTAATTTTTGACAAATCAGACCATACAAACTTTCTTATTTGGATCC
>NC_061090.1:15601627-15651213 GCF_015104395.2 Macrobrachium nipponense | reverse complement strand
CCAGGATATCTCCACGGACGTCGCGACTCTAGATTATTAATGTTGAACCTATGGTAGGTGTAGACGACCTGTTGGTTGAGGTAGGTAAGGTGGACACCCAAGGGTCACCCTTGGGCGTAACTGTTTCTTCTACTCCTGCAACCTCTCCATCCTTCCAAGGCTTTACGGGTGATGAATTATATTCTCCTCCTGACGCTTCGGTTAGACCTAAGGTCAAGGGTAAAGTGATGACCTTGACTAAGACGTCATCGTCGTCTAAGAAGACGACCTCGGCTTCATCCTCCTCCCGTAAGTCTCCGGCTGGGAAATCCCGGAGCAGACAGGTCTAAAGCTTCTAGCTCCGGCTCTAAGTCCTCGAGGAGTAAATCCTCCAGAGAGAGATCTCGCACTCCGGCAGAGTCACCAGTTCGCTACCATTGGTTCCGATTCAGAGCCTCCCCTCCACCTCCGCAGCAGCTCCGGCTTTGGACTCCAATGCTGGCCTGTTGCAACAGGTGGGCGACCTGGTTGGGTCCCTAAAGAGTAGCATGGAACAAATGATCTCTCGTTTGTCGGATAGGATTACTTCCCAAGACTCCATTATAGCCGGGCTGAGAGAAGCTCCTCTAGCCTCTCCTCCACTTTCCAACACAAGTGGAACTCAGCTTCCTCCGTATGACTCACTACCTCCGTTCTCTATGAATAACCCATGGAGAGTAGCGTCATACGCCCCCTTCCAGGACGGTCTCATCTCTATACCGGAATTTGGGACTCGAAGAATAGAGGACTTCGAGTTCTACCCGGAAGACCTCCAGCCTCCGTTCATAGGCTACGCAAGGCTCACACCTTCGGCTATGGTTCGGGACGATAGGGTACCAAAGGAGACAGTCCTCTATTCACGAGACCAGGCTCAGAGAGAATGGCTCAGGTGTTTAGAGGACATGGATTGTTCTAATACCAAGATACAACCGTTTAAGAGTCCCTTTACCATTTTCACAATGGATGAGAGTACCCCGCTCCCGTTCCTGACCAAGATCGCGAGGTCGACCATCCCAGCGGCCCAGAAGGGGGAACCTTTACCTCAGTTGAAGGAAGCAGATCCCACATCTCCGTTACTCCCCTCAGTTGGAGAATTGTGGGAAGACTTGCCGAACACATTCTCAGCTGGCAAACTCAAACCGGACTGTGCTATGGAGCAGTTTGGTGAAAAGCTACCCAGGCTCCCAGATAGCCTTATTCAGGCTGAATTTGACGCGAAATCGCGACTAGCCAGATCAATTAACTCTATGGCTATGACCGAGGTAGCAAACCATGGCTATGGATCAGAACCGATTTTTTAAGCTCATGACCAAATCCCTGACTCAAACGGTACAGTCAGATATGTTTGAGTTTGCCACTGCTAGAACGAATTGTAGGAAGCATGTCCTACAAGAGGCAACCATTCGGCATGAGCCGAATAGGTTACTCTCGTCTAACATCTGGGAGCAGATCTCTTCCAGAAGCTATGGTAAAGGAAGTCCAGTCAGAGGCTACGAGGTTGAACAGAGCCTTAAGGACCGTTGGGGCCTTACGGCTAAGAGAGGCAAGACCTGACAGCTAAAGGTAAGGGACAGAGGAAACCCAGGCGTTTCCAACCTTACCAGAAAAAGCAACCACGCTTCCTCAGCAAGTTCCAGCGGTTGCCATTAGTGCAGACAGCCCAACCTTCCACTTCTAAAGTCAATCACAGCCAATTATGTGATATCCCCTCAGCCTCAGCCCTCTACCTCTTACGCCATCTCTCCAGCTTACAATCAAGCCTTCGAGATCAAGCTTCACAGAAGTATGACCGCTCGGGTAAGGGAGGCAGAGGTAAGCGTTCCTTTCGTGGGAGAGGATCGGGAGGCCCCTTTAATAGGGGAAAGCACTTCAGAGGAGGCCGAGGCGGTTACCAGAACCAATTGAAGAACTTCAGGTAGGAGGGAGGCTGTTTCACTTTCGCCACCGGTGGAACTTCAGCCAATGGGCTCAGAGCATAGTGTCAAAAGGTCTGGTTGGAGCTGGTTGACGAAACCCACCTCCAGCCAGACCTTCCGTCAACTTCCTTCCAAAGAATTGACAGAGTACGCGGAGGACCTCCTTCAGAAAGGAGCTATAGCGAGAGTCAAGAGATTAAATTTCAAGGTCGCTTGTCAGCGTGCCAAAGAAAGGCTCACAAAAAAGAAGGGTAATCTTAGACTTGTCCCGCTTAAACTTAGCCATCCACTGCGACAAGTTCAAGATGCTCACGATCTCACAGGTGCGGACCTTACTTCCCTGTGGGGCCGTCACCACCTCTATCGATCTTACAGACGCCTACTATCATATCCCTATTGCAAGACACTTCCGTCCGTATCTGGGTTTCAAGATAGGAGACCAGACATTCTCCTTCAAGGTAGTTCCTTCGGACTCAACGTGGCACCCAGAGTGTTCACGAAGCTAGCGGAAGTGGTAGTGCAACAACTCAGATCACAAGGGATTATGGTAGTAGCGTATCTCGACGATTGGTTGATCTGGGCCCCAACAGTCGAGGATGCAACAGAGCTACACTGAAAGTGATTCAGTTCCTGGAATATCTAGGCTTCAAGATAAACAGGACCAAATCAAGACTCATCCAGAGTCAAACTTTCAGTGGCTGGGCATTCAATGGAATCTATCCTCCACACTCTGTCGATTCCATCAACCAAAAGGAAAGAAATAGCGAAGTCAGTCAAGCAATTTCTAAGTCACAAACTAGCGTCAAGGAGAGCTCAGGAAAGGATCCTGGGTTCTCTCCAGTTTTGCATCAGTGACGAACGTCTTAATGAAAGCCAAACTGAAAGACCTAACCAGAATCTGGCGCTCGCGAGCAAATGTTCAGGTCCAGGGACAAACTATCCTCAGTGCTCTGATTCTAAAGAATCGACTTCGGCCGTGGGCGAAAGTCAAGAATTTGTCAATGTCAGTAACCCCTTCAGTTCCCTCCACCAGTTAGGTGATCCATCCACACACGACGCGTCCTTAAGCGGCTGGGGAGGGTATTCCAGGTCAAAAAGGTTCAAGGGACTTGGTCACCTCAGTTCCGTCAGTTCCATATAAACGTACTGGAGGCAATGGCAGTGTTCTTGACTCTAAAAAGGTGTTGCGGCACCAAAGTACTCCCAATAAAGCTAGTCCTGGACAGCGCAGTGGTAGTACATTGTATAAACAGAGGAGGCTCCAAGTCACGTCATCTAAATCACGTCATGATAGCCATCTTCTCCCTGGCAGACAAGTTCAGTTGGCATCTTTCCTCCACTCACATAGCTGGAGTGAGAAACGTCATAGCAGACGCTATCCCGATCAGTGCCCCTAGAGTCGGAATGGTCACTGGACAACAGTTTCGTTCCAACATGGATCCTTCAAAGAGTCCCAGGGCTACAGGTGGATCTCTTCGCATCCCAAGCGGAACCACAAACTACCGTGTTATGTAGCCCAACCTGGACCCTCTGGCCTATGCCACGGACGCCCTGGCTCTAGACTGGAACAACTGGAAGAAGATTTATGTCTTCCCTCCAGTGAATCTTCTCATGAAAGTATTAAACAAACTCAGGACATTCAAGGGTCAAGTGGCTCTAGTAGCCCCAGACTGGCCGAAGAGCAACTGGTATCCTCTAATTTGGAGCTGGGCCTTCGTTCCTCTTCGGATCCCCAGTCCCAGGCTCTCCCAGTCAGTACAAACGAAGACTGTGTTCGCTTCCTCAGGGATTCTCAAAACCTACTTTATGGATTTCATGAAGTTTGCGGCAAAAAGAGATGCGAATATTGACCCTCAGAATATTCTCTTCTTGGAATCCGATAAAAGGGATTCAACTTTGAGACAGTATGATGCTGCTGTCAAAAAGTTAGCAATCTTCCTGAGAGAATCAGATATTAGAATCATGACTGTTAATTCAGCTATATCCTTTTTCAGATCCTTATTTGAAAAAGGTTTAGCAGCTAGCACGATTACGACAAACAAGTCAGCTTTGAAAAAGAATATTTCAATTTGGATTCAACATAGACTTGACGGATTCCTACTTCTCGTCTATTCCTAAGGCATGTGCTAGATTAGGCCTTCTGTAAGGCCTACGTCAGTTTTCATGGTTCTTAAACGATGTTCTAAAACTGGCTTCCGAAACCGATAATGACACATGCTCGTTTATAATGCTCTTAAGAAAAACCCTATTTTTATTAAGCTTAGCTTCAGGAGCAAGAATTTCAGAACTGTCGGCTTTATCCAGGGATCCAGGATCAATTATTCAATTCCTTCCCACAGGGGAAGTCCTACTTTTCTCCGGAACGTAGCTTTTTAGCAAAGAATGAAGATCCTTTGATGAGGTGGGAACCTTGGAAGGTACTACCCCATTCCACAAGATGTATCCCTTGCCCAGTTTCAAACCCTTACGAGCCTTTCTGTCCAGGACATCCTCATCCTCATCGGGTCCCCTCTTTAAGAGGGAAAAAAGGTGGAACTTTTATCCATTAAAGGCATCAGGCAACAAATCCCTGTACTTTATAAGCAAGAACCATCCTGACTCTTTCCCGAAAGCACATGATGTCAGGGCAGTAGCCACCTCAATTAACTATTTCCAACATATGAACTTCGATGAGTTGAAAAACGTATACCGGATGGAAATCGCCGACAGTGTTCAAACGTCACTACCTTAAGTCCTTGGAAGCTCTGAAACTTCCCAGCAGTAGCAGCGGGTAACATAGTTTCCCCTGACTCTAGCTAATTTGTAGTAGAAGATTCAGTCCTCCTTTCTACCTGCCTCACCCAACAGTTCGTCTATTCCTGCCTTGTTCATTTGTATTCACCTTGTGTCTTAGCTGCTTTTATGATGGTGTAGTGGGTGCCCCTTATTGTTTGGCTAGGGACACTCACAGATGATTATAAACATTGATCTCATGGATGTTACCCCCTTATTTTTATGCTAGGGGATACATCGTATTATAATGGTTACGGGTTTTGTATATTAAGTCATATACATTCCTTTATATATTATCATTGTTGATTGTTTTGTTTATCTGTTTATATTAATTGCATTATATTTTTGGATACCTGCTTTTTTCACAGATTCATTTTATACAGTAAGCCATTTACCTGTATATATGTAAATTACCTTATGTTAAGAAACATGATTAGAATTAAGCGTATTTTAAGCATATTTCTAATTTTATATCACTGTGTATATGTATCTTTTTAGCAATTATATCCCCTTTATATTTATTTTATCTTTTATTTGAGACCTATTCTGATTTATTTTATTACTTTTGTTTACAATCTTGTGCTATTTCTCTGGTACGATTTCGCGCAGCGACACGAGCTGAGCCCAGAAAGGGATTTTGACGTAAGGAAAATCTATTTCTGGGTGATTGGCTCGTGTCGCCAGCGAAATACCCACCCTACCCATCCCTTCGCCCAAGATTGTCTGCTAACTTCAGGATGGCCACCAGAGGCGCAGCAGTCGGCAGCATGGGATAGAGTAGTAGTAGTACGAGCTGCTCACTCTGTGGGTCGGCTCCCCTCTTGGAGGGTTTTGTAGTGGGAGATTTCTATTGGCATTTGGCTCGTGGTAGTGGTCTCACTCGCCTAGTGTTCATACCGACACCCTCCTGGAGGGTGAGCGAGTCAGTTTATACTGACCTTTTCTTTTTTTATTTTATTATTCTCTGGTATGTGTTAGTACATTTACCCTAGAAATAATAGATTAAAGATATTCGCTGGCGACACGAGCCAATCGCCCAGAAATAGATTTTCCTTACGTCAAAATCCCTTTAGACATATCTTGTAGTTATACATTATTGTCAGTTAAAAACTGGAGTCTAGAGTATGTGGTTGGATCTTGACAATTTATTTTTCATATATTAACAGGATTAGTTTCTGCGAGTTTACTGTTATTATTTTTCTCTTCAGGTATGCTCCTTTGAGTGCTCGTCTTGTAGAATTTCTGCAGTGGCCAGGGTGGAGAGCTATTACTGGTGTTTTGCAGCTGCTACCAGGTCCTACACTTACTGAAACGCAACAACTTCCAAGTGCTCTAAGACAGAGAAGTAATCACTTTGTTGTTTTTTTACATTTTATAGCTCATCAGAGCAATTAAAATCATCAGTTACAGTATTAGAACTTGGAACCCAAAACTAATTGATGTAATAAATGTGCTGATAGTGTGCTAACACCAAAGCTAAAAGGTTTGTTGGTATGCTGAGCACCATAGCAATGGCAAAAATCACATTAGTGGTAGAGGACGCTGTCCTCTTGTAGCATTTCTGATATACAGTGTAGTCTTTTGCTCATCCTCACAGTTATCTTTTGGTTTTCAATTTACCCAAGCAACATGGGACATTCAAGCAACACGTAAATGCTTGCTTCACAATAAACCTATTACATGTAGTAATTACTGCACTTATGGAATGAAGAAAAGTGTTTAGCTCTTTGTGTATGAGAGCTGTTCCCCAGGGTGTAAGCAACCAATATAATCTAGATTCATGTATCGTCTATCCAGTGAACAGATATCATTACCAACTCTTCACTCTTAATTTTCTCTATTTAAGAATTCCATATGTTATTATCTTTAAAAATACATTCACTGTATTGTGTATTGTGTAAGCTTATGCCAAACCCATGTGCCATGTCCAGACCCGAGTAAACAGACATTCCAGCAACTGGAGTCTAGAGCTATGCCAGGATAGTAGCCAAGCTGATGACCAGTGATGAGATGCTTGTCACTGTAGTAAAGATAGCCAGGCCAAGCCACATCAGAGACCAGAACCACAACAGTTTTTCAGCTCTGAAGGCATGCCAGCCTTCAGCTCGTATGACTGGAAGGAGACAAGAATCAGCCCATGGACACCCCTTCAGCTCCTGCAACCAGCACTACTCTTAAGGAAAAGCCACCTTAGACCCACACTTTGATAGCTTTCCTGCTTTGCTTTTCAGTACCAGACCTACTCAAGAACTGCTCTGATGCGCAGAACCAGAGCTAAAAGAACTTGGAACTAGGACAAAAGAATGTGGAACAGAAACTGCTGTTTCATTTGAAAACTGCTTTGGTGATCAAGATTCTAGCAACTCCTTTAGAAGGAGCATAATAAAATGTCTTTGCAGCTTTAGATACTTTCCTATGACTAGTGAGTCTGAGATTACAAACACTATCATAAGAATCATAGTGAGGAATACTATGGAAACTATAGGTTCTAGGACAATTCCCAGGCGGACAATTTCCATACGGACAACTTCCATGCGGACAACTGCCAGTATGGACAGTTGCCAGGCTGACATTTGCCATCCGGACAATTGCCATTGTTTCGAAAATATATTGGTTAAAATGAAGAAAAAAGTTATTGATTTTCTGGCCATTTCTTTTAGGATTTTCTCGCAGTTTCTTTCAAATTAAGTTATTTTTTTTCTTTGGCTATTTTTATTTTTTGTTTTTTCAGAATAAGTTTAATTGTTGTCTGGTTGGTTCTTTCACGATTACTTTCCATTTACTAAATCACTTATAGTTTATAAAAGGAAAATAACAAAGGTAAAGCAGTATCAAAATAAATGTTCCAAAAAACTTTTATTTATAAACATCACATTTAGTTTTAAAAGATGAATGCTAATAACATAGATGAAAAAAAATTATTTAAAAAATCACATTCAATTAGTAAAAAATTATGTAGAGTTTTATTTAAAACATCACATTCAATAAAAAAAATAAACGGGAATAAACTGTGTTTAATCAGATTATAAAACTTCAGAATATATGTAAGTTATAGGCAATGAAACGTATGAAAATAATTTTATCGTCAGGATTATAGCGCGTGACTACCTGCTGTAAGCGTTTGTTTATGTTCTTATACTTAATGGCAGTAGATCTCTCATCTCCTCTTTTCATGTGAAGCACTTTTGTTTGGGACAAAACTTCCTCCTTCATGAGACGATCTATGAGTTTCCATAGGTTAGGGTGAGGTTGTTGAGCATTATTTGATAGAGCACTATGAAATCCTTCGAGACTGTTGTTTGTTCGAGGTATAGACCGTTGAGTTCTTAGGTTCATGTTCCAGTGGGAAATTGGAAATAGTGGACTAGCTTTTCTGCGATTTCCACCTCTTCCTCTGATGACTCCGATGTAATTTACCTCAAAATACGAGAGAGAGAAATTCTGAAGGGATATCCTCATCCTCCGAAAGTTCCTCAAAACCTGTAGAAGACATATCTTCAACTGGTAAAAATGCAAGAGCAGAGAGACAACGTATCTTAAGACAAAATTCGGCATCATTGTGGTATCGAACTTTATACCCCAAATCAACAATTTTCCTGTAATTTGCTTGGCAAAAGTGGAAGAAACATCCACTCACATCAGTGTCAGGAAAAGTACATTTAATTGCGTTAAATTATCCTTTTTCAAAGTCACTCATTGTAGTTAATGGATTTTGTTGCAGCAATTCTTGAATTTTTTTGTAAAGCATTTTATAAGCTTCCTCTGTTTTGTTTGGAAGTTGGGCATAAATACTAGGAAAACTACACTTCTCTACTTGGACATGGATGGTAAAAAGTTGATAGAAAATTGCTGGTGACACCTTACAGGTGCCATCAACAGCCCAGTTTCTGTACCTCCTTAAATGTTCAAACCCTACTTCAGTAGCAAATATCAGAATGCATTATGGTCATCGGCTCCCAAATCATACTGTAGAAACTTTTCCCCTAATGAAAGATGTTGAAATTCTGTTGGAATACAAAACCCTGACCTTTCCGTAGGGATTGCAGGAGCACTGAAGTTCTGCTGCCTCCATCGACGAATATTTCTACTTAGATGCTGGACGTTTTGTACTTCAGTTCGTGTGCAAGCATTCAACGGCGACAAGCAGCTTGAAACTAACGATCTTGTAGATAAATTTTTCGAGGAGACATCTTCCTTTAGCTTTGCAACAGCACTTTTTGCTTCAACTGTACTTTTAGAGGCTGCATGATTATGTTCGTTGCAGGTCTTTATCAACTCGTACTTTTCTTCTTTTAATTTTGTCTGTACTCTAGCTTTACACGAATTTTGTTTCCTGTGTGTACATTCCCAGTAAATTACGGATTTGTCACTATTGTATCCATTTCGATGATACATGTACTGAAGATCATCCATTAAAATATCGTTGCCACGTTCACTCTTAATAGTAGAAGCCATTTGTAAGGAGTGTAGAAAATGAAAGAAATGTTCACTATCCAAGTCTCTTGAAGTTAGTAAAACATCAGAGGGAACCCCTAAAGTAATAAAGTATTGGCTATGAACTTTCCTTCAATTCACCTAGCTGAATATCATCTAAACGAGTAATTTTCCAAAACAACTAATTTCTAATACTTTCGAAAACAAGTAATTTCGGGTACTTTCCAAAACAACTAATTTAGAAAGGAACAAATTTTTCGAAACAATGGCAATTGTCCGGATGGCAATTGTCAGCCTGGGAATTGTCCATACTAGCAATTGTCCGCATGGAAGTTGTCCGCATGGAAATTGTCCGCCTGGGAATTGTCCGCACACGGGAAACTATTTTTTTAATTTTTGTGTTAATCATTTGTCTTTGTGTTCAACCATGGAGGATTCCTCTTTGAAGGAGGATTGGAGATGCTACATGTTTAGGCAAGAGTCTGGAGTCAATATTTGACCAATATTTCAGTGAAATATAATGCAATTTTTAGTCCATTCAGAGTTTATATGAATAGCCACCTAATGATTCATGAAGATTTTGGCATTCTTTCACCTTTGCTCTCTTAAAGTTGACCTGGTGGTTGAAAGCACGTTTTACCAGCAGTAAGAAATAAGAATGAGAAAATTTTTGTCTTCAGTATCTATAAGGCAGAGCTACAAACATACCTGCTTCAGTTTTAATACAGATACCAATCTTGCTCCATCTGGAGATTGAACATTCAAGCACTGCTGCTACCTTACTTCCAGTGCTGCATGTACAAAAGAAAATGTGCATAGGGGGCATTTTAAATAATGAAATCAGTTTTTCGGAACTTCATCACTTTATTGCAGAATCTCCTCTCTTCTCTTCCTCCATTCCTGCTAAGATAGTCCGAGCAAGGTATATCAAAATTATTGTTTTGTACATGAACTTTCCTGTCAGATATATACTTAGCTATACGTCTCTGACGTCACGACAGAATTCAAAACTCGCGGCACACGCGACAGGTAGGTCAGGTGATCTACCTTACCCGCCGCTGGGTGGCGGATGTAAGAACCAATCTCCCTTTCCAGTCAGAATTTTTCTGTCGCCGGTGACGACTACACCTGTGGTTGTTACCTCCTGACAGCTTTATTCATTTCTCGTTGCCGTGGATTTATTTGGACTGACTTTCGGTGAAGTACCTGATCTTGTTGGCTTGGCATACGCATTTGTGGGATTGTTTTGGATATTGATTTGGATTTTCTTTGATTTCGAGATGTCTGAGTTAGAGGTTAAGAAATCTTCTTTGTTTAGAGTGTGCGCTATGGATGAATGCAAGGTGAGACTACCGAAAGCTACGGTAGATCCTCACACAGTTTGCTTTAAATGTAGAGGTAAAGAATGTTCTTTTGATAACCCGTGTAATGAGTGTGAGAAGTTGGATGAGGGTGAATGGAAGGCTCTTTCTTCCTACTTGAGGAAGTTAGAGAAAGACAGGGTGAGAAAGGCTTCTTCTAGGGAGTTCTAGTAAGTCTCGTATTAGCGAGGTAGAAGAAAATCCTGTTGTAGCATTAGAACCTTCTCCAGTTTCAGCTCCTGCGCCCTGCATCGAACCCTAAAGGATACGACTACGGAAAGTGGCAACCATGAGAGCCACGATCCTTAGCATGGAAAAGAAGATTCGTTCGTTTGCAAGGTCAGAGTAGTGAAGGTGAATTGTGCAGTGACCCCAGTGCAGTGGAGGGTGCGTCTGATCGGCTCCTTAATGCTTCCAGGCCTAGACCTCTTCCAGACTCCCAGTCCCAGTGGAGGAGGAAAGTCAAAAGCCGCAGGAAGGTTAGGGAGAACTCCCACGATCAGGCGTCCCCTCGGTAGATCCTGATGCTCGTACCCAGGCTGCCCTTGTTCGCGCGAAGAAGGAGGTATTGCGCCAATGCTTCTCTTCGTCTTCCTCACCTTCACCTAGAAGAGGATGGAGCGCCTCGGATTCTTCACGACCGCTGAAGAGAGCCTGGAAGGCGCCTGGCTCCTTTCCTTCCAGCCCGGAAGTTTTTCCAGAAGAGCCGGAAGTAGAGATCAAGAAACCCAGGAGGGAGCAGGATTTCTCGCCTCATGGTAGGCTTCGAGCCTCTTCTCCGGTGGAGGATTTTACTAGATCTCCAGCTCGAATTCTTGCGGGACTGCAAGCGCAGATTTCGGCACTGGCGGGCTCCTTGGCAGGAGGAACGCGTCGGAAAGACGTCTCTCTCCCTGTCAAGAAGTCTAGGATTCCTTCACCTGTCTTACCGTCTCAGTCAGAGTCGGTTCTCTCTCCTTTATCAGCGGATGGAAGGAGGCGCTCTTCCCTCAGCAGGCGCTTGTCGTCTTCCAGGCGTCAATCGCCCAAGAAGCTTTCTCCTGGTGACTACATCTCTCCAGTAAGAAGGGATCTAGCGACTAGTAGGCGTTCGTCTAAAGACAGGCGTACAGCCTCGTCCTCGCGCTCTTTTACGAAGATCCTTCATTCTCCGGATAAGAGAGACTACTCTTTGATGGATTCGTCAAGAGACAGGATCTCTCCTTATGTTAGGCGCCTTGAGCCTAGTAGGCGCTACTCCCCAAGTAGACGCTCTCCCGCCTCCCAAGCGTGGTGCGGAGGATAGGCGCTTTTCTCCTGATAGGCGCTTTTTCTCCTGATAAGCGCGGCTCTACTTTTAGCCGCTCGATTCAGGACAGGCGCGTAGAGCCTGAAAGATATGTCTCTTTGGGAGACTTCCTTTTGAAGAGACACACAAGTCGGGAACGAAGTTTTGTGGAGCATGGTAGACGCCGGTCTCCTAGTAAGCGACCTTCTCCAGGCCTTCGCTCTCCTGTAAGTAGGCGCCAAGAGCCTAGTAGGCGTTCGCCTCATGGTAGGCGCAGCTCTCCTGGCAGCCGCTCTCCTTTGAACAGGCAGCTGGATCCTGAGAAGCGCCTTGAGCATAGTAGGCTCTCCTCTCCTAGCAGGCGCTCCCCCTTGGAAGCCCGGAATTCTAGGAGTAGGATTAAGGTGCAAAGAGCACGCACTCATCAGAGTAGGAAGGACTCATTCGAGAGGAGCTCTCCAGAAACTTTGGCTTCCCCTGATAGGCGCCAGTCTACTACTAGACACTCTCTAGACAGGCGCATTTCTTTATGAGAAGGCTAACTGCACTCGTAAAGAAGCGGAGGGTTCTTCAGTGGATGAAGTTGAACCTTCAGAAGAGGATTTGGTGAAGGACTCGTCAGTTTCGTCCTACAAGATCCTTACAGATCTACTTCTTCAAGAGTTTGGAGACTCCCTTACTCCCGTCGCGTCCTCCGTCTCCTCTCTCTTTATTCTCGACTTTTCGAAGAAGACGAAAGTTTCCTCTTGTGTGAGGATGAAGCCAACCATCTCAATGAAGAAGGCTTTGAGAGGTGTTGGTGATTGGCTGCTTTCTAAGGAAGAGAAAGGGAAAACTGTGTTTTCTTTCCCTCCTTCCAAGCTTACGGGCAGACTCGGATTTTGGTACGAGTCTGGAGAACCCTTAGGTCTGGGTCTTCCTTCATCGGCGGATGCGGACTTTCTCTTCTCTGGTGGATGCAGCACGACGCTCGGCTCTTTTGTCGGCTAAAACGACCTGGGCTATGAACGAGCTTGACCACCTGCTGAAGGAATGTTAGAGTCTTGGAAGTCTTCAACTTCCTTGACTGGTCTTTGGGGGTCTTGGCTAAGAAGACTCAGAACCCGGATGCTATTTCGCCAGAAGATCTAAACAGTGTTCTAACGTGCATTGACAAAGCAGTTAGAGATGGATCGAGCGAAATAGCCTCCCTCTTTGGAGCAGGGATCCTTAAGAAGAGATCAGTCTTCTGCTCTTTTCTGACGAAGTCTGTTTCGCATGCCCAAAGAGCCTCTCTCCTGTATTCGCAGCTCTCGCCTCTGCTTTTTCCAAAGAAGATAATCCAGGACATCTCAGGATCTATCTCTGCGAAGGCGACTCAGGACATGCTCGCACAGTCGGCACGGAAGCCTAAGACCTCCTTCCAGACGAAGACTAAGAAGGAGACTCCAGCTAGACAGGAGCCCTTTCGAGGGGGGCCCCCCGTTCTAGAGCCTCTACCTCGAGAGGTAATAGACCTTTCAAGAGAGGTAGATCCTTCTCACGCTCTGTCAGAGCTAAGAAGTAGGGAAGTAGTCCTCCAAACACCAGTAGGTGCCAGACTTCTAAGATTCTCGGAAGCCTGGACAAAGAGTAGGAGCGGACAAACTGGTCCCTCTCTATAATAAGGAAAGGATATCTGATTCTTTTACGGAAAAGACCACCGTTGACAACGACTCGAGGGAGTTGGTGGCCAGGTACAGGGATCCCATCATGAGCCTTGCTTTAACACAAGCAGTGGAACAAATGTTCGAGAAAGAGCTATAGAGCTAGTGAGCGACCCTTGCTCAGCGGGCTTTTACAACCGCCTTTTTCTAGTTCCAAAAGCCTCAGGAGGATGGAGACCGGTTCTGGATGTAAGCGCCCTGAATTTCTTTTGTAGAAAAGAGGAAGTTCGCCATGGAGACGACATCCTCAGTGTTGGCGGCCCTTCGGCCAGGGGACTGGATGGTGTCCCCTAGATCTTCAGGACGCTTACTTCCATGTGCCTATCCATCCTTCATCAAGGAAATACCTCAGGTTCATGATGGGAGGAAGGATATTCCAGTTCAGGGCCTTGTGCTTCGGACTTTCAACAGCCCCTCAGGTCTTTACAGGCCTAATGAAAAATGTAGCAAGATGGCTACATTTGGAGGGAGTCAGAGTGGTCCCTTTACTTGGACGACTGGCTGATCAGAGCCAAGTCTCAGGAAAGATGTTGGAGGACCTACAAAAGACCCTTTTTCATGGCAAGTTCTCTGGGACTTTTGGTGAACTTTCAAAAGTCTCAGTTGATCCCCAGTCAAGATCGTATCTATCTGGGGATTGGGGCGGATGGCTTCTCTGGATTTTCGGGCTTTTTTTTTTTTCCGTCTCCAGAACGGATAGCCCGAGGGTCAGAGAAAGTCAAAGCCTTCCTAGAGAAAGAAGTATGCACAGCGAGGGAGTGGATGAGTTTGTTGGGGACACTCTCCTCGTTGGAGCAATTCCTTTCTCTAGGAAGGTTGCACCTCAGACCTCTCCAGTTCTTTCTCCATCGAAACTGGAGGTGTCGTTCACAAAACCTAGAGTTCTCCTTCGAGATTTCAAAGAAATCAAGAAGGACCTCTCTTGGTGGGCCAACCCTCTCAAGTTTGCAGAAGGGATGTCCCTTCACATTCCGAACCCCAACCAAGTGTTGTATTCCGACGCCTCGGAAACAGGTTGGGGAGCGACGCTCGGCTCAAGAGAAGTGTCAGGCACCTGGAACAAGGAACAGGTGACCTGGCACATCAACAAGAAGGAGCTGATGGCGGTTTGGCTAGCTTTGAAAGCTTTCGAGCCCACGTCCTAGCTTCAACAGTTCAGATCAAACTCGGACAACACCACGGCCCTGGCTTACATCAGAAAGCAAGGGGGGACTCACTCTTTCTCCCTGTACGAGACAGCAAAAGAACTTCTGCTTTGGGCAGAAAAAAAGGAAGATTTGTCTCCTTACCAGGTTCGTACAGGGAGAAAAGAACGTCAGAGCAGACCTCCTAAGCAGGAAAGATCAAGTCCTGCCGGCAGAGTGGACTCTGCACGAAGATGTTTGCCAGGACCTGTGGAAGCTTTGGGGCAAAACCAACTCATATAGACCTCTTCGCCACAGCCAAGAATATGAGGATAGCCAACTACTGCTCTCCGATATCGGACCCGAGGGCAGTGTCGATAGACGCGTTCCTACTAGATTGGAAGGGTCTAGACACGTATGCTTTTCCTCCATTCAAGATACTGGGAGAGACTCTAAGAAATTTGCAGAATCGGAGGCAGCAAGGATGACGCTGGTAGCCCGGTCTGGCCCGCACAAGTATGGTTCACAGAGGTACTGGAATGGTTAGTAGATCTTCCGAGAACATTACCACAGAGGATCGATCTGCTCAGACAACCCACTTCGAGAGGTATCACAAAAACCTCCCCGCTCTAGATCTGACTGGCTTCAGACTGTCAAAAGTTTGGTCAGAAGAGAGGCTTTTCGGCAAGAGTTGCGACGGCTATCGCAGCAGCAAGAAGGCCTTCTACCCTTAGAGTCTACCAATCGAAGTGGGACGTCTTTCGGCGATGGTGTAGGAACCATCACTTTTCCTCTTCCAGTACCTCTGTGACACAAATAGCAGACTTCTTACTTTTCCTTAGGGAAGAAAGTGGATTGGCGGTATCAACCATTAAAGGCTATCGTAGCATGCTATCTGCAGTGTTTAGGCACAGAAACTTAAAACATTTCAGAAGATAAGGACCTTCATGATCTAATAAGATCGTTTGAAACATCCAAGAAGGTTTCTCCAGGGGTTCCGAGTTGGAATCTGGATGTAGTGCTACGTTACCTGAGGTCCAATAAGTTCGAACCGCCTCAGTCTGCATCGTTTAGAGACCTCACGAAGAAGACAATTTTCCTCATGGCATTGGCTTCCGCAAAAAGGGTTAGTGAAACTCCATGCACTAGAAGGAAATGTGGGATTCAGAGAGATGCAGCTATCTGTTCATTCCTTCCTTCGTTCTTAGCCAAGAACGAGAACCCCTCAAAATCCTTGGCCTAGGAGCTTCGAAGTACAAGGATTGTCTGCATTAGTAGGCGAGGAAGCAGAGAGGTCTCTTTGCCCAGTAAGAAGTTTGAAATTCTATCTACAGAGAAAGAAAAAAACTTAAGGGCAATGATGTCAACCTTTGGTGCTCTGTAAGAGATCCAAGGAGGACACTTTCGAAGAATGCGCTTTCTTTCTTTATCAGAAGCCTGGTGAAAGAAGCGCATGCGATATGTGAGGAAAGTCAATACAAAGTTCTTAAGGTCAAAGCTCATGAGGTAAGAGCTATTGCCACGTCATTGACTTTTAACAAAAACATATCCCTGAGTAATATTATGAAGGCAACATTCTGGCGTTGCAAACTCAGTCTTTGCAAACCACTATCTGAGAGACGTCCAAAATTACGTATGAAAAGTGCTTCGGGTTAGGCCCGTACGTATCGGCGGATTCGGTGCTGGGCAGGGAGCTGAGACATATCCTTAGTAGTATATATTTTTTCCCCTTGTTAGGTTGTAAGTTTTTGGTTGTTTGAAAGAACATGCGGTAGGCATGTTTTTTCATTTCGTAGTGCTAACAATGATTAGATTGGTTAGGTGATCGGTGTATGTTTGAGCTCCTTGCAATGATAGTGGTTAGGTTCTGTCATATAAGTGGGCGAATCCCCGTTGACAGATCCTGCTCGGATTCTATCAAGTAAGCGGACAACCAAATCCCTTCGATAGACCCAAAGAGTCTGTCAGCTGTAGGTCACGCCCTCGCTGAAGCTCTTAAGGCAACGCAGACTCATAGACAGTAACTACGAAGTCTTCTGCCTAAACAGGTAAGAACCAAGGTTGTTTTTACATCCTACAACTAGTGTTGTTTTCCCCTTTTTTCCATATTTATATTGCTGTCTCTTTCCCTCCACCAAGGGTGTCAATCAGCTAAGTATATATCTGACAGGAAAGTTCATGTACAAAAATGTTATTGTTAGTATACAATAAGGTTTTGTACATACTTAACCTGGCAGATATATCGATTGATGGCCCGCCCAGCCTCCCCTCAGGAGACCGGTGGAAGGAAAAATTCTGGCTGGAAAGGGAGATTGGTTCTTACATCCGCCACCCAGCGGCGGGTAAGGTAGATCACCTGACCTACCTGTCGCGTGTGCCGCGAGTTTTGAATTCTGTCGTGACGTCAGAGACGTATAGCTAAGTATATATCTGCCAGGTAAGTATGTACAAAACCTTATTGTATACTAACAATAACATTTTCATCACTAGATGATGGACCAGTGCCACTTTGGTTGAAATAGAGATCATCACAGTGGAGCTATTTCTAGTCATGACAAGAGCGACAGCCAAAACAAAGATAAATGGAAAGAGATCAGAACTGCTACAGTTGTCTTGGCCAAAGCCATTTTGATGGCTGGAACTTCTATCAAAGCTGCTACAGCAGCCAGAACCATGAAAGAAACAGTTTCTTCTTTCAATACCAGTGTTGCTTCAATTACCAAACTTTAAACTGACCAGATCAAGATCCAGATCTTGCTCTGGTTTCCATGACCCAAGCTCTAATGGCCATAACCATGACCACAGCCACTCCAGCATTCAGAACTAGAACCATCTAAATGAGCAAAACTACTCTAATGATCAGAATACCTTAAGTGGCATAAGCCAAAACATGATTAAAGAACCTGTGGCACTGGGCAGTAACAATTTTCCCTTACACAGAAAACAGCAACTTGGAAGTCGTTCCAAGGTTCACTCTTGAAAAAGCAGTATGGTTGCAGACAGCCTCAGCCAGAGCTCAAGTCTTCTCTTGAAACAGTTGTCTCATTCATATACAAACTGAGCCATTGGGTACATTGTATATGAACTTATTCACCTAAATTTTAACATTTTACTCGGCTCTTTTGGGTCTGGCACCTTGGCGTATAGATGCTCCAGTACATCCCTAGAATGTCTTGGAAGGCTTGATATTCCTGATATGTAGGAAGGGAAGCATAATGATGTTCTGTCAGTTACCATCCTGATTCTTCCCACAGCAAGATTAGTTTGCCAGCCATCTAATACATCTGACAAATCTCCTGATGAATTTCCACAAGCTAGTCTCACTTTTACAGACTCCACAGGAATATGAAGATGCTTAACATTCACACCAGAAGTGGAACCTCAGAGACAAAGGCTCTATAATAAAAACAGCTGAGGCTTCATCCAAGCATGCATATCTGCTTTTAAATATACCTTATTCTGTGACAGGGTGTAGCTAAGGGGTATAGGTACCATACTACAGTATTTTATTGATAGCATATCTTTTGTTTCTCAGGTAGCAGAAAAAGTTTTCAGTCTCAGCCACAGAGTTGATGGTCCACAATTACTCCAGTCATTAGCGGTGTGAAGTTGAATTAGGTCTTTCAGTGGATATGAGGTGGTTTATTTTCAGCACTAATTAATCCTAAGGAGTCTTATTAGCTTATTAGCTTCCACATGAGCTTTTAGTGCAGACTTCTTTAGTTTTCCTACACATATTCTCAAACAAGATAAAACAAACTGAGGATTGGAAGTTGATAGGTCCTTTCTTCAAGCAGTTCTTATTGCAAAAAAAAAAAAAAAAAATACAAGTATCTAAGACCAATTTATTTGGCTTCTGTTGATGGGTCATACTCTTACTACACCTGGAAATAAATGACCTTCTGTGCTTTCTTGGAACAGTTTTTTTTTCAGTAAACTAAGAGGTTCAAGGAAGACACTCATATCATGAAAACATTTTTTTGAAGTTTATAAGAAGTGAGTGATGGCCAAGCAGCACAAATTAAGGTTCTTTTCCATAAGAATAACACTCATCTAGCCTCGGTACTTTTAAACAGTTTTGATGTAAATACGCCTTTCATGGTATGCATAAGGAGACGGCAAGCAAGTTTGCAAGCATTCAGCTTAGGAGTGTGAGACAGGTGATTAGAGTTGTAATAGGTAAATGCTGTCCTCTGCTACATTATTTGCTCTCAGGAGCACCCTAAGACAGTGCAAGTCTCCCAACATGTAGCATTTCTCAACTGATCTGAAGTAGAAAATGGGCATATTAATTCACTTCATACAAATTATACCTTCCGAGTTACTTTTGATCATCAGGGCTTTTGTTGCAGAATGCAACTTTCTGTATGTCATTGAATGCATAACAGCAGTCCCAAGGAACTCTCATATAGATCCTATAGGTCTGAATTAGCAGTTTTTAGGATTATTGCATTCAATGCCTCCCCTTAACAATGAGTTTTGGGCTGATTATATTTTTTCTTGCAAACCAGGATATAGTCAACCCTGCTCCTCCCCATATTTTGCAGCTTATGTATATCAGAGTGCAAGCATGACTTATAGTTATGTGACACCCTGATATCCCACCCTTATGTAAAGTAATACATGCAATTTTGTTATTTCAAGAGTGACAGACATCTAGAGCAATTTTATGTGCCTTAAGGGCTAATAATACGTACGTAATGTGAATGTAGGAAAAAAAGTTTTATTTTCAGATTATATTTTTGTACATGAACTTCCCTGCCAGATATATACTTAGCTATAGTCTCCGACGTTCCGACAGAATTTCAAATCTCGCGGCACACGCGACAGGTAGGTCAGGTGGTCTACCTTACCCGCCGCTGGGTGGCGGGTGTATGAACCAATCTATCTCTCCAGCCAGATTTTTTTCTGTCGCTGATAGCATGAGCGATAACAACTGTTGTCGTTTCATTCCGATATATTCTTCATTCTCGCTTGCCTGGAGATTGATTTGGACATTTTGGTGACGTATTCGCTCTATTTGGCTTGGCATACGCTGATTTGTGGACCGTTATTGACTTTGCGCTGGATTTTCCTGTATAATGTCTTGATTTTGATTCTGTTTCCAAAACTCCGGTTTTGTTTAGAGTATGTTTGACTGATGGAGGTGTAAGGTGAGGTTACCGAAGCTGCGGTTGACCCTCACACTACTGTGTTAAATGTAGGGGGTAATGAATGTTCGTTTAGTAACCCGGTGTCAAGAGTGTGAGGTTTTGAACGAAGATGAATATAAGGCTCTTTCTTCTTACTATTTAGGAAACTTGAAAGGGATAGGGTACGTAAAACGCTTCTTCAAGGGAGTTCGAGCAGGTCGAGAATGAGTGAGAATGAAACTAACATTAATGTAGTTTTAGAACCTTCCTCCCAGGTCTCAGCTCCTGCTCCCCGCACGAAGCCCCCCCCGTAGATTCGTTCTTCGGAGGCGGCGGCCTCAAAAGCTTCCTTGTGTTCTAAGGAAGACAAGAATCTTCGTACTGATCAAGGTTAAGAGTGTCATGATGATAAGTGCAGTGTACCCAGTGATGTGGAGGGTGCGTCTGGCCGGCTCCTTAGTGCCTCCAGGCCTAGACCTCTTCCAGACTCCCAGTTCCAGTGGAGGAGGAAAGTCGAAAGCCGCAGGAGGGCTAGGGAGAGCCCCCCACCGGTCAGGCGTCCCCTCGGCAGATCCTGAAGTTCGCTCCCAGGCTGCCTTGGATCGTAAGAGAAGAATTTATTCTTCGTCGGTGTTTTTTTTCGTCGTCCTCTTCTCCTTCGCCGAAGCGTGGTTTGGAGCTCTAAGGAGGCATCACGCCCGTTGAAGAGGTCTGCGGAGGCTCCCTTCAGTACGTTAGCGTCCAGCCCAGAAGACTTTTCTGATGTAGCTTCTTTGCAAGCAAAGAAGCCAAGGAGATCCTGTGATCGCCCTCCTTCTCCCGCTCCTCGCGCTGAGCTTGCTTCGGAAGAAGATCCTGGGGGACTCTTCCTTCTCGAGTGCTAGCGGGCCTACAAGCTCAGATCACCAGCCTTGGCGGACTCCTTGGCATCGAGATCGCCGTAGAAGGAAGGATTTGTTCTCTCCCTATCAAGAGATCGAGGCGCTTTTCGTCGGAAGAGCGCTCTCCTTGTAATCGGCGATCTCCTTCTTTTGAGGATACTTCTACACATCGTAGGATTTCACGAAGAGGAACACCACTCCCCCCCCCGCTCGGTGTCGAGACGCCATTCGTCGGATAGGCGCTCATTGGACTATGAAGATATTTCCCCAGATCGGATTCCTGCCCCGGGTAGACGCTCAGCCCCTTCTGTTTCTCCTTCTTCTAGAGTTCGTGCAAGAAGAGAGAGTCGCTCAGGTCATAGAAGACTTATTTCGTCGTCTCCGTCTCGTCTTTCTTCTCCTCGCCTTCTCAGAACGAACCTAGGGAATGCCCTTCTGAAAGTAGTCGCGCTTCTCCTTCCGACTACTGTCGTCGGGCGTTGGATAACGTGACTGGTAGGCGCTTCATCGCATGGAGTTCGCTCCTCCCCTGTTAAGACATCAACCGAGTCTAGTAGGAGCCCTGCGCCTGGTAAGCGTCCTTCTTTTTAGTAGCTGTTCTCCTGGTGAGAAAGACGCCTTGATCCTCGTTTGCTTCGTTCCCTAGTAGGCGCTCTTCGTTCTCGAGACTCCCTACTCCTGATCGGTTTTTTTCCTCTTGCTAGAAGTCAAGAACGCCTCAAGCGCCCTGCTTCTGTTAGGCCGCTCGGAGCCTTACAGACGTTTCTCCCCTCCCTTGGTAAGGACCAAGATCTCGTCGAACGCCCTGTTCCGTTTAAGCGCTCGGAGCATAGCAGCCGCTCTCCGCCTTCGTAGGCATCAAGAGCCTCTCAAGCGCCCTGCTCCTGATAGGCGCCCTATTTTAGCAACGTTTTCGCCGCTTGGTAGCTCCAGGATTCCCCTAAGCGCCCTGTGACAGAATAGGCGCTCGGCGCCTAGTAGCCCGCTCTCTCACGATCGGCGCCAGGATTTTAGTAGGCGCTCTCTCTCTCGTAGTTTCCCTAGGGATAGACGTGGTCTTTCTAGGGAAGGGAGCCCTTCCTCTTTCGCTGTTAAGAGTTTGTCTTCGTTTAGGAAGGAATGCGAGATGAGACAAGAATTTTCAGATAAGCGTCCTTCTATTACGACTCGTCGTTCTCCTGTACGCCGCTCTACTTTGGAATCTTCTCCTCATTCAAGACGTTTGTCTCCTTCATCGCACTGTACCCCAGGTAGGAATTCATCTAAGGATTCTCATAAGGATCCTCATCCTCGTTCTCCTCATCCTCGTTCTCCTCTTCAAGAAGACCAGGAAGCCTCTGAGGAAGAAACTAACTAAACATCGGCAGCAGTTTCTTCGTACAAGAAAGCTCACAGAGCTTCTCCTTCAGGAGTTTGGAGAGTCTTTGAGCCCTACTGCTCCTCCTTCTCCACACTCGTTGTTCTCCACAGCAAAAGCAACGAAAGGATCTTCGTGTGTGAGAATGAAACCGACTCTTTCTATGAAGAAAGCGTTTCGGTTCATGGATGCGTACTAAAGAAGAAGCGGGGAAAACTATGTTTGCCTTCCCTCCGTCGAAGCTTTCAGGACGGAGAGGATTTTGGTATGACGACAGGAGAACCCGTTGGGACTGGGCCCTTCCGTCTTCAGCTGACGCAGATTTTCGGCACTAGTAGACGCCACTAGAAGATCAGCTTTGGAATTCGGCGAAAACTACGTGGGCAATGAATGAAATAGATCGCATTCTAAAAGGCATTTTTAGAGTCTTGGAAGTTTTCAACTTTCTCGATTGGTCCCTCGGAGTCCTAGCCAAGAAAACTCAAGGAGCGGACACGTTTTCTCCGGAGGATTTGAATTGTGTCTTATCCTGTATGGATAAATCTGTGAGGGATGGGGCCAGCGAAATAGCTTCACTGTTTGGAGCAGGGGTCTTGAAGAAAAGATCAGTATTGTTGCTCATTTTTTAACAAGTCTGTCTCACCATGCTCAGAGATCGTCTTTGCTTTTTTGCCCCTCTCTCTTACGCAGCTGTTTCCTAAACACCTGGTTCAAGACATTTCGAAGGCTCTCTCTGCCAAAGCTACGCAGGAACCTTCTAGCGCAGTCTGCAAGGAAGCCGCGCCCTACCTTCCAGACTAAGATGAAGAAAGCTAAGCCGACCTCTCAGGAACCCTTTCGAGGGGCTTCTACCTCTAGATCCTCTTCGTTCAGAGGTCGGAAACCAAATAGAAGAGGGAGGACTTTTACGAAGTCAATCAAACCTCCCAAGTAAGACTCAAGTCCTTCAGACAACTGTAGGCACCAGGCTTTTACAGTTTGAAGAAGTCTGGGCCCAGAAAGACGCAGATGCCTGGACCCTTTCAATTTTGAGGAAGGGCTATCTCATCCCCGTTTCTCTTCGAGGCCGTCCCTTGACGAATACCCCGAGGGAGTTGACGGCCAGATACAGGGACCCCCATCATGAATCAAGCCCTCCGACTAGCTTGGTAGATCAGATGCTGGAAAAGGAGGCGATCGAACTAGTGGCAGATCATCTTTCGGCAGGCTTTTACAACCGCCTGTTCCTAGTTCCGAAATCCTCGGGGATGGAGGACCGGTTGGTTGGACGTAAGCGCCCTGAACTTCTTCGTCGAAAAGAAGTTCACGATGGAGGACCACTGCCCCTCGGTGTTAGCAGCACTACCGTCCAGGGGGACTGGATGGTGTCCTTGGACTTACAGGACTGCTTACTTCCACGTACCAATCCATCTTCTCGAGGAAGTTTTTCTAAGATTCATGATGGGGGGAAGAATCTTCCAATTCAGGGCCCTGTGGTTTTGGCCTCTCCACGGCCCCCCCCCAAGTCTTTGTACGGCCATCATGAGGAATGTAGCACAATGGCTTCACCTAGAAGGGGTGAGGATTTCGCTCTATCTCGACGATTGGCTTATAAGGGCCAATTCCAGAGATCGTTGTCTGAAGGACTTGAAGAAAACCCTGGATTTGAACTTATTCCTTAGGACTTCTGGTCAATCTGCAGAAGTCAGTCTGATTCCGCTCAAGAGTGCATTTATCTGGGGGATCCAGATGGAATCTCTGAGTTTTCGGGCTTTTTCCGTCACAGGAGAGGATAGCCCGGGGACTTGAAAAAGTAACACCTTCTTAGGGAAAGAAGTATGCACAGTGAGGGAGTGGATGAGTCTGCTGGGGACGCTTTCCTCACTGGAAGCAATTTGTTTCCCTAGGAAGGTTGCAACCTCAGACGCTCCAAATTCTTTCTTCATCGGAAATTGGAGTCGTCCTTCTCAGGATTTGAAGTTGTTCCGGACACGGCATACAAACCTTCGGTCCTTTTACAATAGGAAGGTACTAGCGGCAGCTGGATAGGTCGTAAGCTTTCGAACAAGGGGTTCGGGAGTAGTTAACTGCTTGTCCGACAGGCGCGCGTGCTTAGCGACTGTGGAGGAAACAAACCACTTTTGCTTTCGGCCCTCACAGCGACTTGTGGACGTGTGTGTTTCGACGCTCTCTGCCCGCTTCTCGTCGTTTGCTTTCTTGAGTAGTTGGTTGTTTGTGTATGAAAGAGTTCATTGTAAGTACAATCATTTCTCTCTTTTCAATATTAATTCAACTGAATTTGATAAATGATGGAACTCCTCGCCTCGCTACCCCCCACGGAGACTATGCCGGGTACCGAAGGGCGTAAATGCGGAAGTTCCGCTCTTTCCCTTTGGAGATAGACCCCTCATATTTTGTTGTGCTCGGTGTCGGGGGTGGGGGGCACGAATGCACCCGAGCCTGAGCCTTGTGATGTTTGTAATGATTGGTCGGAGGCGCAGTGGACTTTGTATGAGGGCAGGAAGAAGCGAAGGCCTGCAAAGAGGATCGTCGGAAAAGCTCTCCCGCGACTCCTTTGGTGACGGACACTTCGTCTTCTTTTTCTGCCGCCCCCGCTCAACTTCCACGTCTCGCGCCTTCCCCTTCGGGGGGGGTGTCTAGGTCCTTCTCCTATCATGACTTGTCGAGTGTGGAGGAGGGGCGCTAGATACCCTGACGTCGAGTTGTACTCTTGGGTCCTCTTATCCGTTCGTTTCTTCGCGCAGACGCGGGTAGAGGATCCCCCTAATCAACCCGACTTTTGCCTCCTCAGGTGCGGTTGCCTGCGAAGGATGACCCTCGGACAGGTGTGGGCCTCGTTGGGGCTGCAGGGCGTGCCGAGTGTCCAGGGGCTGCTCTACCAATCTCGCTGGCTCCGTGGCGGTCACCCATGCAACGGTCACGACCACCACCACGACCCTTACAACACCCGGCTACGCTTCACCTCCTCACCTGGTGTACACCCAGCACGCGGTCTCTGTGACACCGACTACATCGGTGCAGGGGCCAGTCGCCGTAACTGGGGGGAGTGTGATGCCGCCACCTGGGTTTTGCCGTGCTGCCTGCGACCGGACTTCGTGTGCCCGAAGAGCTCGCCCCTGGACCTCCCACCGGTACCGAGGATGTCTGTGCCGCTGGTCCGCCCATCTGGACCGCCTACACAGTCTGGCCGTACCTGCCGTACCTGCCCCAGCTGCCTGTCCACGGACGTGACGTTCGACCACTGCTGCCGTTCCTGTACCTGCTCCTGCTGTCTCTTCTGCCGTTCCTGTGATGCTCGCACCTGCTGATGTTGTTCCTGTTCCTGGCGCCGCTGCTAACCCGATGCTGATCTGTTCGGACAGGTGGCGTCCGGGCCCTGTTGCTTCGGCAACAGCAGCCCCGGCTACCGTCCTGGATGACAGATCTGACGTCGGTCCTGAGAAGGTTGACGAGTAAGAAGAAGAAGATGGAGGAAGGTGTCGTCGTCGTCTTCATCGTCTTCTTCGTCGTCGTCGTCGTCCCTGCCGCCTCTTCCCTTCTTCTTCTAATGGCTCCCCCGCCGAAGAAGAATAAGGTCGCCTCCCCCCCCCCCCCCCCCCTAAGAAGTCTCCTTCGGGAACTTCTAAGGGCCCGTCTCGCTCTGGTGAGACGGGGGTGGGGGTTCTTCCGCTGGTCACCCTGCTCCTTCGGGGCAGGACCCGTCTCTTCTTCCGCAAGGCAAGAAGACTACGGGGACCAGAGGAGTGCCGCTAACACCGGCACTTATTTTCCTCACCTGACTGTCAGTAGTTCGGCCACAGCAGCAGGGTCCGTCTCGGCCCGCTCGTTCGCGAGAGGTACCGAGTGTACGGTCGCCTACAGCCGGAGGCCGTGCAGCCAGGAACCAGACCTTGTAGTCCGCTCAGCGTCAGGTTCACGGCACGGAGCGGAAGACTGGTGACAGCCGCTCACTTGCGACTCTCACCCAGACCAGCTCTCGCTCTCGCGCGAGCAGTGGCTACCAGGGCGGGAACGTGACGGTCCATGACCGGCCACGGGCTGAGGGCTGGGAAGAGGTCCCCCCGTTCGCCGGACACCAGCCACGGCTGGTTCCAGCGAACTGACGCACCGTGATGGATACGCACCGATCTCACCGTGACAGTGGAGCTCGCCGGTCACCTGACCGTCACTCTCACAGAGAGCGATCGGGTATATGGCGACCAGCACCAGCTCCTCTGACACAACGAGACCGGGGCCGCTGTTCTCGGTCCAGCCGTTCTCCACAGCGAGACGGCTCGACTAGGTCTGCAGCTCGATCGCCACCGCTGGGTTGGCGATCGCCATGCAGCCTTCCAAGCCCGCTGGTTCTGCCAGCGCGAGGAGGAGCGTCAGGTCTTCCTCTCCCATACCTTCAACCTCCTCGGGTTACACCGGGGGGGTTAGGGCGAGGTATTGAGGAGTGATCGTGAGGGGTGCGCCCCTCAGGATCCCACCACGTCGTCGTACGTACCAGGCTCGGTTCTCGGAACCAGCCAGGTCGTACACACAGGTGGTTGGAGGAGACCGAGAGGGGTTCTGTCGCTGCTCCTCTCCTTGAGGGAGGAGGGTCTCGGGAGGGTGTCTCCTGTTTGAGGGACTGGACGGGTCCGACTCCGCAGGACGCCGTCACTCCTGAGATCCAGAGGAATTTCTTTGCCGAGGTTATTGCGCTGATTCTGTCAGCACAACGACCTCGGGGAAGGATCGCCCGCTCCCACCATCCGAGCCCACGTCCCGGCTCGAGTCGTTCTGGGGCCCGAAGAGGGAACCCAGACCGACGGTGGGTTTGCCGCGTTTCTGAGCTTGCGGACTCAGTGCCTGGACCAGGTTGAATCGCTTGTCTCCGGACAAGACGGTTCGCTCAAGTCTGGCAGGTCGAGCAAGCTGCTTCCACCTCCTCTGCTGCGACAGCGGCGTTTTTTTTACGTGCCATCTGAAGACCCGATGCCGCCCAAACAGGTGAACCCGGAGTTAGCCAGGCTGACTCGGGTGTTGTCTCTGCAGCAGCTCCTGTCCGAGAACCATGGTGGTTCGCCAAGCAGCAAGAGGCACTCGGCCTGGAATCTATCCGCCATGGCAGCTTTCCAGGCCGTCTCCTGGCTAGATCCTGTGGTCCCTCACAGTATCTAAGGTCGCAGCCAACTCCGGGGGAATTTAATTTCTCCCGAAGATGACTCGCCCTTCAGGAGACTTTGCCAGTCTGGGGGAAGAGCCATCTCCTTCCTTGCCCACCAGACGGTGAACCTGTGGGCCAACCTGGTTCTCCGACGAAGGGACGCTGTCCTTACCTCGGGTTTTCCAGGGCGGCCAGGGCGTGAAGCGGCGTTGGGACTTCGCAACGGACCTTTACGGAGTTCCACGTCTCTCTTCCCAGGAGAGATGGTGGACAGACGGCGCACTGACGACAGTGACCGTCTGGTTTCACCAGGCAGTCTCGAAGGCTTCTGGGCAGCCTCGGACTGCGGCCCAAAGTCTAAGAGCTCGGCTAGCGCTTCCTCGGTGGCTAAGACGGTAAGCTGCGTCGAAGCCCCGGGGAATGACTCTGTCTTCTTCGACTTCTAGCAAGGGGAGCCGTAACCAGCCCTCCTCCCAGCCCTCCTCCTCCCGTGGAGGCTCTGGGAAGAAGTCGAAGAAAGGGGGGAAAGGGAAACGCTAGGGACGGCGTTTTCCCCCTCACCTGCTGCCAAGGAAGTGGGGGGGTGCCTGGCCAGCCATTGGGCAACTTGGCAGCGCTACGGACGCCGAGACCTGGATTGTAGATGTCCTTCGGGAGGGAATATCTATTATTCCCTTCGAATCTCGGCCACCCCTCACCTCCAACCCGGTTCCAACAGCAGTCGTACGTTCCAGGGTCATCGAAGGACGTAATGCACTGAGACAGGAGATCAAGACCATGCTGAGCAAGAGAGCTGTAGATATCGTCACGGATCAGTCACCGGGCTTTTACACCGTCGACTCTTCCTGGTGGAAAAAGTCTACGGGAGGCTGGCTCCCGGTGATAGATCTCTCTCCCCTGAACGGTTTGTTCGCCAGACCCGGTTCACGATGGAGACGGCACGCTCAAGTGCTCGACTCCATCAGGGAAGAACGATTTCAGGCTTTCAGTGGACTTGAAGGATGCGTATTTCCAAATACCCATTCATCAGTCCTCCAGAAAGTACCTCCGCTTCATCCTCGAACGGGACGGTGTGTACCAGTTCCAGGGCACTTTGCTTCGGTCTCTCAACGCCCCACAGGTGTTCACGCGAGTGTTCACTCTGGTGTCTGCTTGGGCCCATTCGCACGGGATACGTCTGATGAGGTATCTCGACGATTGGTTAGTCCTGGCGAGCTCCCGCTCGCAGTTGCTACAGGACAGGGATCGACTGCTCGAGTTCTGTCGCGATCTGGGGATCGTTGTGAACTTCGAAAAGTCCGATCTCGAGCCCAAGCAGAGGATGAAGTACCTGGGTATGCTGATCGACACGGTAGCTAGGGCGAGTCTTCCCCGCAGGACTCGCGGATCAGCAGATTCAGGGAGGCAGCCAACCAGTTCCTGTCTCGGCTAGGAACAGGTAGTTACTCAGCGATGGCAAGTCGTGATCGACACCTGTCGTCACTCGAGAAGTTAGTCCCTGCACGGGCAGTCTTCACCTGCGGTCTCTTCAGTGGAGACTGGGAAAGGAAGACTTGGTCGCAGGCGACGGATCCCCCAAGCTTTCCAGTGTCACTGACACAGGAGGTTGAGGCAGGACCTAGCCTGGTGGCTGGACGACAGGAAACCTCTTAAGAGGAGTGCCCCATGCGCACTCCCCCCCCGGACATGCAGCTGTTCTCAGACGCATCGACCGGAGGGATGGGGCGCACACCCTGGAGGAGGTTGCTGACTTCAGGAGTGTGGGACGAGAACGGACAAGCACCTTCCCACTCAATGTACTGGAACTCAAGGCAGCGTTCCTCGCTCTCCAAGAGTTCCAGGGACCGCTTGATGGGACACTCAGTGGTGTTGGATGTGACGAACAACACGGTGGGGGGTTGGCTTACGTCAACAAACAGGGGGGCCTAGTGTCTCTCCCGTTGTACCAGTTGACTCGGCAGGTGCACGAGTGGGCCCAGGCACACTCAATAGAGCTGTCGGCACGCTACATTCCAGGGAAGAGGAATGTAGTAGCAGACACGCTCAGCCGTGTGGGATCAGGGGTTGATAGGGTGGACCGAATGGTCTCTACACCAGGACGTGGCGGAAAGGCTCTTCGACCTGTGGGGCGTACCGTCGTGGATCTGTTCGCCACCCGGCACAACAGGAAGCTCCAGGTGTTCTTCTCGGCCGTGCCGGACCCATGGGCAGCTGCAGAGGAACGCTCTTCAACACCCGTGACAACCTCTTCGCCTATGCCTTTCCCCCGTTCAGCCTGATTCGCAAGGTGAATCAGTCGAGCGCTGGTCACCCCGAATCTCAGGATGATCCTGGTGGCTCCCAAATGGCCACAGGCCATTTGGTATCCGGACCTGCTGGCTCTTCCTCGCAGGAGAACCGAGAGAGATTCCCCCTTGGCACAACCTTCTCGCCCAGCCACACGTCGAGCGGTACCACCGAGCAGTCCAGTCCCTACGTCTTCACGGCTGGCTGTTATCCACCATCTCTTGCGAACGAGAGGCTTTTCTCGCCTAGCGCAGCAACAGAGATGGCTGGAAACGTCCGTCAGTTCCTCTGCAGCTGTACCAGGGGAAGTGGGCCGTCTTCTGTGGTTGGTGTCGTAGATGGGGTCTATCTCCTCTCAGAGCCACTCTTCAGCAGGTAGCGGATTTCCTCGTTTTTTCCTTCGCCGATTCGCCGAGAGAAGCTCCTCTCAGTCCCCACAGTCAAAGGATACAGAGCCGCCTTGGCGCTCGTCCTGAAACTGAGGGGATTGGACATCTCGAACTCGTTCGAGATCTCCTTGCTTATGAGGAGCTTCGAAAGGTCTTGCCCACCCAGGGAACTCAGGCCCCTGCGTGGGATGTGACTCTCGTCCTTAGGAGTCTGACTCGAACGCCGTTCGAGCCACTCCGAGAGTCGTCAGACAGGGATCTGACCCTCAAGACCCTCTTCTTGCTGGCCCTGGCATCGGCGAAGAGAGTAGGGGAACTTCATGGTCTTTCCTATGATGTACGACACTCCAGGGGATGGGGATCCGTGACGCTCGATTTCGTCCCGAACTTCGTTGCGAAGACTCAGAAACCGTCGATCCCTGACGACAGGTTCGAGTCATTCACGATTCCCTCCCTATTGGACTTCACCGATAATGATGCGGATGAGATGCTGCTTTGTCCTGTGAGGGCGCTACGGCGCTATGAAGAGAACTCGACACCTCAGGCCTGAGTGTCGACGCCTCTTCGTTAGCACCGGGGTCACCAAGAAAGAAGTATCCAAGAACACTCTTTCATTCTGGCTGCGTGAGGTCATCAGGAGGGCGTATGAGGCTGATGGTAGTGACGACATCCGTACGTCCCGTCCGAGAGCTCACGAAGTCAGAAGTATTGGCCTCGTTGGCGTTTCGTAAGAACTTCTCCGTGGCGCAGGTCCTGAAAGGCAGGGGTTCTGGTATAACCAGACTACCTTTACGTCCTTCTACCTTCGGGATATTGCCCACAGGTCCTTGGATACCTTTTCCTTGGGACCCGGGGTGGTCTGCTCAACAAGTTGTGTAGCTAACCCAGACCCTCGCAGGCTGAACAGCATCGAGTCCTGGTGTGACTGTGTGGATGGATGTGTGAGTGAGTGAGTGACTGGCTCTCTCTTCCATCTTTTCCTCCTCCTCTACCTGTGGGCAGAGGGCCCACGGTCGTCACTACGCGGATGAGGACGAGATGCAGGTGAGCTATATGACAGAGCCCCATCCTATCCCTTTCACTAGGGATAGGAGCAGAATATCCACCACTTCCTTCTACAAGGGGGGGAAGTGGATGCCTACAAGAGTCAAACCCATGACTTTATATTTGCTCCTGTACAGGAACAAGTTCTTACATTGCTGGTACAGAAGAGATACGCATGCCTCTCTCTTAGTACTCGGTCCAAGAGGTCTGACCATTGATCCTGCGGTGCACACCCGATCAATCGGACAGAGCTTGGATCCCTCCCTCACTCTTACGACCAGGGAGGCTTCCAAGGTTGGGCGAAACACCAGTCTGTTCACAAAAGACTCAGATTCCACCCACCAAGAAGTGAGTCTCCTATTGTAAAAGGACCGAAGGTTTGTATGCCGTGTCGGAACAAATGACAATTTGTCCAAATTGCATTTTTCCTAACTATACAAACTGAGGTCCTTTTACACATAGCCCCACCTCATGCCACCCCTCACTCTGCAGTTTTTTGCTTTGGGCCAAAAGCAAAAGTGATTTGTTTACCTCCCAGTCGCGCGCGCGCGCCTGTCGGACAAGCAGTTAACTACCGAACCCCTTGTTCGAAAGCTTACGACCTATCCAGCTGCGCTAGTACCTTCCTATTGTAAAAGGACCACTCAGGTTTGTATAGTTAGGAAAAATGCAATTTTGGACAAATTGTCATTCTTCCTGTCAATTTCTCATCAAATCAAGAAGGAGTTAGCATGGTGGGCGGATCCCAACAAGTTCTCACAGGGACTGCCTCTTCAATCCAGAACCCCAGCCTGGTGTTGTTCTCCGATGTCGCTTCGGAAAACAGGTTGGGGGGCGAACTCTGGGAACCAAGGATGTGTCAGGAACCTGGGTGGGGGACCAGTCTTCCTGGCATCAACAGGAAAGAACTAATAGCCGTGGGCTTGCTCTGAAGGAAGTTCGAGTCAGATGTGACAGGAGCAGTTGTGCAAATAAACTCGGACAACGCCACGGCTCTGGCATACATCTGGAAACATGGGGACGCATTCTTCTCTCTGTACGAAACAGCAAGAGATCTTCTTCTGTGGACAGAAGAAAGGGGGATAAAACTTCTCACCAGATTCGACAGGGGAGAAAGGAATGTAAGGGCAGATCTCCTCAGCAGGAAAGATCAGGTCCTTCCCCACAGATGGACTCTGCACCAAGATGTTTGCCAGAGTCTTTGGAAGTTGTGGGGCAGGCCTCTCTTAGACCTGTTTGCAACTTCAAAGAACAAAGACTGGATCTGTATTGCTCGCCCATCTTGGATCCAGGAGCAATAGGGATAGACGCTCTCCTACTCGATTGGAAAGGACTCGATGTATACGCGTTTCCCCCTTCAGATTCTGGGGTTGACTTTAAAAAAGTTCGCAGAGTCAGATTCCGCGAGGATGACTTTGATAGCTCCCTTTTGGCCAGCACAAGATTGGTTCAAGATCGCTTCCTCTAAGGAGCGATCTACTCAGACAGCCCCACTTCGACAGGTACCACAAAAACCTCCCCGCTCTCAGTCTGACTGGCTTCAGACTGTCCAGAAACTGGTCAGAGCGAAAGGCTTTTCGTCAGCAGCTGCTAAGGCAATCGCTAGAGCGACGGAGGTCTTCCACCTTACGAGTTGTACCAGTCGAAGTGGGATGTCTTTCAGAAGGTGGTGCAAGAGGAATAACGTTTCCTCTTCCAGTACCTCTGTGAATCAAATTGCAGACTTCTTTTTATTCTTAAGACAAGAATGTGGCTTAGTCGTTTCGACGATTAAAGGCTATCGTAGTATGTTGGCGAATGTCTTCAGGCACAGGGGCCCTCAACTTATCGGAAGATAAGGACCTACAGGACCTTATTAGGTCTTTTGATACAACGAAAATGCAGTCTCCTAAGACACCTAGCTGGAATTTGGATGTAGTCCTTCAATTCCTTGGGTCCTCTAGGTTTGAACCCCCTAATTCAGCCTCATCAGAGACCTTACCAGGAAGACTCTGTTTTTGATGGCTCTAGCTTCCGCCAGAAGAGTGAGTGAGCTTCAGGTGATTGATGGTAATGTGGGTTTTAAGGAGGACTCTCTCATTTGCTCTTTCCTTCCTGGTTTTCTTGCAAAGAATGAGAACCCATCAAGTCCATGGCCCAAGAACTTCGAGATTCGTGGGTTATCTTCTTTGGTAGGAGAAAGAAACCGAGAGAACTCTTTGCCCAGTGAGAATGGTGAAATACTACCTTAGAAGAAAAGAGACAACTGAAAAGCCAACCAAGAGGTCCTGTGGTGTTCAGTAAAAGGACCCTACTCGTCCATTGTTGAAGAACGCATTGTCCTTCTTGAGAAGCCTCATCAAAGAAGCACACGGATCTTGCAGAGAAGAACATCTTAGGCTTCTTAAAGTGAAAGCACACGAAGTAAGAGCCATAGCAACTTCTCTTGCTTTCAACAAGAATATGTCCGTGAGAAATCTGATGGAGACAACATTCTGGAGATGTCAGTCAGTGTTCGCGAACCACTACTTACGTGATGTGAGAATCACTTACGAAAAATGCTTCGCCTTGGGCCCGTACGTATCTGCGGATTCAGTGCTGGGGCAGGGAGCTGGAACTCATCCTGTTTAGTAGTATATATTTTTTCCCCTTGTATTTGTTGTTGTTGGTTGCCTTAAAGAGGATGCATGAAGGCATCTCTTTAGGTCATAATACTAATCTTTAGTAGTTTGGTTAGGTGGTCTGATGAGTGTGGCTCCTTGCAGTAGTAGTGGTTAGGACCTGTTAAGATAGGGACGAACTCCCATTAACAGGATCCGACTTGGATTCTACCACACAAAGGGATCATATATCCCAGTGGTAGATCCGAGAGTCTTTCAGCATCAGGTCACGTCCTAGCTGTATCTCTCCAGGCAACGCAGACTCAGAGACAGTATCAATGAAGTCTTCTGCCTGAACAGGTAAGAACCAGGTTATTTATATCCTACAACATCAGTTGTTCTTATCTCTCCTTATTACTTTAGCTGTCTTTACCCTCCACCAAGGGTGCCAATCAGCTAAGTATATATCTGGCAGGGAAGTTCATGTACAAAAATGATATTGTTAAACTACAATAAAGTTTTGTACATACTTACCTGGCAGATATATACGTCTAATGGCCCACCCAGCCTCCCCTCAGGAGACAGGTGAAGAAAAAAATCTGGCTGGAGAGATAGATTGGTTCATACACCCCCGCCACCCAGCGGCGGGTAAGGTAGACCACCATGACCTACCTGTCGCGTGTGCCGCGAGATTTGAAATTCTGTCGGAACGTCGGAGACTATAGCTAAGTATATATCTGCCAGGTAAGTATGTACAAAACTTTATTGTAGTTTAACAATATCATTTTTTGTCAGTAATGTGCTTCTCCAAGCCCTTCATTTGATACCATTCCTAAGTACCATTTACTTGTGGTAAGAAAGAACTTGGAGCATATGAGAGGATAGTATATTGGCAAGAGAAGCCTAAATGCATTGATGAGATGTAAAGGTGATATTCAGCCTTTTGTTGAATACCAGTAAATCTCCAAGTATTCAACTGAATTGTTGTCGTGATATTTCTCTCTCTCTCTCTCTCTCTCTCTCTCTCTCTCTCTCTCTCTCTCTCTCTCTTCTCTCTCTCTCTCTCTCTCTCTCTCTCTCTCTCTCTCTCCTTTATTAATATATTATTTTTAACCTTTCTATCAGGGGGTTCCGGAGGATCAGTACAAAGTGGAACTGATGGAGGAACAGCTCTTGTGTTCTTTATTGGTGGGTGCACATATTCAGAAATTGCAGCATTACGCTTTCTGTCATCTCGGGTAGATCAAGGTAGGTAATGTGAAGTGTGTCCGTCTTTGTGATATTTGCATTGTACATCATGAACTTTACATCTTAGTATGTCCTCTTTTATAAATTGCTTAACATCCAATAGGAAACTAAAAAAACAAAAATGACATGAACTTCACCCTGCAAAGTGACAAGTTTGCAAAGGATGTAATTAACTTTAGTTTTTACTTTAATCATCCCAACACCTGAACTGATGCTGCTACAAGAGACATAGAACCTAATTACTTGTCTCTTTCTTTGTTGTGCCTCAGTCTGTGGTATATGAGTTTTAAAAACAAAATTAATTTTTCTCAGTCCGCATGTTACTTTTACATAGTCTCCACCATCCATCTTACATAATTTGAAAGTAGAAGAATATAGAAGAAAAAAGACCAATTAAGGTTCCCTCAGTTTCCTGATGGCTAACTGAATCCCTTTTCTTATATTAAGATCCAGCTGTCAAAACTCATATGGTCAGGATATAGGGCAGCTGGGCTAACATAATGGATTTGTATTAAAAAAATTGTTTTATTTTAAGAAATTATATTTCTTTCCTTACAAACCCATTATTTCAACACTTGTGAAATGTAATTTATAGGTCAGAGGAATATGAGTTGATGGAATACCATCAAGGTGATAATGACTTACAGAGACCAACAATGTCTGGTAATCGAAAGAGAAATGTTTTTATAGTTGAGAATCCCAATTTTTCCTACATACTGTTAATCATTAGATGTATTATTTTATTGCCTTTGAAAGAACGCATCTGCTCCAGCTGGCTGGATTTCTACCACTACTTTATATCCATACTTATTCCATTGTTCTCCCCTAGAGATTGAGTAAGTGCAGTCATAGGAGGAATGCTTAGTATAGTACTTTACAATTACATTGGGACCCCGTATTAATTACTGTGGGCCCCCGTATTTGCATTCTCCGGATTCACGGACTCGCACATTCGCAGCTTTCCCTCTGGACCATATTTACCCATTATTCGCAGGAAATTTGCCTATTTGCGGTATTTTTATATGAGAAATATCCACAAATTCCTGATTTTTTTTATCAAGTGTCATCATAAAATGCATTTGTAGCGATAAGATTATTAAAAAAACCAGGTAGTACGTATAGAAATTTTTAGTGGGTTTTTCTTGAGTTTTACCTAACAAAATAGGCTGCTTTAAACATTTTTATAGGGGTTCCAACTATTCATGGATTCTAAACATTCGCCCGGGGGGGTCTGGTATGCATCTTTACGAATACAGGAGGACCACTGTAATAGATAATTAATTAATTTGATTGAAAAATGTGGTTTCACTTCATAAAAAAAAGCTTGTTTGTACAACACATTAATCAAAGGGCGGGATGATAGAGAAACTTCCTTAGACAGAAATTCTGTGATCCAGGCAGTGGCCATGTTCCAAGAGAGCACTTGATGGTGGTTCAGCTTCAAGCAGTGTGTTTCAGGTATTGACATCCAGAGAATAAGGAAACAAGGCAGTGGTTTGTATTCAACAGGGATTGACGTAATGTTGAGCAAGAGGGCTGATTACATTGTTAAGGAGCTGAGGGAAGAGATCATCACTTAATAGAGCTTCTCAGGGAAGCAAAAGAATTCTGTACGATACTACTTCAAGGAGTCGACTCATATTTAACTTGCCTCCATGGTGTAATCGATTATCTGCTTAACCCACATAGGAAGGCAGTAATTATTAAATTTCACAATGATCTGTCAGAAAGAACAAACAAATGAAAAGTGGCTATTAAGGTTTTATGAAGTGAAACAACTTGTCAGGCAAATTAATCTGAAAAAAAGGACTTTCGCCTCCATGCCAAAAGAAAATAATACAAAAGAAAAATCTTTGATTATTTGAACAATGGAGAAAAAGTTTAATTTTGCGCTCTCTCTCTCTCTCTCTCTCTCTCTCTCTCTCTCTCTCTCTCTCTCTCTCTCTCTCTCTCTCTCTCTTCTTCTTCTTCTTCTTCTTCTTCTTCTTCTTCTTCTTCTTCTTCTTCTTCTTCTTCTTCTTCTTCTTCTTCTTCTTCTTCTTCTTCTTCTTTCTTTATTTTTCTTTTTTTTCTTTTTATTTTATGACAAAGAGTTAGCTTACATAATACCAGTGAGTGTTGTTCACAAGATAAGTCTTGAAACCAGGACCAGAATCACATAGGGAATCACATAGCTAGAAAGACTATATACTGTATTCACACAATACCACATGCAATCGGAAAATCATGAGATTCAGTCAGGCTTGGGTTCAGACTAGTTTCAAGGAGACAGATCACACTGGACCTGAGTTAGATACATCAGCTACAATCTTAAGGACCTTTCAAAAGATGGATCATGTAGAACCAAGGCAGAGGCATTAGACACAGTTGTGGTGTCCATAGATAAATGGATACAAAAAAAATCATTTTAGTAGAGGTGGACATGCCAGTCATCATAACTAGGATGGTGACTGTACATGTGCACAAGAGTGGTCTGCTTGTAAATTTGAAGATACCAGCCAAATCCAATCATGCCCACCGAGGCAAATTTTTTTTAATTGAAGCAAAGGCTTCATATGGAAGCAACAGGAGTTTTACAAGTCAGAATTAGGACAATTAGAGCAGAACTGGGACCTGGATAGTGAAAACTTAAACCACTGCCCATGATTAGTATCAACCATATAGTTTCCTGACCAATGAAATTTTCAGCCAATTATGAAATTTGACTCTGACCACCGTGGCTCATTCCTCAGCTCTGAAAATTCTAGCTAGTTTCTATACAATTTATGACTAAAGTTGAATAGTCTTTGGTTTCCTCCTTCTCATTTAGTGTAATTAACTTTAGAAAACTACATTATTTTACTTATTTCAAATACATACTGGTCATTACTGAATTTTACAAATCATGCCCCCTTTTCCCTGTAAATTGACTGCAGCATCATCCTGCTATGCAGGTGCATCAGTGGTAGACTCTCATGAGATGTCAACCACTGTGGTATTTATGAATTTTGAACATTGTCAACTCCACAATTTGATAAATAACTTTTTTAAGATATGGTTTTATGTATGTATCACCAAATTTATATCTCATGTTATTCGACAGGGGGTCCCGAATATGTTATAGCCACAACCAAGATTATAAACGGTACCTCATTCCTTAAATCCCTCTCCGATGAGCTGGTTCCTTAACAAACAGCATTAAAATAATGTGGTTTACAGCACTCACCCATTACAGAAGCATGAAGCTTTTGGAAGGTTAGATCTTATGACTTCATACTCCTGAAAACAAAGATAATTTTTAAAAGACAAGGGTTGATGATAATGATTGCTCTGAAATCATAATAGCTATGGATATGAATGTGTAATTTGTTGTGTTGTTGAAAAGATATTTTTATATGAATACAATTTTATTAAATTGACATGGCAGTTTATTCTGCAGTAGTGTCTGCTGTATTTCTAATTGTGATCCATGTAATTTTAGATTTTGAATTATATTTTGTATAATTTCCTTTTGTCATTAAAGGTTATTGTATATATATTCTACATATACTGTATTTAATATTGTGAATAATTATTATTTCAGATATGATTTTATATTTTCTATATGCAGTTCACATGAAATTAAGCTTTTGAGTATGAGCCTTATTGTACAAAGATTATTTGCTTGTTATAATTAAAAACATTCCCTTGATAGTTGTTTCATTTAAAATGATACATCCTATAAAGTTGATTTAATATTGTCAAATTCTGTTAGATCCTTAAATTACATTTATGTGAAGATGCAACTTATTGAGCATACCAGCATATATGAGTCATACGGACTGTATCTTGATTCATATAGCTAACAAAATAATATGCATTTGCATAAGGTGAGGGAAGATAAAGTACTACATATTTTGTTGAATGTAATGATAAATGTCACTAAGGTAATTAGCAGTTATGCAAATGCACTAGCACCTTGAAAAAGGTATCTCATATGGTGACTGAACCATTCCCGAAAAAAGAAAGTTGAACAGTTGCTAAAAAACTTGTACCCCTGTGTATGATGATACAGTTTCAATCGCAGCAAGGTGAAAATGTTAAAAATAAATGCAAATTTCAGAAGTCTCACTGAACAATCCATATTGTCCATATAAAGAGTGCTCTTTTTAGCAGTGTGCATATAAGCTACCAGAGAAACTAAGAACATTGTTGCTGTGGAAGAACTGCAAAAAAAAAAGCAAGAAACTTTACTTAAAAGAAGACATCACAGGAAAGAAAAAAGCACAGGGAAAAATCCCTGGATAAAGTAAGACTACATATAATACCTTTAAAGAAAACAAACTAATAACTTCGAAATCTTTGAAAAACAAGAACATGAGTATACTGTATATCCATTGCAAAAAGGATGCTCTCTGCAGCGACTACTAAAGCAGTGAACTTACAAAAGATGACTTGCAAGTTACTAAACATGTAACTTATACAGCATTGTATAATATTAGCTTACAGAAGAAACAGTCATAGGTGAAGATATTGATAAAAATTATTATACCCTATCAAGCACATGTAATATTCTTTTCACAATGTGCTAATTGAGGTAAGGAAATTATAATCAATCTGCAATTCGTGCTGTACATTATTATTGTGATGCATGTAAATTATGGTGTTATGCAGAATGCTGGAAATAGACATAACTTGACATGAATATATTATTCCTGTTAAAAAAACTAATCTGTTACTGAAATGGGTTTTGTAGCAGTTAAGATTGTTATTGTTTCATGGCTGTTATTTTTTCTACATAATATCATTGTCATTGTTACCCCTCCAGGCCCTCTTAGGTACTTGCTCCTCTGCACATCTAAAACACACGAGCTTTGCTCGGAAATGGAATAGATAAACAGTTTTTCTCTCTGGTTGTGCAATCATTATTCACAAGAGTCCCGATAAACGACATCCTGAGTTTCCTAAGTACCCAAAGAAGACCATTTCCCTGTGGGCATTGAAATAATAAACACTTTAATTAGGCTGTGTATAACTTAATTAGGCTGTGTATAACTAATGGCATGTTTCTTTCAACTATATTTTTTATAAACAAAAATTTGGTTGAACTGTAAACTGCCTATACAGTTCCCTTTGTTAGCCTGCCTCTAAAAGGAATACTACTTTGAAACTGAAATTGTAACCAATATCAAACCTTATTGGAGGATTTGGCCCCAATGCAATGAAGTCATTTCCAGGTACCTACTGATATGAAAGCTGAGGAGGTTATTAATTTTTTTTTTCTTCAGTGAACTCAGTGTCCTACTTTCATGCATAAAGTTCAAAACTGCAAGGGGAATATATATATATACAAGTGGTCCCCGGGTTATGACGGGGGTTCCGTTCTTGAGACTAGTCGTAAGCCGGAACATTGTCAAAAATCCTAAGAAAACCTAACTTTTAATGCTTTGGGTGCATTGAAAACTATATAAACTGCATTCTTATGGCATTTTTCATCAAAAAAACCTTCAAATATTGATTATTTTGCATTTTTGGTGTCATATTCCATCTGCCAGGTGAGCGTTGTAGGCGTCATAACCCTGGAAATACGTCTATTGACAAGCGTCGTAACCTCGGAACGTCGTAAGCCGACACCGTCGTAATTCGGGGACTGCGTGTGTATATGTATATATATATGTATATATATATCTATATATATATATCTATATATATATATATATATATATATAATATATATATATTGTTACGTATTATAGGGCCTTGTGGAGAAGCTAGATACGTAAACGGAAATAATTGAGGGATTTCAAGAGGGAATTGCTGAACTTACCGTAAACTGATAGTATGATTTTCTTTCTTTAGAGGGAAGGTCGCCAGAAAACTCAGCTCGTAACTTTAAAACTTTAAAAATATTTACAAAACAAAAAAAAAGGCCCGTTGCGGCCTGGAGAAAAGTTAAATTATATTGGCCCCCACGTTGGGGCTTATAGTCTCATTCAATTCAAGCTGATTTTCATTCACTTCGGGTTAATGCACACTTGCGGACAGAGAGACGGCACGTTGACTCATGGAATCTGGAAAAGAATCCCAGATTAAACGACATAAAAGAAAAAAGACTTCTTGCTTTGATTAATTAATTCTCTAATACTGGGAGAAGAACTTTTAAGGTTTCACTGAAGTATGCAATGACTCCATTGGTCTGGGACGATCACACAAGGGGAAGCATGCGGCCATGAGGCAGTGAGAGGGAACAAAGGGATGAAATTCTTGGTTTGTTGATGGAAATTGATTGGGGGAGAGTGAGGATCACAATGATACTAGGTTGGGAGAGACTGGCAAATATGCTGTTCCACAAGACGTACCTGGATGTCGTGTTCGTGTGGACCTTTGAAGAAAATGAAATGGCTCTTTGTAGGAAAGTATGGGGGCCCCACCTTTGTCTGAGGCCTGGGTCATCGGCGCGCCACTCACGGGCCCTGGGTAGGCCTAAAGGAAGGTAGGTAATTTGACCTCTGTCCGAGATCACGTATCTCGCAGCCGACTGAGACAGAATTCAGTTGGGTTGCTTGGGGGTTGGAGGTCAGCTAAACCCCCCACGATCAAAGGCAAATCTGGAAAACAAGATACAGCCAGCAGAGGGGTCACAGGAAAGAGAGCTTAAGGTATAGGTAAGAAGTACCAATGCCTACACCCTTCCCTTTTGTTTGATACGTCCCTACAGCTGATAGAACTCTTTTCCCCCAACTGGGGAACTTCCTATCTCTAGCTGGCGGGTTTTGGGGGTTTTCGCGGTTACTAAAAAATAGCTGATATTCTAAAGAAAATGGCTTGTGCCGTTTTTCCAAATCAAATTATTTTAGTTAATTTGCGGGTAGACGAACGATCTATAAACGTCACAGCTCCCCCTGTTAAGAAGGCATTTCACTCCCTTTCCGGGTGTGAAGGTCTTGGCTTAAATAAATTGATCGTTCTCGAAACTACCCCCTTCTCCTACTCCAACTTGAAGTTTTTTTTTTTGAGCAGCGGATACAGCTAATACAGTGGCCTACCTAACTTTATAGGCAAAGATGCTAAGTGTACTAACTTAATTTAGTGATGTAGTCTAGCCTAATTAATAACTACGGGTTGTCTTTGTGACGACAGTCTACTCTACCCCTAGATAAGGTACTTGAAAATTCTACTTGCTACTAACCTAATGCCCTTTCTGTATAAATCATTAGCCTACTACTCAATACAGTTAAATGAAGACGCAATCATTCCAGAGTGTGGTTACGCACCAGCGTAGTTCAGCGACGGAACTGTTAAAATACATAATGAGAGGTAATGATGCGTGGGGATGATGAGTGGTTAATTTACCAGGAGGGAAATGCAATGAGGTAATTATATTTAAGTGAGGGTTAGTATTACATGGCGGGAGGGTAGAGGGTTAGTGCTACTGGCAGGGATCGGGCTGGTACCTTCTCTGGGTTATGGTGCCAGGATCATTCTGCAAATGAATGCGGACACTGTACCTCGGGCAAACAGGTGTCAAGGAGAGCATGTGGCTCTTTTGTGGTTAGTTTGTTAATGATTGGTTACGTCCCTTCTTCTTCTTCTTCTTATTCCTCCAGGACCTGGCTATACCAGTCCTAGGAGTAGACCGGAGGCAGGCTACCCCCCCGACTCTGGGGAAAGGCCAGAAAAGCGCAGGAAGAGCAGAGGCAGTGGTAGCCTGAGGGATTGCAGGAGAACACCCTACTTCGGTATCTGCAGCAACGTCGTAGAGGTGGAAACCTACTGCAGGGGAGGCCCTCACTCCGGCTGCTGCGGCAACCGTCGTGAGGGGAAAACTCCAGGCTGACTCCTGGTCGGGGCAGTTCCTGGTTTTCCCAGAGGAGGTACAAAGGTAAGGTCTGCCGGAGGTCATCCTCGGGCGACAGTGGTGAGGGTGAAGAAGACGGAAACTAGTGATTGGCCCGATTGGGCTGCGGTAAGCTCCATGCCTGTTGGAGGATTCCTGTAGGAGGATCCTTTGGGTAGGTTAGGCGCCGGCACTAGCTCGGGGCCAGGCGCAGAAGTCAAGTTCTGTGGTGGCCTCTACGTCCAGGTTGGACGGAGCTTGGCATGCTCAGTGCTGCCAAGTGGCAATGGCAGAGAGTTGAGGTTGACTGGACCTGTGGACGGGTTACCGGAGGTGCAATATCTTCTCAGCGTGCCCGCCTTGGGAAAATGGGAGACAGAGGCTCCTGTCTCTTGTGAAGGCTAGGCCTTGTGGAAAATGGACAGTGTCCGCTGCTGGTAGTTTGCTAGGGCACTAGGCCAATTAGTAGAGTGCCCTATTACGTTACAGGTTTTGCAACGGAAAACTGCGAATGGTCAATCTCCCTCCTTGGTAATGGGGGGGAGATGTGGTGGACCTACTTCCTAGAGGAAGTAGAATTTCGATGACTCTGCTTTGGAGTGATTTGTTGTGGGGGTTAGGACCCCTAGGCTTTTTGGAATGCGAGGGAGACTTCAGGTCTTGCCCTAGGAGGAGGTCGTAACCTCTTGGAATGTAGCTTGCAAACTGCAAGGGTACAAATTCTGGAAAAGTGAGGTCTGGTGACCCTCAAATTGGACGGTCGGAAGGATCAGTTTAATGTGATTGATACCTTCAATGGTGATCAATCGACGTCTATCAACGTTAGCCCCACCTCGGGGGAGGGAATCGGGTCTTCCGTATCAGGGAGATTTGAGCGCCAGAGTCGTCCGTAGGCTCTGACGTGGCTTGGCTGATAAGGCTTTGGAGGGGGTTGTGCGACGGTTATAGGGCCCTTAGCTGGGGGTCCTAGTGAAGAAAGGAATTGGTGACGGCCATTGCGATGGCCGGAATATTGTGGTTCGCGCACCCTCCGAATAATTTGCAGACATGTGACCCTTGCGGCCAGTCTCGGCAGAACTTTTGTTCCAGAACCTCTTCCGTGGCACTGGATGATAAGGCCGAGATGGGCCCCACAGGTTGCGAATCTGCGGAGTCACCAAAGGCTGGGCAGTGTGCTCCCTGGCAAAGAGGTGAAGAGTCCACTCTCTGGCAGTGATGTGAACGTGGGGAGTTAAGGGAACCTCCGTTTTGAATCACCCTCGGAAGCAAGTTTCGGGGTTAACTGGTGGGCTTACTCTTCCAAAAGGGAGGAGGAGGTAGGCGGTTCAAAAAGGTAAAAGGCTGGCAGGATGCGGCAGGAATTTCTATCTCCGGCACTGGATCAGGACCAGGCTCACAAATAGAAAGGATGTCAGGCTGACCAGAGACGGCGGGGCGGGACTAAGAGAGACAGGGGGGTGCAGGGCTGGAAGCTGCAGAGTGGCTGAGCTAGGATACTCTCCTTACGGGCCTTCTCCCGCTGGATGTCGAGTTCACTTCTCCTTGAGAGCGAGCTCATGCTTTCGCTTCCTGTTCCCTTGCCTTTCTTTGTGCTCTCTTTCTTTCTCTCTGCTTCTCGGCTTTCTCTGGTTTTCCCTTTCTTCCTTTTCTTGCAGGCGCGCGGGCAGCCTCCTGCCCCTTTATCCACTGGTCTAGTGCTGGTAGTTGTAACCAGCCTCCTTGCCCAGAGTTATGAGGGCTCGAGCTTCTCTAGCTCTCTGGCAAAGAAGTTCGCGGGAAGCAGGGGAAGACATTCCTTAGGCTGCAGTAGATGCTCGGAGGGGAAAAATGAAAAATAATGGCCAGGAAAGGGTACTGAATGGAATAGGAGTGCCTACTGTGGAAAGTGGCACTCACTTGGAAATGGGTTCTGCAATGTGGTAATGAAAAGTGAAAAGATGGGCGTGCTCGGTGGCACTTTGTGAAATGGCACTTCTGCTGAGGTGAAAAAATCGAATGAAGTGTGGCTGTGTACGTCACACTTACGGGGTGCGTTCCCAACTTGGGAGACGTTGGAATGGGCTACGTAGGTCCAATACAGGTGCACGGCACTTATGAGGAGGCGTTCCTTGGTTCAGTGATCCAAAATGGTGGATACTCTATAATGAATGAGCGTTCCGTAGGACGGACACGCAGGTATAGGGCACCTGCACGTCTGTAAGGTGCAATGGATTTATGGAGGCGTTCCTTGGAGCACTGTATCGTGCTGGTGTGTCCCGGGACACTACATGCAGTATACTTAAATATACTGAAGTGAAATGGCATGCTCATGGCAGAGGGTAATAGTGGAGGAGAGAAGTAAAAGGTGGGAGTACTTCAGCAGCCAGTCGATGGACAGTGTCAAGAATTAGTGGCACTGTAAAATGGTAAGACCCTGACGTGCATGGTGGTGGCCAGTCCTAAACTGGTAACGACTTCCCTGTCTGGTGAAAGTAATGAATTTTGCGGTGGCACACTGTGCGAATTGTGCTTGCGGTACACGCAAGTCTTTGGGATAAAAAAGAACAAGACCACTCGGGCAACGACAGGTGATGGAAATTCTAGAAATGCTCAGTCACTCGCTGAAGTATCGATAAATGAAATAAATAAATGCTTGCAAACTGAATGGACACAGGCCGCGTACGTATCACGCTGTTGTAAATGAAAAGACACAAGAGACTAAAATAAGGTTAATTCGGCATGCTATAATTAATGGTAAGATGTAGTACTCTTGCTTCGTGAATACTGGGTTCTGGTTTTCTCTCTCTCTCTCTCTCTCTCTCGGAGAGGGTGAAAAATGATATGTGAATTGAATCCCTTATATTGAATTGAACTACTAATGTTCGGGTTAATATGACGCAACTTGCGTTAAATGATTTTACTTACGTTAACGTTTTTAATGAAAAGAATTTGCTTTTGGATAAACGTTTTATGAAAATGATAACGCGCTCGTGGTGAACGATTTTTACGTAATGTAGCGGCTCGCGCTTACGAAATGATTTGCGTTTCAATATGAATTTTACAACGACGCGTTTTACGTTAACAATTCTTGTGATTTTACTCTACTTGAGATTTACGTTAACTTTATGTAAGATTATAGGTCCCCCGTGAACAGTGAAATGACGGTAAGGATTTTTAAAACGATGTAGCAAACATTGTAAATGAGGTTACGTTAAGTGCGAAGTGAAAAATGAAACTTCGTCAGCGCGCGAGTGAGCGATGCGAGGTGAAACATGTGAGAGAGCTGACCAGCGCGGGCGGAATCAGCTGATCTCTGTAAATGCGAAGGCATTTACAACACAAAATACTACTTTCTTATTCAAGGCGAATTACGTTAATTTTTTTCTGGCAGGACGATAGATACTAGTACCAAGATCGATATTATTTACGTTAAAACTTTGAGACTTACGTTACTTTGCTTAAATGTTTAGGTAATGTTTAAAAGGGATAAAAACATGGCTGCCGCTGTGAATGAGACGAAGGTTGGTTGAGACGCGCAGGCGCGAGAGAGCGCGAAGCTGAATTAGCCGAGAGGTAAGCGGTTACCAAACACTTGGAATGAAAACTAAGTTAAAAATGGATTCCCTAACATATCACAGACAAAAGAATTGTACACTTCTTTTTGCGTAAACTATTAGTAAAAACACTCCTAACTAGCTAGCTTTCAAAACACAGCAATAAACCCTGGCAAAGCACTTCCTAGTTTTGATCTGGTTCTTTTCTGGCATCTATCTGCACACGTGTTCGTGAGCTTCCTACGAGGACAGCACAAAGTAACAGAAAAATTCGCGGGGCAAATTGTTTGTCGCGCGCTAAAATAAAGCTATGGCGCGTCCCGTTACAATAATAAGATTTCTACCTACGCTCTTTTAAACACTTCTACAATAAAATACTTAAAGTACCTTAAGCTAAACATTGGTTATAGAATAATCATATTAATGAATGGAATACCTTACCGTGAGTCAGTGTGTCTTCTTTCCTGCAAGTGTGCTTGATTTACGCTTTGTAAAATAATTTACAGTTTACGTTTTACAAGGATAACGCGATTTACAAGCTTTTTTAAGCAAGCCCGGATTCGATCCTCGGCGAGGTCGCCAATGTTACGTATATAGGGGCCTTGTGGAGAAGCTAGATACGTAAACGGAAAAATAATTGAGGGATTTCAAGAGGGAATTGCTTGAACTACGTAAAACTGATAGTTATGATTTTCTTTTCTTTAGAGGGAAGGTCGCAGAAAACTCAGCTCGTTACTTTTAAAACTATTTATTTACAAAAAAAGGGCCCGTGCCTGGTGGAGGAAAAGTTAAATTATTATGGCCCCACGTTGGGGCTTATAGTCTCATTCCAATCAAGCTGATTTTCATTCACTTGGGTTAATGCACACTTGCGGACAGAGAGACGGCACGTGACTCATGGAATCTGGAAAAGAATCCCAGATTAAACGACATAAAAGAAAAAATGACTTCTTGCTTTTGATAATTAATTCTCTAATACTGGGGAGAAGGAAACTTTTAAGGTTTCACTGAAGTATGCAATGACTCCATTGGTCTGGGGACGATCACACAAGGGGAAGCATGCGGGCCATGAGGCAGTGAGAGGGAACAAAGGGCGGATGAATCCTTTTGTTGCTGGAAATTGAATTGGGAGAGTGAGGATACAATGATAATAGGTTGGGGAGAGACTGGCAATATGCTGTTCCACAAGAGTACCTGGATGTTCGTGTTCAGGGGGTGTGGACCTTTGAAGAAAATCTGGCTCTTTGTAGGAAAGTATGGGGGCCCCTTTGTCTGAGGCCTGGGTCATCGGCGCGCCACTCACGCCCTGGGTAGGCCTAAAGGGAAGGCAGGTCAATTTGACCTCTGTCCGAGAATCACGTCTCGCAGCCGACTGAGACAGAATTCAGTTGGGTTTTTGCTTGGGGGTTGGAGGGCGGTCAGCTTAACCCCCACGATCAAAGGCAAATCCTGGAAAACAAGCATACAGCCAGCAGAGGGGTCACAGGAAAGAGAGCTTAAGGTATAGGTCTAAGAAGTACCAATCTGCCTACACCCCTTCCTTTTGAGCTACGTCCCCCATACAGCTGATAGAACTCTTTTCCCCAACTGGGAAAAACAATTCCTATCTCTAGCTGGCGGGTTTTCGGGTTTCCCTTCCCGCGGTTACTAAAAATCAGTGATATTCTAAAGAAATGGCTGCCGTTTTCCAAATCAAATTATTAGTTAATTGCGGGGTAGACGAAACGATCTATAAACGTCACAATATATATATATATATATATATATATATATCTTATATATATATATATTTATATATTTTCAATATATATATATATATATATTATATATATATATATATATATATATATATATATATATATATATATATATATATATATATACAGGCAGCCCCGGGTTACGACGGGGGGTTCCGTTCTAAGACGCGTCGTAACCCAAAAATGTCGTAAGCCGGAACGACGTTCTTGAAACATGTCCAAAGGGAAAAAATTTCACTAATTTGCAAAAATTTCTTATTAGGGCCGTATCTCTTAAAATTATCACTAATTTTACCTTTTTTCATGTGCAAAACACTGTGATTCACAAATTACTGTATATTTTCATTAAAATACAAGATAGAGAGAGAGAGAGATTACATAAAACCATTAAATTCGTTGACCAATTGTATGGCATTGTTAAGCTCCGAGTGTCACTGAGACAGAAAAAAAGATGAAGGAAGAATTTTCTTTTGAAATTAGTTATCGTATTATTACTACTTCTATTATTTTATAAAAGTAATGGCTACTTCAGCAGCGTTACACTTGTAGAGATTCTTCTCTATTTTGCGAATAGGCGGCTTTTTCAGTGCTACTTAAACAGGCTAGTTAGAGCGCCTATAGAGGTCATGGTAAAATACAGGGTCAAAATAGGTGTATATTTGAATTTTACAGATAAACTATGATACCATAGTCATCAAAGTCATTAACGATTTTCTCTCTCTCTCTCTCCTCTCTCTCTCTCTCTCTCTCTCTCTCTCTCTTTCTTAAAGAGCTTTCGTCTGGAGCTGCCAGACATCCTCGGGCTGGGAAGTTGAGGGTGGACTGTTACAGCGACACTTAGGAGGTCCAGGCGCTGCAGGATATGCTGCAACGCAACCATCGGCCCGAAGAAAAGTGGCTTGAGAATGGCTCAGGCCAGCCAATGAAACAAGATCACCGCCTCCAGCCAATAGGAGACAAGCATGGGGCAGACCCCCTGCTGTCAACCACAGATATAAGGAGGACGGACACCGCACCAAGATCAGTCCACCCTCAGCTTCCCAGCCCGAGGATGTCTGGCAGCTCCAGACGAAAGCTCGCTTTTTAAGAAAGAGAGAGAGAGAGAGAGAGAGAGAGAGAGAGAGAGAAAATCGTTAATGACTTTGATGACTATGGTATATAGTTTATCTGTAAAATTCAAATATATACACCTATTTGACCCTGTATTTTACCATGACCTCTATAGGCGCTCTACTAGCCTGTTTAAGTAGCACTGAAAAAAGCCGCTATTCGCAAAATAGAGAAGAATCTCCTACAAGTGTAACGCTGCTGAAGTAGCCATTACTTTTAATAAGTATGCTTGAGAGAGGGTCTGCTTCCTAAGATACTTCTATTATTATATATTTATTATTATTTTATATATTTTTTTTTTTTTTATTTTTTTTTTTTTTTTTTTTTTTTTAAATATAATAACACGTGCATCTACATAAAAATTCTCTCATCTCAGTAAGAAAGAGGTTAATTACCTTACAAGTGAAATGGAAAGGTCATTTTCATCTCTTTAAAATAACGACCATTTATGAATTTTGTAATTAAAGTTTTATTATCGTTATTATTATTATATTATTATTATTATTATTATTATTAGTATTATTATTAAATAACTGAAATTATCAATAAAAATTTTACATACTAGTACATAAAAAATTCTTTCATCTCGGGTAAAAAAGAGAGAGAGAGTGTTTATCTCTCTTCTGTTCTCTCAAAAAATACTTATAACGCTTCCAGTGAAAGAGAGGGAGGGAGTTACCCACTATGACACATTATTATCTTGTGTGGGCAAAAAAAGAGAGAGAGAGAGGAGAGAGTTAACCTTAATAAAAAGTGACATGGAT
>NC_061090.1:15489127-15596627 GCF_015104395.2 Macrobrachium nipponense | reverse complement strand
TGAAGTCTGGGGTTGACGTTGATATCCCTTCTCCTCCGTCGTTTTCGGCATGGGCAATCAAATCGCCGACAATAGCACTGACCTTCTAGCAGATTGCCGTCTCGGCTATCGTATCGCCAGCTATTTCTTTTTCTTTTATCCAGACAAGAAGCAGCCTCTCCATGCACGTGGCTCCTCTTGTTGGACAAAATAGTCACGCCCTTGGAAGGTGTAGCTGCTTTAATGGCTTCCTTCTGCTTAAGAATGGTGCCTATCGTCAATGGATTTCAGCAGTATTCCTTAGCAATCACACTCAACCGCATGCCAGCTTCATACTTTTTAATGATCTCCATCTTTATCTCCATAGAAAGCATCCTCTTCTTTCCGTGAACTTCAGCAACTTTCTTGGGACCCGTGATTACGTATACTGTACGTAATTAAGTTATGTAGTAATATACTAAAGTTCTCACTAAACACGATAAAGTAGTACAACGAAATCACTAACACAAATTTATGTTAACAAACGAAATTGTATATTGAACGAACGAATTCCGCGTGCGTACACAAACGCTGGTGCGAAGCAATGGGTGAAGAACGCCTTTACGTAGAGCACGATGGGAGAGATGCTGACCAATAGGAGAGCAGGATCTTATGGCAGTGACTACTATCAGGAACCAATGGGAGATGGTGGCGAGTCTACTCAGTTGGCTGTGCGCAAGTTTTAAAATTATCAGTGGTCCGGGTGAATCTTGGGACTTTACAGCAACAACCTTTTGTGACCTGAATTATTTTTGTATGTAGAGCCAAAAAAATCTTCGTATTTGCTTTCGTAACTTGAATTTTTTGTAAGTTGGGACTTTCACATGTTGAGGTACCACTGTATATATATATATATATATATATATATATATATATATATATATATATATATATATAAAACTCAGTTAACAGATATAACTTGTTAAAGATGGCTTTCCTTTAACCAAAATGTCCTTAAATTGGGTTATCTTTTCCCTAAAAAGTAATGAGAACTGGATAAATCCATTCCAGATCTTCAAAATTCTTTAGTACATAATTCATAATACTTTAGTGATTTCTCTATTCCCTACAAGGCCTTACCTTCATATGATTGCCACATTTTGGGAATTACCTACATGCCACTTTTTCGTTCTTCTGAAGTAGGTAACCAATGGTTCCAAGTCACGTAAAAATGTCTAATCCTTCGGGCCAGCTCTAGGACAGGTGTTAACCAGCTCAGTGGTCTGGTTAAACTAAGATATACTTAACTTTCTCTCTCTTTTTAGATAAAGAAATTGCATTTAGTTGATTAGGTTCTTTTATTCACTATGCATCAGGTTCACTTCAATGGAGTAATATATTACCCAAAACTAAAACAATCTTGTTAAAATATCATTGCGCGGATGCAGCAATATGATTTAGTGATAAATGACCAATTAAAATACATGAAATGCATTATCAGGATTATTGTTAACTGCTGCATTTGGAATAGAACTGCATGAACTAATGACACAAGCAATAACTAATGAGTGTTGTAGATAAAACAACATGGTTTACTCTACTGTCTATCCAATTTTTAATCTTTTGAAATGAATACAGAAAATAGTTCATCTGCAACAAAATCTTTCTTAAAAGGAGTAGGGGTCGGTATTTTAAGACTCGCATAATTTATTACATAGCCTACATAATTGGTTTGTATGTTCACAGTGGATCAATATATAAAAAAGAAAAATTAAGTAAAATCATTATCTTTTATGTTACATAGAGCTCTTACCTGGTTATACACAGTAGGCTATGGGCGATATGATCTCAGCAAAGAACATAGTTGGATGGAAAAAAAAAGACCGAAGACAAAAGAATATAACGCAGAATCCGTACCTACTTTGTGGTATTAAAAATGTTCACAATTTTATTTTAAAGCCCTGAGCATAAATAACAGAGGTACATTAAGAATCAGATATCCGAGACTGGTCAAACGCTAAAGGGGGTGAAAATAGAATAGGGCACTAAAGAAATGTTGGCTTCATATATAAATATCGGAAAACTTTCCGGCAGTTCAATAAGTGTGTACATAATTACTGCCAAATACAATAATATACTAATATTACTAAGTCAAATACTATTCACTGATGACGATACACATTAATCCAGAAGAAATTCCAGGCATTATGAGCCCCCGTCCATCGTAATTGAGCTTATTGGCTTCCTATTAACCAAGACTTGATAGAAATAGATTTTTACTAGCGATAGGGAATATGAAACCGAAAAGAGTCTAAGATAAATTCCAGTGTAATATATATACTTCTGAAAGTGTAACACGTAATCGCAATGGTGCAAATAGATAAACGGAGCCATGATAAAAAAGAATTGGAATTAAAAAAAACTATAACTACCTAAGTGGCCCTAGAACTTTTTAATTGCGAAAACTTGGAGATATTCCTTACGAAATTAAAGACATAATTTCAGAAGAGCTATGATATAGAAGACATAATTATTTTAAAATAATATATGTAAACTATAACTTAGCCAAAGAAATGTGTATTTAACTAAATGAGAGGCTCACAAATAAACAGGGATATCGAGGATGATTTGACCGTTGACAGCGGGACTCCCGGTTTAGCAGAGGAAATTCAGTATGAGAGTAACTTTCACCTTTAACAGGGATATTTTTGGCTGGCACATGGAGCCCATTTAAGCTTGTGTCTATGAGGATCTATAAGAAGATATTTGATAATCAATATTGTTAATAGGCTCGTCGTTATCAGAAGACTAGGTAGGTAGCCCTTTTGTTTACAAGTTGTTTTTTGGTATATTATTATATTCGCGAAAAAATTTTATTCACGACAGGTGGTCAGATAATCATCAAAATTATCACTTAGTATATTATATTTTCAATTTCAATGCACTAGAAAGTGACAGCATATGGAATGATGAATGGAGCGCAAATTTAAATACCATCAAATATTGTCATTCCCGTCTCGGATCTCGTTGGAGGCAGTTGACGAGAGCTGCTCCCGTGCTTCAATACTCTGCTTATTGTGAGGAGCATAACAAGAAAAGTATCATTTGTCATGTCACAATCTAGGGGTCCTAGATGACGCCAAAGGTAAGTAACCCAGTCCACGGTAGCTGATTGTTTAATGAGCAGTGATATAGAATCCTTTGTAGTTTGATAGGCTTAGCTAATTGGCTACTAGAGGTATCTGCAAGTTGGCTACAACTCGAAGTGTGAAGAAAAGCTATATGACTTCACTGAGGTTCTTCAGCTGCAGGTTAATTATTTTTTAGCATTCCAGTCCTAGATTTAGCAGCTTTACCTAGTATACCTAACAAGGCTAGGCTTAGTCTAATCTTGTGCATGAAGGGTCATTGAGTAGCCTTAGTCATCATCAACAGCTAACGTAAATAATGATAATGAATCTTATCCCGTTGGGCAATGGTCATTTGGGGTACCCGTGAAACTGAAGACTAACCTAGTACCTTAGTACTAGCTACGTGCCTGGTTCCCACCAGACGGCACTTAGAATATTACTATTTACCATCTGTTATATAGCTAGTCTAGGTAATAGGCTAGGTAGCTATGCTTTTTTTTTGTTTAGGAATTTTTTGGAGATTGCTAGGCAACAGCTCAGCACGGACTACTACTACCTATAGCCTAATTAGCCTAGTACCTCAGAAATTGATTTCTCCTACCTAGTATATAGGGTAAAAAACCGCATGGTACAGGGGTGAACCATGTACGATCAATGTGTACAACCCCAAGAAAAGTACGTTATAACGCGTCCTGACATCGGAGATGGGCATCAGACGCGACTTCTTGTTGGTGAGAAACTCAGCTAAAGACCTCTACTCCGGTGTCAGGACGCGTTATAATGTACGTTTCTTGGGGTTGTACACATTGATCGTACATGGTCCACCATGTACCATGCGGTTTTTTACCCTATTACTAGGTACTTATAGGTAGTGTTGCTGATGATGGATTTGGTTTTATTTATTGTTGGTCATTCGGGAAAGTGGGGGGCATTTTGTGTGGATGAAATTGTCGGGAGGACCGGACGGTATTTTTACAGAAGTAGTCTGCACGGACTGCAAGGAATGTAACCGTGGATACGACATCCACTAGGGATTGGGGGCCGTCCAATGTATTTCGCCGTGTTTAGTACTGGCCCCTGGGGGTTAATTACAGTCGTCCAAATAAATATTACTTAAAATTCTTGTTCAGTAGGTAAAACTGCATAGAAAAACCGCAACTGCCATAGTCTAGCCCGCCGCGGATAAGTACCCTAGATCTACCAACCGGACTGCCATGTTATTGCTATGGAATGGTTCTGCCCATGCTTAAGTCATTAGGGAGCCATATGTTCAGGAACAGATTGGCCAAGGAAACCTATTACCTATAAAAGGAACTGGGTATTTCTATATAAGCATTCCGCATCGTTTGTCCCCGCGAATTCGAAAGCCACCAGGAATTGGGGTGTCAAATGTATTTTGCCGTGTTTAGTACGAACCCCTGGGGGTTAATTACAGTCGTCCAAATAAATATTACTTAAAATTTTTTGTTCAGGAGGTAAAACTGCATAGAAAAACTGCAACTGCCATAGTCTAGGCCGCGGCGGAATAGTAATGTAGATCTACCAGGAACTGTAATAACCTAACGTACCCTAACCTAACCTAGCTTAGCAGGCCGTGTTACTTAGCCAAGGGCAGACCCCCTGGTGAAGGAAACTTAACTTTTTACCAAAACTTCCCCTATAGACACTGCACATGCAAAATAGCATCCCAGGATTGCCAACATGCAACTTTTAAGATCTTTATGATCAGCGACCAACGTACTATAAGAAAAATCAATGTCCAAATACCCGATGCAGAGCTCTTGCTTAGCTGTACCATTTTTTTATGTTTTTATTTTTACTGTTCTTTGTTTGCATTTCTACACTCATCCCCAAGGAGCTGGTACTAAACATGGGGCCTATTTTGCACATACATAAACTACTAGTAGGCTAGTTACCAAACTAGAGGGGTGTGGTGGTAGTCTTCAATTTAACCCATCCTGTGGGTTGTTTATCTGAACAGCATTGTTGAGGCAGTTGATACAAGGCCTAGCCTAGTTTAGTCTGACAACTGTAGAAAATTGTCAGTAACAAAGAAAAAAAGAAATAAGAGAGTGCTGCCAGATCATGAGAATGCACACTGGTGTTTGCAAACAACAGGCTAGGAATTGCTGATGTAAGGCCTATTAGAGGAATAGTTTTACTTGTTTCATCCCCCTTTGACATATCCACAATTGGTTTGTTTTATTTTACCCCACTTGTAATTAACACCTTAATTTTCTTCATTACATACATCAAATCTGTTTGCTTGTTTGATGTAGTAGTTTTATATGGTGTCTAATCCTACTTTTTATCCCCTGTTGATTACTGTCACAGTTTTATAGTTCATTCCCAAACACTGTTTGGTAATCTTGTTTTTAAAAGAACAATACCAGTGGTCCATTCAGTATGTGTTCTAGTATATGAGATGATGGTTGTAGTTGCCAGAATTTCAAAACTTATATAGCATTTCAGATTTCATAGTTTTGTTCCGACCACGGCATACAAACCTTCGGTCCTTTTACAATAGGAAGGTACTAGCGGCAGCTGGATAGGTCGTAAGCTTTCGAACAAGGGGTTCGGTAGTTAACTGCTTGTCCGACAGGCGCGCGCGCGCGACTGGGAGGTAAACAAATCACTTTTTTGCTTTCGGCCTGCTGGCGTGTGGACGTGTATCATCGCTCTCTGCTTCATCGTCGTTTGCTTTCGCATGATTTGTGTTTTTTCTTTTTCGATGTATCTAGTGAAACTGAATTGTAAGTACAATCATTTCATTGATTTCAATTGTGAATTAAAGGATCTTGCTGCACAACGCTCTCCGATTACCCGAGTGCCGGGACTGAAGGGCGTAATTGCGGGAATTCATTTTCCCAGAATGATCCTCGTATTGTGTATGCTCGGTGCCGAGGGCGGGAGCGAGCGCTCGCTCCGAGCGTAATTGGGTTGGAAATGTGTAGATGAAAACATCGTAGTAAGTACTCTTTTCATTTATATTTTTTTGACCTGTGTGCCCGTTGCCGAAACGAATACTATCGGCACGGAAACTTATTCAGTATGAAAGTGGAATCGCAAGTACAGTATTCTTTTTTCATTTTCATAGATTATTTTTTTTTTGTAGCAATACTCATTTTGGATCAGTTCCGAGCTTGCTGCCCGGAGATTGATCCTTCCTTCCCCCTTTTTATTTTGAATGAAGTGAAATCGCAAGTACAGTTCTTTTTCATTTTCATTTTTTTATTGAGATTGCATTGTTGACTGGGATCAATGTTCCGCTATTCACGGGAATTGATCCTTCCCTTTTGATTGTATGAAGTGAAATCGCAAGCGCAGTAGTCTTTTCATTTTCATATATCTGTTGATTGCATCAATTCGTTATGGATCAAGGTTTCCAGAAACCTTGATTCATAAAGGTAAGGAATGAAACCTTTCACCCTTGCGCTCGGTACCGAGGGCGCAAATGCGCTCGATCCGAGCCCTTTTTTCATTGTGAAGTGAATCGTTTTGCAAGATGCATTTTCATTTTGTTCCTTATTATTGATTGCATCAATATTATTTGGTTCAAGTTCCGCTCAGTCAGGGAATTGATCCTTATGCCTTGTATTCGTGCCGATGGCACGATTGCTAGGGCTCTTATTTTGTTGTTGGGTACATGGGTACTGTGCGGGGGAGGGAACGAGAACCCCCGCTCAGTTTCCCACGATGACTCTTCCCCTTGGGGGGGGGGGAGTTTATTATCGGCGTTCTTCTCCTCGCCCGATCCGTCGAGCGCGGGGGAGTGCGCGGTCGGTTCCCGATGTACAATTGTATTAGGGGTCTTCCACTCGTTCGGGAGGGATCAAACCCCCCAGCACGAGGGGATTTCCCCTCCATTAATCGCTACTACTTTTATTTCCCCAGGTGATACTGCCACGAGGGTGGACCTTGGTGAGGTATGGGCGTCCTTTCAATTGCAGAGCGTGCTGGTGTCCAGGGGCGGCGGTTCTTGTCTGGGCCTACTGCGGTCACCCATGGAGTGGTGGACCACGCAAACCAGGTGGACGACGTCCCTCCTCACCTGGTGTTACTCGCCTCACGTGGTAACAGTCTTGCCTACAGCCGCTGTAGAAAGTGCCGTCACCGTACTAGAGGGGGGCGTCCGCCGACCGCTCGTGGTTGCCCGCTGCAGCGACCACACTTCCGCTGCCCTAGAACTCGCCCCTGGACCTGCCCGCCGGTAACAGGATGTTGCATGGCTGCTGCTCCACTTCCTGTGTTTCCGGTGCTGCCTGCCGTACCTGCCGATTCTGGGCTGACTGTCCATGCAGTTGCTGCGCTGGCTGTCCCTGCCGTTGCTGCGCTGGCTGTTCCTGCCGTTGCTGCGCTGGCTGTTCCTGCCGTTGCTGCGCTGGCTGTTCCTGCCGTTGCTGCGCTGGCGGTCCCTGCCGTTGCTGCGCTGGCTGTTCCTGCCGTTGCTGCGCTGGCGGTCCCTACCGAGGATGTGCTGGCCGTGCCTGCTGTTCCTGAGACGCCCATACCTGCTGATGTCGTCCTGTTCGTGGTGGTACTACCCCGAGACTGTGGTCTGTCTGTACAGGTGCGTCCGGCCCTGTGGCTTCGGCTACAGCATTCCCCGGCTCCGCCCTGGATAGCAGATCTTACGTCTGTCCTGAGGAAGCTGACGAAGAAGAGGAGGAAGGTGTCGTGGTCGTCGTCTTCATCTTCTTCATGGTCGTCAGCCGCCGCCTCTTCCCCTTCGACTTCTAAGGCTTTACAGCCGAGGAAGAAGAAGGTTGCCTCCTCCCTCCTAAGAAGCTTCCTCGGGAGCTTCTCGGGACCCGTCTCACCTCGGTGGGACGGGAGGGTTTCTTCCGCTGGTCCTCCTGCTCCCTTCGGGAGCGGCCCGTCCTTCTTCCGCAAGGAAGAAGACTACGGGGACCAGAGGGGTACCGGCTAACACCGGTACTTCCTCGCCTGGTGTCAGTGGTTCTGCCACTGCATCAGGGTCCGTCTCGGCCTCTCGCTCGCGGGAGGTACCGAGTGTACGGTCGCCTAACAGCGACCGTGCAGCCAGGAACCAGACCTCTGAGTCCGCTCAGCGTCAGGTTCACGGCACGGGGCGGAAGACTGGTGACAGCCGCTCAGGCGACTCTCACCAGACCATGCTCTCACTCGTCGCGGGGGGGGGTGAACACTGGCTACCCGGGGTTGGGACGTGACGGTCCACGACCGACCACAGGTGGGCTGAGGGCTAAGGTAAGGGAGGTCCTCCCGTTCGCCGGTGCCAGCCACGGCTGGAACCAGCGACGTGACGTGCCGTGAGGACAAGCACCGGTCTCACTGCGACAGTGGAGCCTGCAGGTCGCCTGACCGTCGCTCTCACAGAGAGCGATCGGGTACGGCAACCAGCACCAGCTCTTCTGACACTCGAGATCGGGGCCGCTGTGCTCAGTCCAGCCGTTCTCCACAGCGAGACGTTCGACCAGCCTGCAGCTCGATCGTCACCGCGGGTTGTTTTGAACGACGGCCTGCAGCCCTCCAAGCCTGCTGGTTCTGCCAGCGAGCGAAGAGGGAGCGTCAGGTCTGCTTCTACCATACCTTCAACCTCCTCGGGTTACACGGGAGGAAGCGAGTTATGGAGGAGTGATCGTGAAGGGTGCGCCCATCATGATCCCACCACGACGCCCTACGTGCCAGGCACGGTTCTTGAACCGGCCAGGACGTATGCGCAAGTGGATGGGGAAGACCGAGAGGGCTGTCGCTGTTCCCCCTTCTTAGGAGGAAGGTTCTCGGAATATGCTCTTGTTCGAAGGGCTTAACGGTCCCACTCTGCAAGATGACGTGACTTCCGAGACCCAGAGGAACTTTGCCGAGGTTACGGCGCTGATTCGTCAGCACAATGACCTCGGGGAAGGATCGCCGCTCCCCACCAGCAGAGCCCACGTCTCGGCTCGAGTCGTTTTGGGGCCCGAGAGGGAACCCAAATCGACGGTGGGGCGGCCGCGATCGGAGCTTGCCGACTGTGTTGAGCCAGGTAGTCTCTCGTTCTCCGGACAAGGAAGGCTCCCTCGGTTCTGGACGGTCCGAACAAGCTCCTTTCGCCTCCTCTACTGCGACAGAGGCGTTTCTACGTGTCTTCGGACATCGTAGTTATATATCCCTTCGGTCCTCCTGAGGTTTCGACCTCGACGAGGACTGGAATGAGTAGGAGCGGTATCGGCTCTCTCCTGTCAGGTCTCGATCAGCCCCAACCGGACGACGTTCACAGTGGAAGGACGGCATTCCCCCTCACCTGCTGCCGGAAGAGGGGGGGTGCCTGGCCAGCCATGGGGACCCGGTCCATCAGCAGGCGTACGCTCCAGGGGCATCGAAGGACGTAGCATTGAGACAGGAGATCAAGACCATGCTGAGCAAGAGAACTGTAGAAATCGGTACGGATCAACCACCGGGCTTTACAGCCGACTCTTCCTGGTGGAAAAGTCTACGACAGGCTGGCTCCCCAGTGATAGATCTCTCTCCCCCGAACCGGTTGGTTCGCCAGACCCGGTTCACGATGGAGACGGCACGCTCAGTGCTCGACTCTATCAGGGAGAACGATTTCATGCTTTCAGTGGACTTGAAGGATGCGTATCTACAAATACCCATTCATCAGTCCCTTCGGAAAGTACCTCCGCTTCATCCTCGACGGGAGGCGGTGTACCAGCTCAGGCCACGTTGCTTCGGTCTCTCAACCGCCCCACAGGTGTTCACGCAAGTGTTCACTCTGGTGTCTGCTTGGGGCCATTCGCACGGGATATGTCTGATGGGGATATCTCGACGATTGGTTAGTCCTGGGTCGAGCTACCGCTCGCAGTTGCTACAGGACAGGGATCGACTGCTCGAGTTCTGTCGCGATCTGGGGATCGTTCTGAACTTCGAAAAGTCCGATCTCGAGCACAAGCAGAGGATGAAGTACCTGGGTATGCTGATCGACACGGTAGCAGATTCAGGAAGGCGGCCAACCAGTTCCTGTCTCGGCAGGAACAGGTAGCTCAGCAATGGCAAGTCGTGATCGGGACACCTGTCGTCACTTCGGGAAAGCCAGTCCCTAACGGGCGTCTTCACCTGCGGTCTCTTCAGGGAGACCAAAGGAGAGTTGGTCACAGGCGACGGATCCCCCAAGCCTCCCTTGGTCACTGACACAGGAGGTGAGGCAGGACCTAGCCAGGACTGGACCTGGACAGGAAACCCCTCAAGAGGAGTGCCTCCGCGCACTCTCCCCCCGGACATGCAGCTGCTCTCAGACGCATCGACCGAGGGATGGGACGCACACCTGGAAGAGTTGCGGACTTCAGGAGTGTGGTACGAGAACGACAAGCACCTTCACATCAATGACTGGAACTAAAGGCAGCGTTCCCTTGCTCTCCAAGAGTTCCAGGACCGCTTGATGAGACACTCAGTGGTGTTGATGTACGACAACACCACGGTGGTGGCTTACGTCAACAAACAGGGGGGTCCTAGTGTCTCTCCCGTTGTATCAGTTGACTCGGCAGGTGCACGAGTGGGCCGAGGCACACTCAATAGAGCTGTCGGCACGCTACATTCCAGGGAAGGAATGTAGTAGCAGACACGCTCAGCCGTCGGGATCAGGTGATAAGGACCGACGGTCGTCTCTACACCAGGACGTGGCGGAAACAAGGCTCTTCGACCTGTGGGGGCACCAGTCGAGGATCTGTCCGCCATCCGGCACAACAGGAAGCTCCAGGTGTTCTTCTCGGCCGTGCCGATCCATGGGCAGCTGCAGAGGACGCTCTTCAACACCCGTGGGACAACCTCTTCGCCTATGCCTTTCCCCCGTTCAGCCTGATTCGCAAGGTGATCAGTCGAGCACTGGTCATCCCGAATCTCAGGATGATCCTGATGGCTTCCAAATGGCCACAAGCCATTTGGTATCCGGACCTGCTGGCTCTTCTCGTAAGAGAACCGAGAGAGATTCCCCATTGGCAACCTTCTCGCCCAGCCACACGTACGAGAGGTACCACCGAGCAGTCCAGTCTCTACGTCTTCACGGCTGGCTGTTATCCACCTTCTCTTGCGAACGAGAAGCTTTTTTTCGTTTGCGCAACAACAGAGATGGCTGGAAGCGTCCGTCAGTCCTCTGCAGCTGTGTACCAGGGGAAGTCGGCCGTCTTCGGTGGTTGGTGTCGTAGACGGGGCCCATCTCCTCTCAGAGCCAATCTTCAGCAGGTAGCGGATTTCCTCGTTTTTCTTCGCCGAGGAAGCTCCTCTAAGTTCCCACAGTCAAAGGATACAGAGCCGCCTTGTCGCTCCTCCTGAAACTGACGGGATTGGACATCTCGAACTCGTTCGAGATCTCCTTGCTTAGTAGCAGCTTCCAAAGGTCTTGCCAAACCAGGGAACTCGAATGAACCTCGTCTTGCTGGACCTGGCATCGGCGAAGAGAGTACGGGAACGTCATGCAGATAATGATGTGGATGAGATGCTGCTTTGTCCTGGGAGGACGCTACGGCGCTATCTGAAGAGAACTCGACACCTCGGGCCTGAGTGTCGACGCCTCTTCGTTAGCAACGGGTCAACAAGAAAGAAGTATCAAGAACACTCTTTCGTCCTGGCTGCGTGAGGTCTTCATGGAGGGCGTATAGGCTGATGGTAGTGACGACATCCGTACGTCCCGTCCGAGAACTCACGAAGTTAGAAGTATTGGCCCCTCAAAGTTTTGCGGCGTTTCGTAAGAACTTCTCCGTGGCGCAGTATGGAAGGCAGTGGTCTGGTACAACCAGACCACCGGCAACTTCCTTATACCTATTGGATATTGCCCATAGGTCCTTGGATCGGTTTCCTTAGGACCCGTGGTGGCTGCTCAACACGTCGTCTAGCGAACCCAGACCCTAGCAGGCTGAACAGCATCGAGTCCTGGTGTGACTGTATGAATAGATAGTGATGAGGAAGTGACTGCTTCTCTTTCTATCTTTTCTTCCTCTCTACCTGTGGGTAGAGGGTATACGGTCATCACCCTGCTGGATAAGGACGAGATGCCGGTGAGCTATACGACAGAGCCCCATCCTATCCCTTGCACGAGGGATGGGAGCAGAATATCCACCACTTCCTTCTACAAGGGGGGGAAGTGGATGCCTACAAGAGTCAAAACCTTGACTTTAACTTTGCTCCTGTACAGGAACAAGTTCTTACATTGCTGGTACGAAGAGATGCGCATGCCCCTCTCTTAGTACTCGGTCCAGAGGTCTGACCATTGATCCTGCGTGCACACCCCGATCAATCGGACAGAGGCTTGGATCCCTCCCTCGCTCTTACGACAAGGAGGCTTCCAGTTGGGTGAAAAAAACCAGTCTGTTCACAAAGACTCAGATTCCACCCACCAAGAAGTGAGTCTTCCTATTGTAAAAGGACCGAAGGTTTGTATGCCGTGTCGGAACAAATGACAATTTGTCCAAAATTGCATTTTTCCTAACTATACAAACCTGAGGTCCTTTACACATAGCCCCACCTCATGCCACCCCTCACTCTGCAGTTTTTGCTTGGGCCAAAACCAAAAGCAAAAGTGATTTGTTTACCTCCCAGTCGCGCGCAAAGCGCGGCCTGTCGGACATGCAGTTAAACTACCGAACCCCTTTTCCGTTCGAAAAGCTTACGACCTATCCAGCTGCCGCTAGTACCTTCCTATTGTAAAAGGACCTCAGGTTTGTATAGTTAGGAAAAATGCAATTTTGGACAAATTGTCATTTTGCAGATTTACAAGAAGTGCAGTATACAATAGGTAGTTAAGTTTTCTTTTTCATTATGAAATATTGTCATGTAAGGAAGATGTTTTTATGAAAGAAATATTGTTTTTTATGATACTGGATAAAATGCGTTTTAATATTTTCTTTTCCAGAAAGAAACTTCAAGAATGATGAGGTTATCGCAACTTAGTATGTATGTGACCGTGTACTTATGTCTTTGTCTAATTGTTAATGTAGCTTTAGTGGTTTTCTTCATGACGGAACATAAACAAAGGAAGAATCAACCACAAGCTGCTCTAGCTTCACCAGGAGTTTCATCTTCACAAATCACTGAAGGTTGGTAGCATTTATTAATACATAGCAGGTGCATAGGTAGATTGATTTAAAGGAACTTATAAATTACTTATGTCCCTACTCATATTTTTACATCCTTATTTTACATAACCCATTGTTTAATGGTGCAGCAACAAGTAAGCATTCAGAATATTATGTAATTGCTGAATGGGTGTAGTACTACCATGTTGGCTATGCACTCAAGTTGTGGAAGCTACCTACATTGGGAGGAACCCCCTACCTCACTCGCTCTTATATAATCCATTGCTTCTAGAGAAATACAAAACATTGTCTTACAAATATTCTTTTGGCCAGTAGATTACATCGTTATAAATTATAAATATTCTTGTATTGGGAATAAACCTCCTTTATTCCAGTGAAATGAAGAGTTTCATCTTTTACATTGGGGTATCTTTGGCACAAGGTGGTTTGGTCAAAACTTACTGTTGTACACTCCCTTTTCATCAGCTGCTATCGTGTCAACAATTCTCTACCATACTCTGTGATCATGGTCTTGACTGGTTTTGAAGCTTAAAAGTTTACCAAATTGTTTTCTTTCTGTGTTCTTAGAGGCATTTTTGGATGTATGCTCTTAACATGTCTGTTCTTAGTGAGTACGAGGAAGCAAAAGTTTAGTAGAACGTTGGGCTTTTTATAAATGTGTATGTATATAGCTGCTTCATGTCCCCCTTGAACCATGGCCCTTATGTTGTCTTTTTTTTCTTTGCTGGGGTCAGAAGTACACTGGGACTTTCTCTGCCATTGGCATGGGTTTACCTCTAAGGAGAAAAGGCCCAAAAAACTATCAGTATCATCATTGGGGAAACACCTCTGCTTTTAATGACAAAATACCACCTGTGAGGAAGACTTTGTCTTTTGATCCTGAGTTTCTTCATCTCTCCTTGCTGCCCAGTCCGGTTGAATCTTGTTGAGTATATGTAGTAGGTATCCACTGATCAGTTTTTGGTTGATGGTGGATCAGGTGCTCTGCTAATGATTGCCCTCCATGCACCATGCACTCATTGAAACCATTGTCTCTGCCCCCACAATACCAGATCAAGGTACAAGGGTCCTATTGAAGTCCTAACAGTTGTTGAAGTCTCTCTGGCCAACTCTAAGGTCAATCAGAAGCCTTTTTTGGCTGCTATCTTGTATTCTTGGTTTCAGCCAGTGCTTCTTTTGCTGCTGCCACTGGTGACCCCTCTTTAACTATGGACCTGTCTATTGCTCAACTCATAGACAGTACCATGAGAACTTTCCATGCTCTAGTGGACCTGGATGCAGGTCATGGTAGGGGTAGGGCCTCAAAACTCAAGGTTGGCTTTTCTGTATTCTCCCTCTTCAACCTCCGTTTTTATTGTAGTGTCTTACCGAACAATTATACAGCCGTGATTTCCACGAGCGGCAGGATACTAAATTCAAATTTAGCGCGTAGGCGTCGCCAACACTGGTGGTGATGACGTCATCTCCCTCCACTCGCGGGAGAACCAGGTACAACTGCCCAGGTGAATTCAATTCTTTTCCTGCCGGCGTCCGGTGAACATCGGTGGTCGGTGCGGTTGGATGACTTTGCTTCGCTTTTTTCTTGTGGATTTGATCTTCGGAATTGGTGAAGTACTCTTTTTTGGCGTTGTTGTTATTTTGCTTTTTATTTAGGCGTTGCCATGTCGGATTCTAGTCCGTCGGGAGTTAGGTTTTGCATCTCAGGATGTAAAACTAGATTATCCAAGTTAGAGTATGATTCTCACACTAAATGTGTTAAGTGTAGGGGACAGGTTTGTTCAGCAGATCGAACATGTAACGAGTGTAGTGATTGGACTGATTCTTAATGGAAGTTTTTTAGTTCATACTCGGAGAAATTAGCTAAAGACAGAATTAGAAAAGCAGCGCTTAGGGAAAGTAGACTTAGCTCTGCTTCGTCTTGCGATGCATCTGTTCCTTCTGTTTCTCCTCAAATTGTTATGTCTCCTTTAACTACACCTCCTATTCCTCCTACTAATCCCACTTCTCTGGCTTCCCGTGTAGTTTCTTCCGACACCATTGCCAGTCTGGAATCGAGGTTAGATCAGAAATTTTGGTACTAGCGAATACGGTTTTGCAACTTGGTAATTCAGTTAAGACGTTTTTGGAGAAAGCGGCTTCAGGTAAGAGTGTAGTTGAGGGTGCGTCTGTCTGTCCTGACACGTCTCCTAGACAAAGGTCACTGTCCAGCTCCCCCGCACCGGGGAGAAGACATACCGAAGTCCAAGGGAGTCGATCGGGATTTGCCCACAGACAGCGCCCTCTCTTGTTGAGTCTGTTGCGCGCCTCAACAGGGCTCGGTTAAGCGTTGGAAAGGTGTTCGGTCAGACGCCTTTCGAATGATTCAAGCGATTCGTCTCTGGTCGCGCGGCGCTCTTGGCGAGATTCGACCCGTTTCGCGTCCCCTTAAAGAGGCGTTCAGGCGCTGATTCTTCGCCTCCTCCAGTCAAGCGATATAAGGAGCCTGAGAGTAGGGTTGCGCCTTGGCCGTTAGCGGCTCGTTCGTCGCCTCAATCTGTGCCTTTTTCGGCTCCATCTACTAGTAGAGATTGTGGTTTTAGCGCTGTAGCTAGCAGTTCGGGTAAAGGGTGTTTCTTTAGGCGCTTTCTCGTCTGTTACACCTGATGCGCCTTTTGTTTCGCTCGAATTTCGGCGGCTCCGAGCGAGGCGCAAGTAGTTTTTTCCGCCTCCTGCTGAACATGTAGGCTCTTCCAAGCCTACGTTAACTGTTTTTGATTCGTTCTCTGGCGCCTTTGCGCAAGCAGTTTAGAGATGTTAACCAACTGGATGAATGAGTCCAAGGGTGGTTCGAAACCTTCAGATCCGGTTTGTAGTCCCGTTCTACCTCTTCGGCGGTATCGGAGAATGAAGAAGAAGTAGAGGAGGAGGATTCACATCACCTCTCGTGTTATTCACTCTCCTTTTAGATTTCTTCTGGTATCTTATCCAGATTATTTTGAGAAAGCGGCTCCGCGCTCCCCAACTTCGACTTTTTTTGATGAGGAGGAAAACTTCAGACCCTCTCCTCCCAAAACTTGTTCTATCTAAAGCGGTTAGACATTCGTTGAAAGAGACGCAGAAATGGATGTCTATGAAAAGAGACTTAGGGAAGGCTCTTTTTTGCTTACCCTCCCTCTAAGTTGCTTCGTAAGAGGTATAGGTTTTATGTAACTGGGGAAGCTCCTTCTCTGGAGTTTCTACCTCCTCCCAGGGAGACTTCTCCAGTTTAATCGACTCCTCTAGAAAGATCTGCTTTCGCCGCAGCGAAAGTTTTCTTTACAGCGCCGAGTTGGACCACGTTGTAAAGAATCAATTTAAACTTTTGGAAGTCTTTAGCTTCCTTGATTGGACTATTGGCGCTTTAGCGGCCAAGATCGAAGACTGTCCTTCTCTTTCTCAGGAGTTAGCGGAGGATTGGATTGGTGTTCTGTCCTGTGCGGACAAATCCATTAGGGATGGATGTGATGAGTTAGCTTCGCTCATCGCCGTTGGTACCCTTAAGAAAAGGCAACTTTGGTGCTCCTTTGCTTCTAAAGGGTTACTTCCCAACAGAAGTCTTCTCTCTTGTTTTGCTCCTTTTGTGAAAGATAACCTCTTTCCAGACGATGTAGTGTTGTCAATTTCGTCTGCGCTAGATAAGAAATCTACTTCGGATTTACTGGCACAGTCTACTAAGAGACCTAAAGCTCCTTTGGAGACCTGTTGCCCTTCGGTTTCTCCTCTGGCCCAAGCGCCTTTTCGAGGGAGAAAACCCAAGCGCTCTCTTTCGGCCGAAGTCGAATTTGCGACCTCAGTCTAAGGCCTCGGCCAAGGTTAACAAACCTTCCAAATGAAAGCTCGGTTCTTCATGCACCAGTGGGAGCCAGGCTGGCTCTGTTTTGGGAGGAATGGGAAAACAGAGGAGCAGAAGCCTGGGTAGTGCAAGTACTGAAGTTCGGCTATCGTATTCCTCTCGTTTCACCTCCCTCGCTCTCACCTGTGCCAATTCCATTCCAGGCATACTCTCCAGGCTCAGACAAAATTTCTGGCGCTAGCCGCAGAAGTGGAAGCGCTTGTTCTCAAAGAAGCGATAGAACAGATAGAAGGGGATTTTCCTCCAGGCTTTTACAATCGCATTTTTGTAGTTCCCAAGTCATCAGGGGCTGGAGGCCGGTTTTGGATGTGAGCGCCCTGAACTTGCATGTCCAGAAAACAAAATTTCATATGGAGACCACTCGGTCGGTTCTGGAGTCCATCAGACAGGGGGATTGGATGGTCTCTCTGGACATGCAAGACGCTTATTTTCACATTCCGATACATCACGAATCTCGGAAGTACCTGAGGTTCATGTTCGAAGGCAAAGGTGTTTCAGTTTCGGGCGCTTTGCTTCGGACTAGCGACCGCTCCTCAGTTTTTCACCAGGGTTCTATCCCCGATAGGAAGCTGGCTGCACATATTAGGAGTAAGAATCTCCCTCATCTGGACGATTGGCTTCTCCGGTCGGAATCAGAGAGTCGGTGCATGAAGGACCTTGGAACAACTCTGGATCTTGCCAGAAAGTTAGGAATTCTGGTCAACAAACAGAAGTCCCAGTTGGTTCCATCTCAGAGCATCCTTTATTTGGGGATGACTCTGAATACTCAAGTTTTTCGGGCTTTTCTTTCCCCGAAGAGGGTTCAAGGCTGTCTGGAAACAGTTCAGGAGTTCTTGGACAAAAAGGTAAGTTCTGCAATCAGTGGATGAGGCTCCTGGGCAAATTGACGTCAGTGGAGAAATTTGTGACGTTGGGAAGACTGCACATGAGACCTCTGCAGTTTTTCCTGAGAGCCTCTTGGTGCAGGAAGACACAACCAGACTCGATTACCTTTCCTGTCATAGATCAAATAAAAGAGGACCTAAGGTGGTGGCTCTCTCGAGCAAGGTTGGAAGAAGGGTTAGATTTACGACCCATCCTCCCGAACCTACAGTTCTTTTCCGACGCATCGGACACAGGTTGGGGAGCCCTGCTGGGAAATCAACGGACTTCAGGAGCTTGGTCGGAGAAGGAGAAAGTAGTTCCACATAAAATGTAAAGGAACTTTTAGCAATTTCCTGGGGCTCAGACAGTTTCGGAGCTTAGTAGAAGGTCAGGTAGTGGCAGTGCATTCCGACAACTCCACGGCTCTCTCGTACATGCGGAAACAGGGGGGGACTCAGTCTTTCTCTCTATACGAAGTAGCCAAGGATCTCCTCTTGTGGTCAAACGAAGCGAAGGTTCAGCTAGTCCCGAGATTTGTTCCGGAAAGATGAACGTCTGGCGGACGAGTTAAGTCGTCAACAGCAAGTGTTTACCTCTGGAGTGGACTTTGGACAACAAGATTTTGTCAGAAACTTTGGCGCCTTTGGGGACGACCGTCCATAGACCTGTTCGCGACATCAAGGAACAACCGTCTTCCTCTCTTTTGTTCTCCAGTTCCAGATCCTCTAGCTTGGTCGGTGACGCAATGCTGTTGGATTGGTCGGGTCTGGAAGCTTATGCATTCCCTCCGTTCGGTCTAATAAGAGAGGTGCTGAACAAGTTCATGTCGCACAGCAATGTAACACTAACGTTAATCGCTCCCTTTTGGCCCAGGAAAGAGTGGTTCCCGGACCTTCTCCAGTTGTTAGATACTTCCCTCCCCAGACTTCTTCCTCCAGAGAAGTGGCTTCTCAAACAACCTCACTTCAAGAGGTGGTTCCACCAAAACTTGTCCGCTCTAGCTCTGACAGGGTTCAGACTGTCCGGAATCTTGTCAGAGCGAAAGGGTTTTCAAGAAGAGCTACAGAAGCTATCGCTCGTTGTAGGAGAGTCTTCTAACAAACTCTATCAAGGGAAGTGGAGAATCTTCAGAGAGTGGTGTAGAAGTGCTAAAGTCTCTACTTCTGCGACCTCTTTAACAGAAATAGCAGATTTTCTTATTTTCTTCTATTTTCTTAGGAACTCTAAGAAACTGGCTCCTTCGACGATCAGAGGATATAGAGCCACGCTCTCTTCGGTTTTCGACATCGAGGTTTGGATATTTCCTCCAATTCAGATCTGTCGGACCTCATTAGGTCTTTCGAAACCACTAAGCGCCGCAGGATACAGTGGCTTGGAACTTAGATGTGGTGCTTAAGTTCCTCATGGGGCCACCGTTTGAGCCTTTGAAGTCGGCTTCACTCAGGAACTTGACCAAGAAAGGCACTTTTTCTTATTGCACTAGCTTCTGCTAAGCGTGTCAGCGAATTGCAGGCTATAGACAAAAGAGTCGGTTTCTCTCAAGGCAATGCTGTATTTTCGGTATCTTTGACCTTTCTAGCCAAAAATGAGAATCCTTCTAATCCTTGGCCGCGGAGTTTTGTGGTCAGGAACTTATCTCATTTGGTTGGCACTGAGGAGGAAGAAAGGCTCTTATGTCCAGTCAGGGCTATTAAGCAGTATCTGTTTGCCACTAAGGGTATTAGAGGACATCAAGCTCTGGACCTCGGTTCAAAATCCCTCTCGCCTCTTTCTAAGAATGCTATATCGTTCTTTATTGAGAGCTTATCAGGGGAAGCTCACTCGCAGTCCGAGAACCGACAATCTTTCCGTTCTGAGAGTTAAAGCTTAACGAGGTTAGAGCAGTGGCAACTTCTTTAGCATTAGAAAGAATTTTACTTTAGCTTCGATTCTTCAGAGCACGTTCTGGAGATCGAATTCGGTTTTTTGCGATCCCATTACTCTCAAACAGATAGGTACGGTTTTCGAGCATTGTAAAACGTTAGGTCCGGTGGCGTTTCTGGCATGGTGTTGGGAGAAACGGCACAGGGGTCATCACCTCTATGCTAACTTTTCACCTTGAATAGGTTGTTGAGTTCAAGGGAAGCTGGGGGTACTGAGTACCTGGGATACTCACCAGTCTGTTAGGTCAGATTTTACAATGGTTGGGTATATATGTTTTTAAATCTGGTGTTGGTGACAAATGTTTTGTATGATTGAATTTCTGGTCTTAGCCCAGGGCAAGGGCAATCTTTGTTGTTACTATCCTCCGTCAGTCAGCCTTGACTCGCTTGAACTACGGAAGGATTCCACTCCTGTAGAGGCTAACTTTGGTCAAATTCCAATTCCTCTACAATAGTAAGAAGAGCACCGACCAGAGGCAGTAACAGTCTGCTGTAGCTCTCTTACAAGGTAAGGTACAACAGACACCTTGAGTGTTTACTGGTATTGTAATAAATGTAACCATTTAGAAATACTAGTGGTCCACTGAATCCCACCTTCCCATAAATGTGTAATCAGCTGTATAATTGTTCGGTAAGACACTACAATAAAAATGAAATTTTCATTATTAAAATGAAGTTTTATTGTATACTTACCGAACAATTATGATTATACCCACCCTCCTCCCCTTAGGTGGACGGACGGGCAGAAAGAATTGGATTCACCTGGGCAGTTTTACCTGGTTCTCCCGCGAGTGGAGGGAGATGACGTCATCACCACCAGTGTTGGCGACGCCTACGCGCTAAATTTGAATTTAGTATCCTGCCGCTCGTGGAAATCACGGCTGTATAATTGTTCGGTAAGTATACAATAAAACTTCATTTTAATAATGAAAATTTCATTTCTACCTTGACCACTTCCCCCTCTTTCCAGTCTCTTGACTGAGGAGAGGTTGGAAGAACTTTCAGAATTCTTTTCTCCCTTAAGAAGTTCCACTGAACTTCACTTGGGTGCCACACTTCATTGAAGAGGCCAACAGGTGTTGCTCCCTTTTGTGAGACCTACATTTTGGGAGATATGACAACTTGTTCTACAAACCACCTCATGATTTTGTTATGTGCTTTCCTCTGTGATCTTGAGCTATCCTGGCTCCTTGGAGTAGGATAAAGATGATCACTGTTGTTGTTGGCACTATCTGTCTGTGCAGGGTACTAGTATTGGATTGTCAAGGCTATCCACTGATTGGATACACTGGGTAGAGAACAAAATTTAATCAGATACCAAAAACAAAACTATACATAAAGAGTGTGGTAATACTTAATTAAAGCAATGAGATACATACTAGAAAAGGATGCATTTAAGTACACCGGTCAATGTTTACAAGCCTGAGGAAGTGGGCACTTCTTTTTATTGACTTTTCAAAACTGGTACAAAGATATAATATATATCATAGAACACAATAAATGGTAATATTGTAAGATCCTCTGTGTTTTTAAATGAAAAAATTTAGCGTATATATTAGCATGCATACAAGTTTAAGTTAAAAAAAGAACCTACGTATTTGTATGCATATAACAACAGGTAAATCATCAAGAGCAAATTGAAGCTTTTTTGAAAAATCTCACTATACTTACTGCAAGACCAAATGGTAACTGTAGCCAACGAAATCTCCCAAAAGGTGTTTGAAATGTTGTCGTCATGGTGAATTCATGATCTAATGTACAATGCCAATATGTACATGTTTATTACGCAAGTCAAAGCATGAAAATACTTTGGAGTTACTCAGTTCAGGCAGAATATCATTCATGATAGGAAGAGGGTACAATTCTCTTGCAAGAGCTTTATTCAATTGTTGAGGGTAAATACATAGCCTAATATCCCCTGTTTTCTTTGATGCAACCACCATCCTGCTTACCTTGGTGTGGGCTCCTCTACTCTTTGGATGACCTTTCTAAGTTTAACAAATTTTGTTTGACTTTCATTTTCAAGCTGATAGGTACAAGACAACTGGAAATTATTACTGGTTTGACATTGCCTGGTAATTAACCGAGACCATCAGGAAAAACATCAGCACAATTAGAAAATACAACTGTAATAGAACAAATGTTCTCATAATTAACAGAAATCAGCCCTATGTGTTCTGAACCATATCTGCCTAACAAAGGCATAAGATCTTGCTCTACAACTGCAAATTCAATCAAGTATTTGTATCTATTTTTGCTGTGTGTCTTCAATACAGCCTAACACCAACTGGCCTCATAGGGCATCATCTCTTTCACTACAGTAATTGCACTTCTTTACCAATGTTTTTAGCCTAGTCTATGTGTCTGTAATACTTAAAGCAATGAACCAAACAAAAACTTCTTTCAGTTGTCTTCTGAAGATTGAAAAAGAAACCCACAAATTCACTTTGTAACTTGTTTACTTTTAAGTATTTACATTTAGTTTTACTCCACACTCGAGTACTTTCAGGCCCTTCTGTGGCCCATTCTCAAGAGATGTTTGGGTTGGGATGTTAGCCTGGGTCAAGGACCCCAGCATAGAGACTGCTGGGCCTTGAACCCAGGCTAAAACATCCAAACATCTCTTGAGAATGGGCCACAGAAGGGCCTGAAAGTACTCGAGTGTGGAGTACAAACTAAATGTAAATACTTCAAAAGTAAACAAGTTACAAAGTGAATTTGTGGGTTTCTTTTTCAAACTTAAAGCAATGTCATGAGATACAAGAAAAGGATTTTAAGTGAGATGCCAGTCCATGTTTACAAGCCTGAAGAAGCAGGTGCTTCTTATATTGAATATTCAAAACAGATACAAAGATATATGATATATAACATAGAACACAATAAATGTTAGTATTATAACATAGATACACAAGGTCATATTCTTATGAAAACTGATAAAAGTAAATTAACTATGACCTAAGACTCTAATTTACCTTTATACCTTCCTAAGACTCTAATTTACCTTTATACCTTTCAATAAAATGCTCTAAATTTAAATTGAATATAAGTGAGACATATTTCACCATTTGTTCATGAAACTTACCTGGCAGATATATATATAGCTGTATTTTCTGAAGTCCGACAGAATTTCAAAAACTTCCGGCACACGCAGTGGTCAGCCAGGTGGTTAGTACCCATTCCCGCTGCTGGGAGGCGGGTATCAGGAACCATTCCCATTTTCTATTCATAATTTTTCTGTCACCGGTGCTGGAAACACGTGTTTTCAGTACCTCCGTCTTAGGATTTTGGAAACTTCATTACCGCTAAGTATCCTAATTGTCTTTTGATTTATTTACTTGGGTTTGTGGCTATGCATACGCTATCTTAAATTGATTTGATTTTGATTCATTTTTGCATAAGATATCTGAATCTAGTTAGGCTAGTTTCAGAGGGTGTTGTCTGCAAAGAGAGGGTTTGGCTACCGAAAGCTTCGGTAGATCCACTCTTGGTATGCACGAGGGGTATGGGTCTTGCTTCTTTGTTGAGATTTGTCATGTAAGGAGTGTGAGACTTTGTCTAATTCCGTAAGGAAGACGTATGATTCGTATGTACGCAATTAATCAGTAAACAAAAGTCAGGGTAGTGAACCTGCTAACCTTCCTGTAGACTTTATTTTGCCTAACCCTGTAGTATGGCCTATGGGCTATGAATATGTCTGCGAGAGGTGCTCGCTCTCTTTCAATGTTGTGAAGAGTGCTATTTCTGTAATTGTTACTCCTAACCCTATAGTGTTGCCTTCGGGCCCTAAAACAGTGTCTGTAGAGGGTATTGCCCTTTCTCTGATACTCTATCGATTCGTAACTTAGAATCGAAAGTGCTTGCTTTAGAGAGCAAAAGTGAAGTGGCTAAGTGCAGTGACAGTGCCCCTTGTGTAGTGGAGGGTGCGTCAGATCGGCCTTATTTCGCCTCCTCAGGCCGGGACCTCTGCTTGACTCCCAGGACCCGAGAGAGCATGTCGAAAGCCGAAGGAGGGTTACGAGGAACCCCCACCGATCTGGCGTGCCTTCGGCAGTATCTGATGAAACTCCCCAGACTACCAAAGTGCATGCACGTGCACGAATCCTGAAGGATTGCTTCTCGTCCTCTGAAGCATCCTCCCCGCGCAGGGGTTGGAGCTTTTGGAAGGACTCGCGCCCTCTAAATAGAAGCTTTATAGAAGAGGACGCTTCACGTCCTCTCTCTCTCTCGTTATGCGTTTCAGTGAGAAGTAAGGAGGCGAACGTCGCCTGAACACGTGTACGACTTTCCACCGAGAAATACGAAAAAGAAGTCATAGTAGCAGGACGCTTTTGAGAGCGGACGTCGCCGGGAGCTTTGTTACTGTGATTTTTTTTTTAAGGTTTCAAGAAGGGGGCGTTCCATGCCCCTCGTATTCTCACACGATCAACCCTTCTCCTGAGACTGCTTGGTGCAGTGGGATTTCTCTCCGATATTTATCTCGCTCTTCCCTGAAGGCAGTTTCTCTTGCTTGTTTTGACGCCTGTCAGGAGCGTGACGCTTTTCTGCACACTTCTTTTGACGCTCGGCTTGGATGGGACGCTCGGATGGATGCCAAGCGCGCACCAGTGGACGCTGAGCGCGCACGCCAGCGCACGCCAGGTGTGTCGCCTGGCTGAACGTTTCTGTTGAACTCTTCAAGCTCTTGTTTACAATTTAGGCTTAAAGAATTTTTACCTCTACCTTCGGTGATACCTTCTACCTCACTTGCAAAGAATGTGAAGTAAGCAGTGCTTTGGAGGAAGCTTAAAGTGAACAGACAACTTCGTCTTCGAAACCCAGCAAGACCTAGGGTTTCGTGAATTCAAGAGGTCTCTGTCAATTAATATTGCTTTACGCAAAGGTGGATGGAGTTAAGGAAAGCTCAAGGGAAGATCTCGTTTGCTCTACCGCAGTCAAGACTTTGCGATAAGGCAGTTACGGGTTATGTAAAAGCTCGACGTCCCTGCACGTCATGACGCTCGACGACGTTCGGTAGGATTCTTGCAAAGGCACACATCAAGAGGACGCTCTTCAGGAAAGCGCAAGACAGGACTTCCTTTGCCATACTGCCAATAAATTTAGGTTGCAAGCTTTTTAGTCCATCTGAAGGGCTTTTCAGATGATAGATTTTGTTAGTTCCTAGTTCTGGACTACGCTGCCGAAGTTGAACATCGGTGTCCTACCTGCCGTAAGCCCAGTCTCTTAACAGGATTCTTGCCCCTTCCTTGATTGATACGGGAATCGGAAAAATAATATGCTCGACTTCCTTACGTTTTGTCAATTCAGTGACTTTCCCCCATTGACAGTATACTATCGTTTTGTCAAGTAAGTGGGTATCCCCTCATTGACAATATATCTCTTTGTCCCGTAAATGGGTTAGTTCACATTGACAAACATCTCAATAACTTCATATTACGTTAGCGGATAAGCTCTTTTTGACAAGATTCGGAAGAGCTCTCATTCATCAATTGCAGACTCGTACAAGTAATAGACTTGTAGACTACGTCAATGAACGCTTATGTCCAATAACATAAGAAGCTTGAGCGGTCCGCTTCGATTCTCTAAGATTTGTTCATGAAACTTGCCTGTCAGATATATATGTAGCTGTATTTCCGAATTCAGCTATAGATATGTCTGCAGGTAGGTATGAACGAACTTTATTGTATTATAACAATATCATATTTTGCCTTGCGTTATTTTACTACTGGTTGGTTCAAGTCATATACGCTTGCTGTAGTTACCTCTTCGGATGGCAACCGAGAGGTCTATTGTCTATTATTTTAAGGGCATTTAATCGTTACTCCCTGCAGCCTTCCAGGAGTTTCCGATTTATCTTTTACCGTTGTATGGTAGTGTTATGACGACACAAAAGCATCTCTGTATTTAGCGTTTTCTGTTTCGCTTAAATATACCAGCTTGAGAGTCTCTTTCTGCTCAAAAAAAAAAAAAAAAAAAAAATAACGGACCTATTTTTTTTTTTCTTCGTAGAATAGAGTAGCTGGCAACCCAGGCATAACGGTAAGAGACGATGATCGTAAGCTGCTGTCACTGTCCTCCAGTCCACTGTCCAACCGAGCCAGTACCAGCTCGTTCGCTGTCATGCGCGGTAGGTTACGTCTCTCTCCTCCTGCGGGATTGACTGACTAACCGTATCTCTGTGCTGGTGGTTACGTCTCTCTCTCCTGCGGGATTGACTGACTAACTGTGTCTCTACCCTACAATCACGGACATTAGCCTAAGATTGAGGGGATTTCTTACATGAATGAATAAACATTGCATTCGTTTTGCCTTACTATGTTCAACAGAGATATCTCTTCCTTCTTCGGTGCTCGTTGTTGCCCGCACGTATAGGACTACGAGTCTACCGCAACATTGTACTATTATATGCTCTCCTGCTTAGGCAAAGCGCAGCCTTATTACGGAAGTAAGCATGCTCGGTGAGGGAATGGATGAGCCTGCTGGGGACCATTTCCTTCCTGAAGAAGTTTGTTTCCCTGAATAGACTGAATTCAGACCTCTACAGTTTTTTCCTACCGGGAAACTGAAATTTTATCCAAGATCTAGGAATGATTCTGAACATCTCTCAGTGCGTCAAGTATCACCTGAGGTGATAGAGAGGTGCCGGAAATCTGGAGAGGGTTTCAGATGTCCTGGAACATAATCTGAAAGAAGTGGAAGCTATTCGGTCGTCCCTCCAGTCCTCGAAACGAGTTTTGGAACCAGTGGTCCAGATCAACTCGGATATTCCACAGCTCTCTCATATTTTAAGAAGTATCTTCTCTCAGTCCCTTTTCGAGTTTACGAGAAAGAGCCTATTATGAAAACAGGCATAGAACGTAACAATCCTCTAGAGGTTCATTACAGGATTGCAAAAGTCCGTACGAATCTTCTCGATCGACGGCAGCAAGTACTGACTTCCGAGTGGAATCTTTGTTTAGAAGTATGTTGAGAGTTGTGGAGACTTTAGGGACGTCCTTTCATTCATCTCTTCGCTATGTTGAGGACTAAGAGGCTTCTTCTTCTCTGCTCCTCCCTTATTCTCGATCCGGGAGCGGTAGCATTACACGCCATCCTATGGTATTGAACGGGGATGGATGTTTAGTCTCTTTTCCCCTTTTTTCAAACGCTTAGGAAATGTAATAAGATGAATTATGACGTCACAGGGAGCGACACTGACGCTGATCGCCCCATGTTGGCCTTCAAGATCCTGGATTCACAGAGGTCACGTCCTTCCTAGTTCACTTTCCAAGGACCTTTTCGGAGAGAGTCAGTCTACTCTAACACGAAAGGTACGTATAACCTCTCCTCTCTGAGTCTGACTACGTTCAGACTATCGAGATGCTGGCAGTCACAACTATTAAAGAATACGCAAATATGTTGTTGACGGCCTTTGGGCTCAGAGATTTGCTTCTCTCAAACAACAAAGCCCTTCACGATCTTTGAGTTCTGTGGAATCTCGAAACTCGCTCACCTTCTACTTTTTGTCTCACCTGTTTTCTCGGAGTCAGACACTCGTGCGAGATCAGGCGACATATAGTAGCCCTGAGTTTCTTGTTGACGAAGTCTGTTGCGTTTATACACCCCCGTTGATCGTGTAACATGAGACCAGCTAGGACTGTCAGGCATTCGTCCTTCGGGACTGAATCGCCTTTTTGCTCCGCGCTCCTTTCTCCTGGAACCAGAAGCTCGAGTCAGGAGTTGCTCATGAGTTGATTCGCTGACGACGTTGGGTTGCGTTGATACACCCCCCAAGGTTTGCTTAGCTTGAATTGCCCAGGCAGTCCAGACACTCATCCTTCAGCAAAGAATAGTGCCTTATGGTCTTCAGGGTACAGCCTTGCTGTCCTTGATTCGTCTGACTGGTCAACTGGTCGGTCACCTGACTTTAGTACAGACGGACTGACTGTGCATGTTCAGATCGAAGCTTTCAATATGGAACTTAGACGTAGTCTGAAGTTCTTGATGTCAAAGCATTCGAACCTCTCCTACCTGTTAACTTCTTGCACGTGATCAGAAAGGCCTATCTTCTAACCACCCTAGATATGACAAAGGGGGTTAGTGAGGTTTTAAGCCATCGTCAGAAGTTTTGGCTTTAGAGAACACAATGCGGTGTGTTCTCTAAGCCTTCAGTTGTGGCCTAAGAATGGAAACCCGTCTTGTCCTTGGGCCAGGAGCTTGGAATCAAGGGTGGCACAAGTTATTGGGCAGGAGCCAGAGAGAGTCCTGTGCCCTGTCGGGTCTCTCAAGTTTTATCTACATAAAACTCAAGAAAGTCGAAGTCCTTCGGGCAATCTGCAGTGTTTCGAAAAAGACCAGCCTTACCCATATCGAAGAACACCCTGGCTTTAGTGTTAAGGAGTTCTTTCAAAAAGGCTCCTTCATTGTGTTTGCACAAAGATTTGAAATCTTTTTATCTGAATGCTCACGAGGTGAGGGCGCGGCCTCGGAAGCATTTCAACAGAGCATGGCACTCAGCAACTTCCTGAGTACCACGTTTTAGCGAAGCAACTCTGTGTTCACTTCACACTCCCTGCGGGATGTGAAGATGGCACATGAGATCTGCTGCTTGCTAGGGCCATACGTGTCTGCAGACACAATCTTGGGGGCAAGAAGTACCACTCATCCTATCCTGTAGAAAATGGTTACGAAGAGCTTTTAATTTAGTTGTTGAGTTGCCGCCAATGGCGACTTCTTAACTCTTAAGCCTTAGTTAAAACACCTTAACTTTGGCTAGGTTGGTCAGGTGGTGATATATATTTATATATATATTTATTTTACTTCTTAGCCCTCATGGTATGGTCAATATGGTCTAGTCACATTGTGGTCACGCCCCCATTGACAGATCATCTGGAGTGCACCAGCTATATAGGTCTCTACCTCGCTGGCAACTCTAGTAAAGCAGAAGCAGACTGGGGTGACAGTAATCACGAAGTCAGCTTTGCTAACAGGTGGAACCAAGATGTAAATCATCTGCATGCATTTGTTTCCCAAAATCCTTCTATTCTGTCCCTTCCCACCTCCAACGGTGGGATTCAGCTATATACAGTGGTACCTCGAGATACGAAATTAATCCGTTCCGAGACGGCCTTCGTATCAAGAGTTTTTCGTATCTTGGAACACATTTTACATGTAAAATGGCTAATCCGTTCCAAGCCATCCAAAAACACCCAGTAAAATTATATTTCCAGGCCTAAAACACTGTTCTAGGGTTACAACGGAAGAAATATGACTCCAAAAAGGCAAAATACTGTACATACTTGAGTAATATTCAACTGCATATAATGTTCAACCCCATTATTACTGCATATATTAGGACTTTAGCATATGTCCCTTAGCAATAAGCCTAGCGGTTGCTACTGTAGCCTAGTCTATGATTCTGACATCTAAACCTAAGAGCTGAAAGCTTAGAATATGCCAATAAAATGTATAAATAATCAGTATGTAATCATTTCAAATAATTATTAATTAATCATTAATTATAATACACAAACAAACAAAAAACAAACCTTCCAATCGATTGTTTACATTCAGCTCTTACCCATCTTACGAGTATGGAACGAACGCCAAGCAATCATTTTTCCTAGCACACAGTAAGCCATAAATTGTCATTATTATCTCTCTTCAACTAATGAAACCACCAAACAGTATAATAACCATTCATTTCTATTCTTTATTCTATCTTTACCTAACGGAGATACCGAGTTACTGACAGCTATAATGAAACATACGTATACGTAACGTAATAATAAAACAGAAGAAGAATTCTAAAAAATGCATTTTTATTTGTTGGCAGTTGATTTATTTTATATTTTATTGATATCAATTCACAAATTTTTTTAATTAAAATGTATTGCATGTACTCATTTCAAATAATTATTAAGTAACCATTAACTATAATAAACAAACAAAAAAAAGCTTCCAAACATTTGTTTACATCCAGCACTTACGAGTATCGAACGATCGCCAAGCAATCACTTTTACACAGTAAGCCATAAATGTTCATTATCTCTCTTCAACTACTGAAACTACCAAACAGTATAATAACGTTCATTTCTCTTTATTCTTTATCTCTTTACCTAATGTTTTTTTTTTATTAAATGTATTGCATGAATACTAAGTTTTTCAATTTACAGCAACCTTTTACCAATAGAATACTTAAAGCACAAGGGGTAGATGCTGACCAATAGGAGAGCAGGACCTTATGGGGTGACTAGCATCAGGAACCAATGGGAGAGCGGGAGGATGGTGGCGAGTTTACTCAGTTGGCGGCGTGGAGTTTTAAAATTGTTCTCGGTGGTCCGGGCGAATCTCGGGACTTTATAGCAACAACCCTTTCGTATCTTGAAAACTTTTCGTATGTAGAGCAGTAAAATTTTTCCGTATTGGCTTTCGTAACTTGGATTTTTCGTAATTGAGCCTTTCGTATCTCGAGGTACTACTCTATCTGACAGGTAAGTTTTGTACATGAACTTTCCTGTCAGACATATACTTAGCTTACGTCTCTGACGTCACGACAGAATTCAAAACTCGCGGCTAACGCGACAGGTAGGTCAGGTGATCTACCTTACCCGCCGCTGGGAGGCGGGTGTAAGAAACCATCATACCTTTCTTGCCAGATTTTTTCTGTCGTCGGTGTCGACCACACCTGTTGTCGGTACCTCTTGACAGTTGGATTCTTTTCTCGTTTTCGCCCTGGATTGTTTCTACTGGACTTTTGGTGAAGTACCCGATCTTTTGGCCTGGCATTCGCGATTTGTGGACAGTTATTGGACTTTTCTTGGATTTTTTCTTTGAATTTCTTGGATTCATGATGTCTGATGTTGATACTAAGAAAACTGCTATGTTTGAGTTTGTTGTATGTCTGAGTGTAAGGTGAGGCTACGAAAGCTGCGGTAGACCCTCACACGGTATGTTTTGAAGTGTAAGAGGGGAATGAATGCACCTTAATAACCCTTGTAATGAATGTGAAAAGCTGAATGAGGATGAGTGGAAGTCTTTGTCTTCCTACTTGAGAAGCTTGAAAAGGATAAAGTTAGGAAAGCTTCTTCCAGGAGCAGTAGTAGATCTCGTATTAGCGAGTTGGATGTAGATATCCTATTTTAGAAGTAGCTCCTTTGTCAGTTTTCAGCTCCTGCTCCCTGCACCGAAGCCGAAGATGCGCCTTCGGAGGTGGCCTCAATGAAAGCCACCATTCGCAGTATGGAAGAGGAAAATCAAGCAACTAGAAGGTAAGAGTGATTCCAATAGTGATTTGTGCAGTGAACCCAGTGCAGTGGAGGGTGCGTCTGATCGGCTCCCTAATGCTTCCAGGCCTAGACCTCTTCCAGACTCCCAGTCCCAGTGGAGGAGAAAGTCGAAAGCCGCAGGAAGGTTAGGGAGCATCCCCAACGGTCAGGCGTCCCCTCGGTAGCTCCTGTTGATCGTTCCCAGGCTACCTTGGATCGCTCCAAGAGAGAAATTTTGCGCCAGTGCTTCTCAGTCGTCGCTTCGCCTTCTCCTAAAACAGGATGAGCTCTTCGGAAGCCTCGCGCCCTTCGAAGAGAGCCTGAACGCTCCCTGCGCCCGCCCTTCCAGCCCTGAGTTTTTTCGGAAGAGCCTGAGGTGGAAGCGAAGAAGCGTAAGAGATCTCAGGAGTATCGTTCCCCGAGCGGAGATCGAGCCTCGTCTCCTGTTCACGAGTTTGTGAATTCTCCTGCAAGGGTGTTGGCTAACCTTCAGGCGCAGATTTCGGCTCTGGCTGGTTCTCTTTGCGTGTCTTCTCGTCGTAGGAAGGACGTCTCGCTTCCTGTAAAGAAGTCCAGGCTCCCCTCTCCTGACTCTCGCTATTCGACGGAAGCGGCCCGCTCACCTGTGCGTTCGGATTCTCGCAGGAGGCTTTCTGCTTCGGACAAGATCACATCTGCGTCTAAGCGACATTCGCCTGACAGACAAGTTTCTCCTTCGGACAAGGAGCAAACTGCGCGTAGGAGATCCTCACCCTACAGACACTCTTCTCGAGACAGGATCGCTCCCCTTGACAGGCGTCAAGAGCCTAGTAGGCACTACTCACCTCGTAGCCGCTCCTCGTCTCGCCTCCACTCTCCGGTTGACAAGCGCCCTAAATCGGACAGGCGCCCCCCTTCGCGGGACAGGCTGTCAAGAGCTTGTTAGGCGCGTTTCGCCTGGCAGGCGCTCTTCTCCCGACTTTTCACTCGCTCGGGTCAGGCGCAGAGCGCCTAGCAGGCGCTTCTCCCCTGGTAGGCGCTCACCTAGTAGGCGCTCGTTGCCAGAGATTCTCTCGCCTCGGTTCAGGCGCCAAGAGCTGGTAGGCGCTTTTCGTTATGGCAGGCGCCGTTCGCCTGGTAGCCGCTCTCCTTTGGATAGGCGCCAAGAGCCTGATAGAAGTTCTTCTTCAAACAGGCGCTCTGCACCTGACTGCCGCCTGTCTCCTATTAGGCTTCAAGAATCTGGGAGACGCACTCCTCCGACAAGAAGGATGTGGCAAGTAGACACTTGCCTGAAGCATTGTCTCCAAGACGTATACGTCTAACTTCCTCTAGAGCTCCTTTAAGAATAGTCGCGCCCTCTAAGGATCAGGAGGGCTCTTCAGCTCAGGAGGAACAGGACCCCTCAGAAGAAGAAGGACCAAAAGACGCCTCAGTTTCCTCCTATAAGAAACTAACAGAGTTACTCTTGCAAGAGTTTGGAGATATCCTTTCTCCTGTGGCTCCCCCTTCTCCTCTTTCGTTATTCTCCACTTCGAGACGTCGAAGGTTTCGTCTTGTGTAAGGATGAAAACCTACTGTTTCCATGAAGAAGGCGCTGAGAGGTTTTGGGGAATGGCTCCTTTCTAAGGAAGAGAAAGGGAAGACGGTTTTTTTCTTTCCCTCCGTCTAAACTGGACCGCAGATTTGGGATTCTGGTACGAATCGGGAGAACCTTTTAGGCCTCGCTCTCCCTTCGTCTGCGGACTCGGTACTTCTCTTCATTAGTGGATTCTGCTCGTCGGTCCCGCCCTCTTGTCCGCCAAGACTACGTGGGGAATAACGAACTTGACCACGTTACTGAAGGGATGTTCCGAGTCCTGGAAGTTTTTCAACTTCCTTGATTGGTCTTTAGGTGTTCTGGCTAATAAGACCAAGACCCCAGATGCCTCTGTCTCCTGAAGATCTTAACTGTGTACTCACTTGCATGGATAAAGCAGTGAAGAGGGGGGCGGATCGAGTGAAGTCTCATCACTGTTTTTGGAGCTGGAGTGCTTAAGAAACGGTGTCGGTCTACTGTTCGTTTCTCACAAAGGCAGTGTCTCATGCGCAAAGGGCCTCGCTCTTGTATGCTCAACTCTCTCGCTTCTGTTTCCCAAGAAAATTATCCAAGATGTCTCGAGTGCCCTTTCAGCTAAGGCTACTCAGGACATGTTAGCCCAGGCGGCCAGGAACCTCGCTCTGTCTTCCAACCCAAGACCAAGAAAGAGACTCCTCTGAGACAGGAGCCCTTTCGAGGAGGACCCGCTGTCAGAGGTTCTGCAACCAGAGGGACTAGACCTTTTAAGAGAGGTAAAACCTTCTCTAAGTCAGTCATAGGGAAGAAATAGCGGTCAAGGACTCCAGACATCAGTGGGTGCCAGACTACTGAAATTTGCCGACGTCTGGGCCCACAAAGGGGCAGACAATTGGTCCCTATCGATTGTCAGCAAAGGACCTCATTCCCTTCTCGTCAAGACCACCATTGACGACAACTCCGAGGGAGTTGGTAGCCAAGTACAAGGAACCCCATCATGAATCAAGCCCTTTTCTCTAGCAGTAGATCTCATGCTAGAGAAGGAGGCTATAGAACTAGTGAAAGATCCCCGCTCTGCGGGCTTTTACAACAGACTTTTTCCTAGTTCTGAAGAACTCAGGAGGATGGAGACCGGTGTTGGATGTAAGCGCCCTGAACGTCTTTGTGGAAAAGAGGAAGTTCGCCATGGAGACAACTTCCTCAGTGTTAGCGGCTCTTCGTCCAGGGGACTGGATGGTGTCTCTAGACCTTCAGGACGCTTACTTTCATGTGCCGATCCATCCTTCTTCACGGAAGTATCTACGATTCATGATGGGAGTAAACATCTTCCAATTCAAGGCCTTGTGCTTCGGCCTATCAACTGCACCCCAAGTTTTCACGGGGTTAATGAAAAACGTGGCGCAGTGGCTACATTTGGAGGGAGTGAGAGTGTCGCTTTATCTCGACGACTGGCTAATCAGAGCTGAGTCTCAAGAAAGATGTCTGGAGGACCTTCAAAAGACCCTTACATTGGCAAGTTCGCTGGGACTTCTGTGAACTTCCAGAAGTCTCAATTAATCCCCAGTCAAGAGAGGATCTATCTGGGGATTCGGATAGCTTCTCTGGCTTTTCGGGCTTTTCCGTCGCCAGAGAGGATAGCTCGTTGCTACGAGAAAATAACGACCTTCCTAGAGAAAGATGCATGCACAGCGAGGGAGTGGATGAGTCTGCTGGGGACACTCTCCTCGCTGGAGCAATTCGTTTCTCTAGGAAGGTTGCATCTCAGGCCTCTACAGTTCTTCCTATACCAGAACTGGAGGCGTCTCTCCCTAGATCTGGAATTCTCCTTCAAGATCTCAAGGGAAATCAAGAGAGACCTTCGGTGGTGGAACAATCCACTTCGATTTGTGAAGGAATGTCTCTCTACATGCCGAACCCCAGCCATGTGTTGTTTTCCGACGCATCGGAGGCAGGTTGGGGAGCGACGCTCGGGACAAGAGAAGTGTCAGGCACCTGGAAGGGGGATCAGGTGTCCTGGCACATCAACAAGAAAGAGTTGATGGCAGTCCTGGATGGCATTGAAAGCCTTCGAACCCCACGTCCGAAATGCAGTAGTGCAGGTCAATTCGGACAACACAACAGCCTTGGCGTACATCAAAAAACAGGGGTGACGCACTCCTTCTCCCTGTACGAAACAGCAAGGGATCTTCTGCTGTGGTCTCAAACAAGGAAGATCAGTCTTCTCACCAGATTCGTACAGGGAGAAAGGAACGTCAGGGCCGATCTCCTGAGCAGGAAGAATCAACTCCTGCCTTCCGAGTGGACCCTCCACTCAGAAGTATGCCAAGACCTGTGGAGAAGATGGGGCAGACCTCACATCGATCTCTTTGCAACAGCAAAGAACACAAGAATCGAACTTTACTGCTCCCCGATCTCAGACCCAGGAGCAGTATCAGTGGATGCGTTTTCTCCTAGATTGGACAGGGCTAGACGTCTACGCCTTTCCCCCCCTTCAAAGTCTAGGACAAACCCTCAAGAAATTTGCTATCTCGGAGAGGACAAGAATGACGCTAGTAGCTCCGTTCTGGCCCGCCCAAGATTGGTTCACAGAGGTACTGGAATGGTTGGTGGACTTTCAAGAGCACTTCCACAGAGACAAGATTTGCTCAAACAACCCCTTCGACAGGTATCACAGAAACCTCCCCGCTCTCAATCTGACTGGCTTTCGACTGTCAAAAGTCTTGTCAGAGCGAAGGGGTTTTCGACAAAAGCTGCTAAGGCTATCGCCTCAGCTAGAAGACCTTCGACCCCTTAAAGTCTACCATTCGAAGTGGGACGTCTTTCGCCGTTGGTGCAGGAACCAGAAGTTTTCCTCTTCCAGTACCTCGTGACTCAGATAGCAGATTTCTAGTTTTCCTCAGAGAAAAATGCGGTTTGGCAGTATCTACTATCAAAGGATACCGAAGCATGCTGGCTGCGGTATTCAGACATAGGAATCTAGATCTTTCAAATAACAAAGATCTTCATGATCTCTTAAGATCTTTTGAATCTTCCAAGAAAACCTCGAGCGAAGTTCCAAGTTGGAATCTGGATGTGGTTCTTCGTTTCCTGAGGTCCGCTAGGTTTGAACCACCACATTTAGCCTCCTTCAAAGATCTCACGAGGAAAGCTCTCTTTCTCATGGCTTTAGCATCAGCTAAAAGGGTTAGTGAGATTCATGCCCTAGAAGGAAGGGTAGGTTTTTCAAAGGAGATTCTGTGGTTCCTTCCTTCCTTCCTTCGTTTTTTGCAAAAAATGAGAACCCCTCAAATCCGTGGCCAAGAACTTTGAGGTTCGTGGTTTATCTGCCATAGTAGGGGTGGGAAGAACCTGAAAGAACTCTTTGCCCTGTTAGGAGTTTAAAATACTACCTTCAGAAGAAGAAAACCCTTAAGGGCATTGAGGATAGACTATGGTGCTCTGTAAAGGACCCCAGCAGACCATTGTCGAAAAATGCGCTGTCCTTTCTTCATTAGAAGTGTGAAAGAAGCACATAAAGCTTGTAATGAGGAACATTTCAAGATCCTAAAAGTCAAGGCTCATGAAGTAAGAGCGATTGCCACTTCCTTGGCCTTTAAGAAGAATATGTCTCTTCAGAATCTGATGAAAACTCATTCTGGAGATGTAATTCAGTATTCGCCAACCACTACCTAAAAGACGTCAGTATTACGTATGACGAGTGCTTCGCGTTAGGCCCGTACGTATCGGCGGATTCGGTGCTGGGGCAGGGAGCTGGAACATATCCTTATAGTTTTTCCCTTGTTTTTTTTGGTAATTGAGTTCATATGGTTGTATGAAAAATGATGCAGGTAGGCATCTTTTTTCGTTTCGTAATGCTAATAACGTTAGTTTGGTTAGGTGATCGGATTTGGTTTGAAGCTCCCTGCGTTTGGTAGTGGACAGGTTCTGTCATAGAAGAGGGCGAACCCCCATTGACATGATCCGACTTGGATTCTACTAAGTAAGCGGATATAAAGTCCCGTTAGTAGACCCAAAGAGTCTTTTCAGCTGTAGGTGACGCCCTCGCTGTAGCTCTATGGCAATGCAGACTAATACAGTATCTATGAAGTCTTCAGCCTAAACAGGTAAGAACCAAGGTTATTTTTATCCTACAACAGGTGTTGTTTACCTTTTCTTTTGTTATTTTCTGTCTTGTACCCTCCACCAAGGGTGTCATCAGCTTAAGTATATGTTCTGACAGGAAAGTTCATGTACAAAAATGATATTGTTATTTTACAATAAAGTTTTGTACATACTTACCTGGCAGACATATACGATTGATGGCCCGCCCAGCCTCCCCTCAGGAGACAGGTATAGAGAGAAAAAATCTGGCAAGAAAGGTATGATGGTTCTTACACCCGCCTCCCAGCGGCGGGTAAGGTAGATCACCTGACCTACCTGTCGCGTTAGCCGCGAGTTTTTGAAATTCTGTCGTGACGTCAGAGACGTAAGCTAAGTATGTCTGCCAAGGTACGTATGTACAAAACTTTATTGTAAAAATAACAATATCATTTTCATGAACAAAATGATATTGTTATGATACAATAAAGTTTGTTCATACTTACCTGGCAGATATATTATATTGTTCCGACACGGCATACAAACCTTCGGTCCTTTTACAATAGGAAGGTACTAGCGGCAGCTGGATAGGTCGTAAGCTTCGAACAAGGGGTTCGGTAGTTAACTGCTTGTCCGACAGGCGCGCGCGCGCGACTGGGAGGTAAACAAATCTCTCTTGCTTTCGGCCTGCTGGCGTGTAGACGTGTATCATCGCTCTCTGCCCGCTTCATCGTCGTTGCTTTTGCATGGTTGTGTTTTTCTTTTTCTATTTATCTAGTGAAACTGAATTGTAAGTACAATCATTTCATATTACCATTGAATTCAATTGTGAATTAAGGATCTTGGTTTCTCCACGCCCTCCGATTACCCGAGTGCCGGGACTGAAGGGCGTAAGTGCGGGAATTCATTTTTCCCAGAAATGATCCTCGTATTGTGTATGCTCGGTGCCGAGGGCGGGAGAGCGCTCGCTCCGAGCTTATATTTTGGTTGGAAATGTGTAGATGAAAATCGTAAGTAAGTGCCCTTTTCATTTATATTTTTTTTACCTGTATGCTCGCTGCCGAGCGAATGCGCTCGCACGAAAACTTATTCTGTATGGAAGTGGAATCGCAAGTACAGTATTCTTTTTCATTTTCATATATTTATTTTGATTGTAGCAATACTCATTTTGGATCAGTTTCGCTCTTACCCGGAAATTGATCCTTTCCCCTTTTTATTTGAATGAAGTGAAATCGCAAGTGCAGTTCTTTTTCATTTTCATATTTTATTGAGATTGCATTATTTACTTGGATCAATGTTTCCGCTATTTCCCGGGAATTGATCCTTCCCCTTTTTATTTGTATGAAGTGAAATCGCAAGCGCAGTATTCTTTTTCATTTTCATATATATTTTGATTGCATCAATTCATTATGGATCAAGGTTTCCGTTCATAATCGGGAATGGATCCTTTTACTAATGCGCCTCGATCCGAGCCCTTATTCATTGTGAAGTGAATCGTTAATGCAGATTCTTTTTCATTTTATTCCTTTTTATTATTGATTGCATCAATATTTATTTGGTTCAAGTTCCGCTCAGTCAGGGAATTGATCCTTATGCCCTTGCATTCGGGCCGCCGAGGGCACGATTGCTCTCGGGCTCTTATTATTATTGTTGGGTACATGTGCTGTGCGGGGGATGGGGAACAAGAATCCCCCCCCCCCCCCCCCCCCCCCCCCCCCCGCTCGCTCAGCTCCCACAGATGGCCCTTCCCCTTCGGGGGGGGAGGAGGTTATCTGGGTTCTTCTCCGTCGCCCGATCCGTCGAGCGCGGGGAGGGCGCTCGGTGCCCGATGTACAATTGTATTCGGGGTGGGTCTTCCACTCGTTCGGTGTGGACTCACCCCCCGCGCGAGGGGACTTCCCCCCCACTATCACTACTACTGTTATTTTCCTCCGCAGGTGCTACTGCCACGAGGGTGGACCTTGGTGAGGTATGGGCGTCCTTCCATTTGCAGGGCGTGCTAGTGTCCCAGGGGACTGCGGTTCTATGTCTGGGCCTACTGCGGTCACCCATGGAGTGGGGTGACCACGCTCCAGGTGACAACGTCCCTCCTCACCTGGTGTACTCGCCTCACGTGGTAACAGTCTTGCCTACAGCCGCTGTGAAGTGCCGTTCGCCGTACCGAGAGGGGGCGTGCCGCCGCCGCTCGTGGTTGCCGCGCTGCCGCGACCACTCTTCCGCTGCCCTAGAGCTCGCCCCTGGACCTGCCGCCGGTACCAGGATGTTGCTGGCTGCTGCTCCACTTCCTCTGTTCGGTGCTGCCTGCCGTACCTGCCGATTCTGGGCTGACTGTCCATGCAGTTGCTGCGCTGGCTGTCCCTGCCGTTGCTGCGCTGGCTGTCCCTGCCGTTGCTGCGCTGGCTGTTCCTTACCGATGCTGTGCTGGCTGTGCCTGTGTTCCTGAGATGCCCATACCTGCTGACGTCGTCCCTGTTCTGTGGTGGTACTACCCCAGACTTTGGTCTGTCTGTACAGGTGCGTCCGGGCCCTGTGGCTTCGGCTACAGCAGCCCCGGCTCCGCCCTGGATAGCAGATCTTACGTCTGTCCTGAGGAAGCTGACTGACGAGAAGAGGAAGGTTGTGTCGTCGTCGTCGTCTCATCTTCTTCAATCGTCGTCGGCTGCGGGCGCTCTTCTTCGACTTAAGGTTCACAGCCGAGGAAGAAGTTGCCTCCTCCCTCCTAAGAAGTCCTCTCGGAGCTTCTCGGGACCCGTCTCACCTCGGACGGGTTAGGGTTCCTTCCGCTGGTCCTCCTGCTCCTTCGGGAGCGGGGCCCGTCTCTTCTTCCGCAAGGAAGAAGACTACGGGGACCAGAGGGGTACCAGCTAACACCGGTACTTCTCGCCTGGTGTCAGTGGTTCTGCCACTGCATCAGGGTCCGTCTCGGCCTCTCGTCGCGGGAGGTACGGTACCGAGTGTACGGTCGCCTACCAGCGACCGTGCAGCCAGGAACCAGACCTCTGAGCCCGCTCAGCGTCAGGTTCACGGCACGGGGCGGAAGACTGGTGACAGCCGCTCACGCGACTCTCACCAGACCAGCTCTCGCTCCTCGCGGCGACCAGCTGGCTACCCGGGGACGTGGGCGGTCCCCGACCGGCCACGGGCTGAGGCTGGGAAGAGGTCCCTGTTCGCCGGTGCCAGCCACGGCTGGAACCAGCGACGTGACGTGCCGTGAGGACAAGCACCGGTCTCACTGTGACAGTGGAGCCTGCAGGTCGCCTGACCATCGCTCTCACAGAGAGCGATCGGATACGGCAACCAGCACCAGCTCTTCTGACACTCGAGATCGGGGCCGCTGTGCTCAGTCCAGCCGTTCTCCACAGCGAGACGGTTCGACCAGCCTGCAGCTCGATCGCCACCCGCGGGTTGACGACCGCCTGCAGCCCTCCAAGCCTGCTGGTTCTGCCAGCGAGCGAGGAGGGAGCGTCAGGTCTGCCTCTCCCGTACCTTCAACCACCTCGGGTTATTACCGGGAGGAGCGAGGTATTGAGGAGTGATCGTGAGGGGTGCGCCCCTCATGATCCCACCACGACGCCCTACGTGCCAGGCACGGTTCTTGGACCGGCCAGGACGTATGCGCAAGTGGATGGAGAAGACCGAGAGGGCTGTCGCAGTTCCCTTCTTAGGAGGAAGGTTCTCGGAATATGCTCTTGTTCGAGGGCTTAATGGTCCTACTCTGCAAGATGCTGTGACTTATCCGAGATCCAGAGGAACTTTGCTGAGGTTATGGCGCTGATCGTCAGCACAACGACCTCGGGTAAGGATCGCCGCTCCCACCAGCAGAGCCACGTCTCGGCTCGAGTCGTTTTGGGGCCCGAGAGGGAACCCAAATCGACGGTGGGTCTGCCGCGATCGGAGCTTGCCGACTGTGTTGAACCAGGTAGTCTCTCGTCTCCGGACAAGAAGGCTCTCTCAGTTCTGGCCGGTCGAACAAGCTACTTCACCATCCTTTACTGCGACAGAGGCGTTTCTACTGTGTCTTCGGACACCGTATTTGAATACCCCTTCAGTCCTCCTGAGAGGTTTCGACCTCGACGAGGACTGGAATGAGTCGGAGGACGGTATCGGCTCTCTCCTGTCAGGTGTCGATCAGCCCCACCCAGACGACGTTCACATGGCGGCAGACCCTTACCTACAGTATGAGTTCGTAACCCTCCTCGGGAAAACGTTTTCTCCTGACGATACGTTTTCCCAGGCTCTGAGAGGCCATCGCCGTAAGGCGATGGCTGCTCCTTTTCTTCTCCAACTGCTAGTTCCGCTGGGAAGGCGAGCCAGTATCCAATTCCTCCCCCATTCCCTCTCTCCTTACGGCTACGAGGGAAAGGGGAGGGATCCTACAGAGATTTCTCTGTAAGATCCCACGTTAGGGGCTGCGCTACCGGGGGGACCTTCGGGTCCTACCTGACGTAAGCCCCGGTCGTTGAGGAGGGATCCTGCCCCTTTCTCGATTTCTACGGCGGGAATCGAGAGGACCACCAGCCGATATCGTTTGACGAATTCGGTGGTGGGTTTCGCAGAGTGCTTAGAATTCTACGGAATTTCTAGCGCACTCAGAGTGTTCGAGTTTTTTACGATCTCCAAACACTTAGGCGAGACCACGGTCCAAAGTGAGCGAGAATCCCCGATAATTGTTACACGATAATCGGGAACCTCGCTTATGCTCGAATTCCTGTAATTTCTAGCATTTGGAAGAAGACTGCTGCTGAAAGAAGAGTATCTCACAGTAGGCGATTAACCTGGAATAGAGAAGAACGGATGGGGAACTTCAGTTTGGCTTGAACTATCGTCTTCGGTATTCTGTTCACCATTGAAGCTTTCCTTTGGGAAAGACTTCACTCTCTTGACTAGAGAACGAAGGCGGTCGATCTCCAATCCTTATTCTCATTCCTCGAGAGGAAAAGAATTTAGGATGGAGGTCGTGGTACAGAACCTACAAATATACTACGTATTTGTTCCGATACGTAATACAAACCCTCGGTCCTTTAACAATAGGAAGGTAACTAGCGGCAGCTGGGATGGTCGTAAGCTTCGAACAAGGGGAGAACGGTAGTTAACTGCTTGTCGATCGTGCGCTCGCTCCGCGCGCTGAGAGGTGAAGAATCACTTTTGCTTTCGGCTGCGCGTGTGAAGGACGTGTTCGTCATCGCTCTCTGCCCGTTTCATTGTCGTATGCTTTGTTTTATTATTGTGTTTTCTACTAATGGTTTGTTTGATCTTGAAAATTAAACTGTAAGTACACTGTTTTCATTTTCATTACTTAATTATGAATCAACATGGAGCTATCGCCGTAGAGGCGGCGATTTCCGCTCTTTTCATGAAATTGAATTTAATTATGTCTCGGTGCCGAGGGCGGGCGCACTCGCGCCGAGTCATGTATTTGGGCGAAAGTGTGTAATTGAAAGATGTAAGTACTCTTTTTCATTATATTTTTGCCCTGTGCGTTCGTTGCCGAGAGCTTGATTGCGCTCGGCACGAGCCTCTTATTTTGTATGAATAGAATGCAATGAAAGTGGATTCGCAATGCAGTTTTCTTTTCATTTTCATTTATTAATTGCATCAAATTTAATTTTGGATCAATTTCCGCTCTTACCCGGGAATTAATCCTTACGATTTATTGCTGTGAAAGTGAAATCGCAAGTGCATGTATTGTCATTTCATTTATAATTATATAGCATCATATTATTATGGATCAAGTTTCCGCTCTTACCCGGGAATTGATCTTTCCCCCTTTAAGTTCTATGAAGTGAATCGCAAGTGCAGTATTCTGTTTCATTTTCATATTACTTTTCACTGCTGTGCGGGGGTAGGGGAAGCGAAGGTCTGCCAGGAAGTCGTCGGAAAGCTCTCCCGCGACTCCCTTGGTATCCGATTCTTCGTCTTCTTTCCTGCCCCCCCGCTCAGCTTCCTCGTATTTTGTGTTTGGTGGGGTCTTCCTTCCGTTCGGGGTGGGGCATGTCTCCCCCCCGTGCGTGAGGGAACCCCTCTTACTAATCTGTCTGTGCTACCGCAGGTGCTACATCCGTGGGAGACGACCTTGGACAGGTATGGGCCACTGCACTGCGGCTGCAGCGTGCCAGCATCCATCTGCTGCAGGCGTCTAGCGAGGTCTGGAGGCGGTGGACCTTGGAGCGGTCTCCACTACAACCTTCACGGCCGCTTATTGCTGCTTCCCCCCGCTGGTCTACACTCCCCATGCTGTGTCGGTGACGCCGTCTGCCGCTTCTAGGGCCGGTCGCCGCCGTACCGAGGAGGGGTATGCCTGCCGCCGCCGCCTGTGTTTTCTTGTGTTGTTTCCTGCCCCAGACTTCCGCTGTTCCAGCAGCTCGCCCCTGGACCGGCCGCCAGTACCAGCTTCCGCTGGCTGCCGATGATTCTACGAGGCGATGGCTGGGCCTGCCGTACCTGTCGCTGATGTGGTTCCCGCTACTGGCTTGGCTGTCCCTTCTGTGTTTACCGTGTGTTTACCGCTGCCGCTGTTCCTGCCGCTCCTGAGCTGGTTGCTGTTCCTGTCACTCCTGGTTCCTGCGCCGTGTCCATGCTGGTCCTGCCCATGTGTGTCTTCCCCAGTCCCAGGTCCTTCCGGACAGGTGCAGTCGGCCGTGTTGCTTCGGCAATAGGCCCGACTCCGGCCTGGATGGAGGACCTGACGACTGTCCTGCGTGAGCTGACGAGAAGAGGAAGGTGTCATCTTCGTCTTCGTCTGCTGCTGCCTCTTCCCCTTCGACTTCTAAGGCCCATAAGCCGAAGAAGAAGAAGGCTGCCTCTCCCCCCTAAGAAGTCTCCTTCGGGAACTTCTAAGGGCCCGTCCCACCTCGGTGGGACGGGGGATCCTTCTGCTGGTCCTCCTGCTCCTTCGGGAGCGGGGCCCGTCTCCCCTTCCGTAAGGAAGAGATAGACGGGGGACCAGAGGAGTATCGGTTAGCTCTGGTACTTCCTCGCCTGGTCGCTAGCGGCGATGCCGCTACGCCAGGTTCCGGCTCGGTCTCTCGTCGCGGTAGATTCCCGAGTGTACGCTCTTCCCTCGGGAGACCGTGCAGCCAGAGTTCGCTCGGCGCCAAGACCACGGCACGGAGCAGAAGGCTGGCGAGAACCAGCTCAGGTGACTCTCTCCAGGCCAGCGGCCGCTCTCGCAGCGACCAGCTGGTAACCGGTTTTCCCCTAAGAAGACTCCTTCGGGAACTTCGAAGGGCTCGTCACACTCCGGTGTGACGGGGGGGGTTCTTCTGCTGGTCCTCTGTTCCTTCGGGAACGGGGCCCGTCTCCCCTTCTGAGAAGAAGAAGAAGACGGGGACCAAGGTGTGCTGGCTACCGCTGGTACACCCTCGCCTGGTCTTGGCAGCTCTGCTGCTAAGCCAGGTACCGGACTCGGTTTCTCGTCCGCGAGAAGTTCCGAGTGTACGGTCTCCTTCGGGTGACCGTGCAGCCAAAGTTAAGACACCTGAGTTCGCTCAGCGTCATGACCGAGGCACGGAGCAGAAGACTGTCGAGAGCCGCTTCAGGTGACTCTCGCCAGGCCAGCGGCCGCTCTCGCAGCGACCAGCCGGTACCTCAGGTGGACGTGACGGTCTCTGACCGGCCACGGGTTGAGGCTGGGAAGAGGTCCCCCAGGTCCCCTCGACCGATTTGGTACCAGCCTCGGCTGGTACCAGCGGGTTTTGACGTGCCGCGAGGACGCTCACCGGTCTCACCGCGAAAGTGAGCTCTGCAGGTCACCTGAACCGCCGCTCCCACAGGGACCGGGCGGATACGATGACCAGCAGCAGCTCGTCTGACGCACGGGACCGGGGTCGACGTGCTCAGTCGAGCCGCTCGCCACAGGTGAGCGGCACGGCCAGGCCTGCAGATCGATCCCCACCGCGGGTTGGTGATCGGCTGCAGCCCCCCACGTACGCTGGTCCTGCCAGCGAGCGGGGGGGGGAGCGTCAGGTCTGTCTCTCCACTACCTTCAACTTCCTCGGGCTACACCGGGAGAGCGAGGTAGCTAGGAGTGATCTGAGAGGGTCGCCGCTCACGATCCCTCACGACGCCGCACGTGCCAGTATGGTCTTAGACCAACCAGGACGTACGCGCAAGTGATTGGAGGCGACCGGGCAGGGGTGGGAGGGGGTAGCGTCAGTTCTGTCTCTCAGATACCTTCAACTTCCTCGGGCTACACCACCCGGAAGAGCGAGGTATCTAGGAGTGATCGTGAGAGAGCTGCCGACGTCACAGATCCCGTCACCACCGACGCAAGCACGTGCCACGTATGTCTTAGGACCGGAACCAGACGTACACGCAGTAACTTTGCCCAGGTTATTGCACTGATTCGTCAGCACAACGACCTGGGGGAAGGATCGCCGCTCCCACCAGCAGAGCCCATGTCTCTGCTCGAGTCGTTTTGGGGCCCGAGAGGGAACCCAAACCGACGGTGGGTTTGCCGCAATCGGAGTTCGTTGCCGATTCTGTCTTGAACCAGAGTCTCTCGTCTCCGGACAAGAAGGCTCTCTCAGTTCTGGCCGGTCGATCAAGCTACTTCCACCTCCTCTACTGCGACAGCGGCGTTTCTACGTGTCTTCGGACACCGTATTTAAATACTCCTTCGGTCCTCCTGAGAGGTTTCGACCTCGACGAGGACTGGAATGAGTCGGAGGACGGTATCGGCTCTCTCCTGTCAGGTGTCGATCAGCCCCCCCCACCCAGACGACGTTCACAGTGGCGGCAGACCCTTACCTACAGTGAGAGTTCGTAACCCTCCTCGGGAAAACGTTTTCTCCTGACGATACGTTTTTCCCAGACTCTGAGAGGCCATCGCCGCAAGGCGATGGCTGCTCCTACTCTTCTCCAACTGCTAGTTCCACTGGGAAGGCGAGCGAGTATCCAATTCCTCCCCCATTCCCTCTCTCCTTAGGCTACGGCTCGAGGGAAAGGGGAGGGATCCTACAGAGATTTCTCTGTAGGATTCCACGTTGGGGGACTGCGCTACCGGGGGGACCTTCGGGTCCTACTGACGTAAGCCCCGGTCGTTGAGGAGGGATCCTGCCCCATTCTCGATTTCTACGGGAATCGAGAGGACCACCAGCCGATATCGTTTGACGAATTCGGTGGGGTTTCGCAGACTGCTTAGAATTCTACGGAATTTCTAGCGCATTCAGAGTGTTAGAGTTTCTTACGATCTCCAAACACTTAGGCGAGACCACGGTCCAAAGTGAGCGAAGACCGAGAATCCCCGATAGTTACACGATATCGAACCTCGCCTAATGCTCGAATTCCTGGAATTTCTAGCATTAGGAAGAAGACTGCTGCTGAAAGAAGACTATCTCACAATAGGCGACCAACCTGGAATAGAGAAGAACGGACGGGAATATCCAGTTTGGCTTGAACTATCGTCTTAGTATCTGTTCACCATTGAAGCTTTCCTTCGAGGAAGACTTCTTCACTTCTCTTTGATAGAGACCGAAGGTGGTCGATCTCCAATCCTTATTTTGTTTTCTTGAAGGAAAGAATTTAGGATGGAGATCGTTGTTCAGAATCCTACAAATATACTATGTATATTAACCTCGCGACATGATTCTGCTAAGCAGTTGAATGGTCGAGGGCTAGGCGGCATATCCTGGTTATTCTACAGATTGTGACTTAGACGAAAAGTATTCTAATTGAACTGCAACTCGGGTTGCCTGCAACCTCCCAGGAGTTTCCAGTTTCAATTTTATATACTTATGGTGTTGTCACAACAACACCATTTAAGCTTTTATATTACCGAAATTCGTTTCGCATAAATATAATTGCTCGAGCATATCTTTTTTATGCTCGGTGGTGCTATGAAAGCCGAACGCATTCCTTCGTGGAAAGGATTACTTGGCAACTCAGGATGACGAGGTCAGCGACAGCTACTGCGTATGAATTGCCCGAGGCATTTCAGTACCAGCTGCCGCTTTGAGATGGACGGTTGGTTATGTCTTTCTCACCTGCTTTGATTGAATACCAACCGTATCTCTGCCCAATAATCACGGACTTAAGTCTCTGATTAACGGGGATTCTCGCATACATGAATGACCATCTACTGCTGTGACGCTAGTATTCATCGTCTTCGGTATTGCGAGAATTTTAAACAGAGATATCTATTCGACTCTCATCTTTCTGTTTACCGCACGGTAAACAGAATTCTGTAATAGTCTCTTGCTGTATCGTATCTCGATAATGCGAATGATTTTTGCGGAATCTGAGTTTGTCCTCAAAATATCTTGTATTCGGAGGTGTGCAATTGTTCATTGTTCACCCCGGATTAGCAGATGTATTGAAAGACATCGCCTACTCCCACACCTGCCAGCTCTACTTCCAAACGTTCAGCCCATGAGAAGCAGTTCTTCAGGCGGCTCTCCCCTGTGTTTCATTACTGAAGAACGCCCGCTTTCACTGCACCGGACAGCAATGAAATGGCGGTTAGCGTTTTCAGTCATTTGTAAGCACAGGTTTAGAATCTTGAGATTCCTTCTCTCTATTCAGCTGGAAGACGTAGGTTGCATTCATTGCCTACCTTCGTCTTCAACGTCACATAGTGTTGTTTCTCCTTAAGCTGAGATTCAACGTCTATGAGATTTTCTTGCCATCAGGGACCTCGGTCTTTTGAAGGCAATTGACTTTCGCCTTTTGAGCTTATGCATTAAGAGAATCATCGCCGCGCCGTCCGGCATCGGTGAACTAACAAATATTTTATTTGTTTGGTCTCTCAGCATAACTCTTTAAAGGGCGAAGGTCACGTGACTTACCCGGATGCTTGGACAACTTGCCTCTACTGATTCCGAACCAGTCAGTCGGCAGCTGTCAGAGCGCCCGAGTCAGTTACGAACTATGCTGTGGACTTAGTTCGGTTGTTCCAGCAATCATTACTTCGTCTTAATAGCTTGTCAGTATGAGTACTGTACATAACCAAAGTCGAGAAGAGGGATAGGTCATACGACTATCCCCTTCTTTTCGTCTTAGGTAACTGCATGACTTCTCTTGAGAAGTCAAGCACAAAGGGATGGGATTTGTGACGCTCGATTTCGTACCGATCTTCGAGCGAAGACTCAGAACCCTTCGGTAACTGACGATTGGTTCGAGTCCTTCACAATACCCTCCCTAATGGACTTCACCGCCTCCGATACGAAGGCTATGCTGCTTTGTCCTGTGAAGGCGCGACGGAGCTGTCTGAAGAAACTCGACACCCAGGATGAATGTGGACGCCTCTTCATCATTCTCTCGCGTTCCGCAAGAACTTCTCCGTGGCGCAGGTAATGAAGGCAGGCGCCTGGTCCAACCGGACCGCATGCACCTCCTTCTACCTTCGGGATATTGCCCACAGTTCCTTGGATCTTTTTCCTTGGGAACCGTGGTGGTTGCTCAACACGTTGTGTAGTTAACCCAGACCCTCGCAGGCTGAACAGCATCGAGTCCTGGTGTGACCGTAAGAATGGATGAGGAATGAGAGTGTGACTGGCTCCTCTTCCCATCTTTTTCTTCCCTCTACCTCTGGGTAGAGGGACACGGTCGTCACCCTGCTGGGTAAGGACGAGATGCAGGTGAGCTACTCAATAGAGCACCATCCTATCCCTTTCAGTAGGGATAGGAGTAAATATCCACCACTTCCTCCAACAAGGGGGAGGAAGTGGATGCCAATTTGAGACAAACCCATAATTTTATGATTGTCTCTTGCAAACAGGAACAAGTTCTTGCTTGCTGGTACGAAGAGATACGCTTGCCTCTCTCTTAGTACTTGGCCCAGAGGTCTGACCATTGATCCTGCGGTGCACACCCCGATCAATCGGACAGAGGTTTGGATCCCTCCCTTGCTCTTACGACCAGGGAGGCACTCCAGGGTTGGACGAACACCAGTCTGTTCACCAAAAAGACTCAGATTCCTCCCACCAAGAAGTGAGTCTTCCTATTGTTAAAGGACCGAGGGTTTGTATTACGTATCGGAACAAATGACAATTTGTCGAAAATTGCATTTTTCCTAACTATACAAACCTGAGGTCCTTTACATATTGTCCCACCTCATGCCACCCCTCACTCTGCAACTTTTTGCATGGGCCTAAAGCAAAAGTGATTCTTCACCTCTCGGGCGGCCGCGGGCGCTCTTTTTGCGCACGAGGTCGGACAAGCAGTTAACTACCGTTCTCCCCTTGTTCGAAGCTTACGACCGTCCCAGCTGCCGCTAGTTACCTTCCTATTGTTAAAGGACCTCAGGTTTGTATAGTTAGGAAAAATGCAATTTTCGACAAATTGTCATATTACCCTCGCGACATGATTCTTTTAACAGTTGAATTGTCCGGGGGGTAGGCGCATACCGTAGTTAACTCTACGGTTTGTGACAGAGACGAATTGTATCTTAATTGAACTGCAACTCGGGGTTGCCTGCAACCTCCCAGCAGTTATCAGTTTCGATTTTAGATACTTGGTATTGTCATGACAACACCAAATCAGCTTTTGTATTTACCGAAATCCGTTTCGTTTAAATATAATTGCTCGAGCGTATTCTTTATGCTCGATGGTTCTAGCCGAACGCATTCCTTCGTGGAATAATGGATTACCTGGCAACTCAGGATGACGAGTCACCGAGAGCTACTGCGTATTGAACTGCCTGATAGCAGCTCAGTATCAGCTAGGTCTCGGAGATGCACGGTCTGTTACGTCTCTCTCTCCCCTGGTTTGATTGACTACCGAACCGTATCTCTGCCCAACAATCATGGACTTAGGTCTCTGATTAACGGGGATTCTCGCAATAATGAAGGACTATCTACTGCTGTGACGCTCGATTTCATCGCCTTCGACATTGCGAGAATTTTCAACAGAGATATCTCTTGGACTCTTTCATCTTTCTGTTTACCGCACGGTAACAGAAGTCTGTACTAGTCTCCCGCTGCATCGCACCGCGATAATGCGAATGATTTTTGCAGACATCTGAGTTTGTCTTCAAAATATCTCGTATTCGTAGGTGTGCAATTATTCATTGTTCGCCCGAATTAACAGATGTGTCAGAAGACATCGCCTACTCTCCGACCTGACAGCTCTACTTCCAAATGTTCAGCCCATGAGAAGCAGTTCTTCAGGCAGTATTTCCCTGTGTCTTCATTACTGAAAAGCGCTCCGCTTTTATTGCAACTACGATCCTCACCGGACAGCAATGAATAGCGGTAGGCGTTCTCAGTCTTTGTAGCACAGGTTCAGAATCTTGAGAATCCTTCTCTCGGTTCAGCTGTGAAGACGTAGGTTGCTTTTTCTGTACACCTTCGTCTTCAACGACACATAGTGTTGTTTCTCCTTAGCTGAGAATCAACTATACTATGAGATATCTTGCCATCAGGGACCTCGGTCTCTAGAAGGCAATTGACTTTCGCCTGTTGGGCACATGCCTTAAGAGAATCATCACCTCGCCTTCTGGCATCGGTGACGAACAAATTATTTGTTTAGTCTCTTGGCATAACCCTTTTAAGGCGAAGGTCACGTGACTTGCTCGGGTGCTTAGGGACAACTTAGACCTCCTTACCGAACGCAGTCAGTCGGCAGCTGTCAGAGCGCCCAAACGTCAGTTACGAACTTCGCTGTGGACTTAGTTCGGTTGTTCCATAACAGTCTTTTTCTTCGTCCTAACGGCTTGTCACAGTACCCATACCATCGCACACCCACCATTGAGTGTCGGTGTCCTATCCACTACCGAGAAGAACTTCACTGCATGGGGATAGGAGAATGTGAAACACTTCGCTGCAGACGGATAGACCAGTATGGGTACAGGACATCACCGAAGTCGAGAAGAGGGATAGGTCATACGACCATTCCCTTCTTTTCCTCTGAGGTAATTGCATGACTTTTCCTGCGAAGTCAAGCATCCAGGGGATGGGGATTCGTGACGCTCGATTTCGTACCGAACTTCGTAGCGAAGACTCAGAACCCTTCGGTTCCTGACGATCGGTTAGAGTCCTTCACAATCCCCTCCCTAATGGACTTCACCGCCTTCGATGCGAAGGAGATGCTGCTTTGTCCTGTGAAAGCGCGACCGCGCTTTCTGAAGAAACTCGACATCCCAGGCTGAGTGTTGAAGACTCTTCGTCAGCACCAAGATGACCTAGAAGTACACTCCCTCGAGTTACACAAGAACTTCTCCGTGGCGCAGGTACTGAAGGCAGGGGTCTGGTACAACCAGACCACTGGCACCTCCTTCTACCTTTTGGATATTGCCCACAGGTCCTTGGATCGTTTTCCTTGGGACCCGTGGTGGCTGCTCAACACGTTGTGTAGCTAACCCAGACCCTAGCAGGCTGAACAGCATCGAGTCCTGGTGTGACTGTAAGAATAGATAAGTGAATGAGAGAGTGACTGGCTTCTCTTCCTATCTTTTTCTCCCCCTCTACCTGTGGGTAGAGGGATACGGTCATCACCTTGCTGGATAAGGACGAGATGCCGGTGAGCTACTCGACAGAGCCCCATCCTATCCCTTTCACTAGGGATGGGAGCGAATATCCACCACTTCCTCCTACAAGGGGGGGGAAGTGGATGCCATCAAGAGACAAACCATAACTTTATGTTGCCTCTTGCAAATAGGAACTTGTTCTTGTTTGCTGGTACGAAGAGATACGCTTGCCTCTCTCTAGTACTTGGTCCAGAGGTCTGACCATTGATCCTGCGGTGCACACCCCGATCAATCGGACAGAGGCTTGGATCCCTCCCTCGCTCTTACGACCAGGGAGGCATTCCAAGGTTGGGCGAACACCAGTCTGTTCACAAAAGACTCAGATTCCTCCCACCAAGAAGTGAGTCTTCCTATTGTAAAAGGACCGAAGGTTTGTATGCCGTGTCGGAACAAATGACAATTTGTCCAAAATTGCATTTTTCCTAACTATACAAACCTGAGGTCCTTTTACAATAGGAAAGTACTAGCGGCAGCTGGATAGGTCGTAAGCTTTCGAACAAGGGGTTCGGTAGTTAACTGCTTGTCCGACAGGCGCGCGCGCGCGACTGGGAGGTAAACAAATCACTTTTGCTTTTGGCCCAAGCAAAAACTGCAGAGTGAGGGGTGGCATGAGGTGGGACTATGTGTAAAAGGACCTCAGGTTTGTATAGTTAGGAAAAATGCAATTTTGGACAAATTGTCATATCAAGTACTCACCCACCTCCCCTCAGGGGACAGTGGAAATAAAAATTATGAATAGAAAATGGGAACGGTTCCTGATACCCGCCTCCCAGCAGCGGGAATGGGTACTAACCACCTGGCCGACCACTGCGTATGCCGGAAGTTTTTGAAATTATGTCGGACTTCAGAAAATACAGCTATATATATATCTGCCAGGTAAGTATGAACAAACTTTATTGTATCATAACAATATCATAATTGTTGGTAACAAGGCTCAGCAGTTATATATTTGAAGAGAAAAAGGTGAAAATATTTGTCTGACATGGTAAGAATGAGAAACTGCGACTGGCAAAGAAATATGAACCTATAAGAACATATGATTTGAAGATTTTTGGGAGCAAAGGCAGCAAGCTGTTGCATGCATGAAGGATACTAAGAAAATGAGTTAATTACCACCATATCCAAAGTGAAAGGAAAGCATACCATATGCAGGACTGAGCTTGAGCATTAGAGGCATGTCAGTCATGACTAAAATTTGTATGGTGGGGCTAGTATATCCACATCCATGAAAATCCATGGAATAAAGGCTGTATCTTATTACAGGGTTTGTATGGAAAGACTTGTTTTGTGTAATAAAAGTGTTTGCATTTTATATTCTTCTACATATGAACCTCACTGAGTTATTCAAGTTATTTGTGTAGTATATTGATGGAAGTTTGAGAAAGCTACTCGAGTTTTTAAATCTTATTGAAAATTTGAGAAAGTAATTCTAGTTGCTTCAAGGTTATGAGTGAACCAAGAAGATTATAGGAACAGATGTTTTTATTTTATCAAGTGATTGTGTTTTCTTTTCAGAGCTACATCTGCCAAATGGACAAATCTTGGGGTGCTCCAATCTTCATGCGGTTACAAATCTTACAGTGATTGGTGCTGGGTGGACCAAAGCTGTATACAAGTACAGTATTCAGTTTCACGTTTTTGTCGAAGGTTTAAGGATCATTTAATTTTATTCCACCTATGTTGCTGTAAATCAGAACATATTTAACAAGTTTCAGTTAACATCCAGTTTTCTAAATAAGATTTTTCATAAAAACATATTACTTATCATTAGCCAACACAGTTGACCCCCATATTCGTGGGGATGTGTACTGGACCCCCCCAGTGGATTCTTAGAACCCACTCTAAAAATGCTTATACAGTGGACCCCCCGTATTCGCGTTCTCCAGATTCGCGGACTCACACATTCGCGGATTTCTCTGGGGAACGTTTCCCCGCATTATTCGCGGAAAATTCGCGCATTCGCGGTATTTTTCTATGATAAATATCCACAAATTCCTGGTTTTTTTTATGAATTTCATCATAAAATGCACTTTTTGTGATAAAACTATTAAAAAAACCAAGTATGAAAATTTTTAGTGGGTTTTCCTTCAGTTTTAACTAACAAAATAGGCTGTTTTTAGCATTTTTATAGGGGTTCCAAACATTCACGGGTTCTAACTATTCACGGGGGCATCTGGTACGCATCCCCCGCGAATACGGGGGGACCACTGTAACTGCCTATCTTGAAAGGTCCAATACCAAATGTGTACCGTTAATAACCTCCTACTTCTAATATACCTGAAATTACTGTCCTGTTACTGTATTAATCTTTGAGATCATATTATTATTAATATAATTTCAAAGTCTTTTATTATTTGATATGATTTAAGCTTATTAAACTTACTAATACAGTATTAATCAATATTTTTACATATTTGAAAATTGGTAAATCATTTTTTTATTATAAAAATGTGTTAGTCATGAAAATAACATCGGAATACACTAATTAGTGAATATTCATCGTTGAAAACCCTGAAAATAGGTGAATTTCCCACGAATAATGGATAACTGTCAAAAGGAGAATGGCAGTGTCCTAGTGTCTGTATTATTTATGGATTCTTGGTTCCACAGTTGGTAACTACTTCACTTCATGTAGTCTAGACTACTAACTGTGAGAAGTTGGTAGGGCTTGGTAGTAAGAACTTTTTGTTAAAGTTATGAATTTGTATAAAATGTATTTCATTTTGAAAGAATTAGATTTACTTAACCAAAAATTTGCATTATTTTTAGTTTCTGCTGTTATAGTATTTGCTGCCTGATAAGTAGAGCTACTTGAAATTAAAAGTTCTCAAAGTCTTATTTTGAAAATGTGTGATTGTGTCCCAAGGTATTAATTGACTAGAAATGAACTCTAATACTTTATTACAGCATGTATGCAAATGAGAATTTGAGAGTTATTACAGCATGAATGCAGAACGAGTGTGTCTGGGAGATATGTCATATATTTTTATGTAATTTGGCTAATAAGGATTTGCTTTTTTTTTCAGAGCTTATTACAAAGATCGATGGGTGGCTATAAAAACTGTGCACACTGGAGGCCATGATATGACAAATTGCCATACAGATGTGAGTGTCTGCTATCAACAGTGTGCTTCAAAGATTCTTAAGGAGAGTTTACTTCTCCAACAACTTGCTCATTCAAACGTGGTAAAGGTAAAGTGATTGAATTTTTGTATATTTAAATTGATTGAATACATATTTAGTTAACCCTTTGAGGAAAGGGGGCCACTCAAAATCTGTCATAACAGAAAGCTAACCCTGCACTGACTGAGCAACAATGCTCAACATAAATTGTATTTGATCTCTCCACATCGTGTTGTAATTCATGTTACAATAATGAATTTGGTGTCATTTGAAAGCTATATAAATGGCTACAATGGTTTGTTATTTGGACAGATAGCTTTTCATCTCCCACTATAGCAATGAACTATGACACTGCATTGAAACCCAGAAGTCTGAACATAAGTTATACACATATCTAAGGTTTAGAGGTGTAGGTCTTGTTTTTTAGGTTTCTCTTCTAAAAGAAGAGTGACCTGATGTGGCAAACCTCCATTTGGTCAATGATACTTGCCTCCCACCAAGAGTAAGTCTATCCTAATGTTGAGACCCCAGGTTTGTTCCATGTATGAACAAATGACAGGTTTTTTTAAATAATTAGTATTTGTCATAACTAACAAGCCTGCGGTCTTGACATTTAAGGCCCACCTGTAACCACCCCTCTGACAGTTTAACCTGGGTTGGAAGAATAACTAGACATCATGAGGCCTAGCTTGGGTCAGTTGCTGTTCCACCTAACTCATGACAGAAGACAGATGCCACCAGTTCCTTGCATATACAATTCTGTTGAATTTTTTACTAGTTTCTGGCTGGTGCTAGAATATTTATCCTAATATTAAGATCGCAGGTTTACTAGTTATGAGAAATACAAATTATTTTTAAAATTTGTCATTTTGCAAGGGGTCAGAATATATAGACTAACCATCTTCAGCATCAACAGTAGAGGCAGATGCTGAGATAGAAGAATGGATTGAGGTTGAAGCAACAGGTTGGTTACCTCTTCCCTGATTCGGAGAGAGAACAATGTGGATATCATCCTCACTGCCAAGTTCACTCTCAAAATCAAGATCTAAATCTTTACATCTCAAATATGTTTGTAGGTCTAAATCACTGTTGAAGAGCTCCAATACTTTATTGACCTTGGTAGGGGGTCAAATTTCATCTTTGGCATTCACAAAGTTCTGATAAGTTTAGCGCCATTATGCTGTTATTTGGTTGGTCTGATGGAGCATCACTTGATTTTTGTAGTCACTTTTTGCTTTTTGGTACTATGACAATTATATTATTGCCATACAGGAAATAACTCGAGTATAACATGTTAATCAGAATTTTAAAGGGTTATTCATGTGCTCTTTAGGTGATTACCCAGCTCATAAGAAACAAGACAAGGTGATAGCCACCTATGAAATTCAGCTTCTGATGGACATTGGGGCAAAAGATGTTGTTATGACGTAATTTACCAGGATCACAGAATTATATCTGAACTTGCATGTATCTGGTCAGAGATGATGGAAATGCCATCCTAACCTCTGTCAAGTCCACTTTCTCAAGTGCTTAAGAGATCTTGCAGTCTTGAATGCTCCAGACTTTTTTTTATTTTGGTCAAGACATGTTACCAGGTGATTTTAACGAACTCAGTATCTTATTCATGGCTTACTGGTGAAATTGTTGAAGCATTTTATTTGAGATGTCATTTTGCCTTGTTAAATCTTTTCTCAGGGGTGTAAATCTTATCTTAGTGAATGTATGAGTGTATTCTGGGTGGGACTAGTGGTAGCATGGTTATTTCATTTACAGCCTTGATCAGAGTTCTCCAGCTGGAAGGATGTGGTGACTGAAGAGCTTCAGAGACTGTTCCTTTTCACATGAATGTAGTAACTATTTTCAGTATTAATTAGGTCCTGCCACTTCTAGCACATCCAGGTTTCACTTCTAGCACATCCAGGTTTCACTTCTAGCACATCCAGGTTTTTTTATGTGCCTGCTGTCATGTTAACAGTCCCTCCTCCCACACTTTGCATGTATTCTCGGTAAAGAGAGAAAAAAAGGGCTAAAAAGTAATGAAAAGTATTGTCAGTGAGACAAGGAGGGTTTTAGATGTTTTGAGATCTATAAACCTTTCATGTAATTATCATTTTCATACATTCAACTTACCTGTCAGATATATACATAGCTATCGACTCCGTCGTCCCCGACAGAAATTAGAATTTCGCGGCACACGCTACAGGTAGGTCAGGTGATCTACCGCCTGTCCGCGTGGGTGGCAGGACTAGGAACCATTCCCATTTTCTAATCAGATTCTCTCTGTCGCTGGGAATGTAAACATATGTTTACTTTCCCTCCTGATTTGATTTTCGTGTTTCATCGCCATCGATCTTCTGGGCCGACTTTTACAGGGAAGTACTGGATCGGTGGTTCGGCATACGCTTTTAATAACTTTTAATGAATTAACTTCGAAGTTTTCGAAGAATAGAGGATGTGTAACTACCGAAGTTTTCGGTAGACAATTACATAGTTTGCAAGAAAGGGAAATATAAATATTTATTCATTGATAAAGTGTAATAAATGTTAGAATTTGATTGAGGAAAATAAGGTAACTTCCTATTTGAGGAAGTCAGAAAAACATAGAACTAGATATGCTTTCTTTAGAAGCTTTAATAGCTCTCGTTCTGACGAGCAGTTAGAATATTAACAGTACTAGTAGTGTTGTTTCCTCATCACCTTCTTACTTCACAGAAACTACAAATTCATTTGCAATTTGAAGATAAAGGAATGTAGCTCAAGATATGAGCTATTATAAGGTAAGAAGTGATTATAGTGTTCCCCATTGCAATAGAGGGTGCGTCTGATCGGCTCTGTCTCGCTCCCAGGCCTAGACCTCTTCCAAGCTCCCTGGCCTGGAGGAGAAGGAAAGTCGAAAGCCGTACGGAGATTATGGAGAATCCCCACCGATCAGGCGTCCCCTCGGCAGGTTCTGTAGGACGTCCCAGACTGCCAGGGATAGCCATTGGAAAGGCATCCTAATTCAATGTGTTCCCCTTATTATTATCGTCTTGACGAATAAGGAGAAGAAACATTCAACGGCGTAGATTAAATGAAGATGCAAGATAATCTCGTCTGGCTATCGGAACCTCAGAAGAGACGGAGAAAGGAAGACATCATTCGATAACAGTTGCGGTAGAGGCATTGCCCTATCCGGGTTCATCCCCCGTACAGCTCTATCCCATGGGGGTTTGAAATAGTTATTTCAATAAATTCCTCATCGGTACGTGTATTTGAAAATATATCTATTCTGAGAATAACGAATTAGATAATAAAGAATATTTGTTGATCGAATGAATTATATGGATCTCGTTTAGTGATTACATATATATATATAACTTTTAAGCTTCTAGCTCCTCGGGCATGAAGCTCCGGTAACGAGGCTCAATGCGCCTAAAGCGTCTGAAACAAGGCGCAAAGCGCCTGAAACGAGGCGCAAAGCACCTGAAGAGCCTGAATAGAGGCGCAAAGCGCCTGAAGCACTATGAACCAGGATCTTCATTGGAAATGGAAGTCCTTCTCATTCAGAAGAAAGGGAGGGCTATGGACGAAAATGGAAGTATTGTCGAATTCTAAGCAAGAACAAGTGTACAAGAGATCGGAACCTTCCGCACGCGGATCCTTCCGCAAAAGCGGAACCTTCCAGAAGGCGGAAGATTCCAGATTCGAATCGCCTTCCAGGCTCTTGGAATTTTCCAAGAAGGAATATTTTCCAAATTGTGCAGAACATTTCACATAAGCGGAATTTGACAATGACTCGGAACCTTCCGCACAAGCGGAAACTTCCAGACGTACAGAACTTTCCAGGCGAGGAATCGCCTTTCAGACACTCGGAACTTTCCAAGCGGAAATCTTTTTCCGGATAAGCGGAACATTCCGAACGCGGAACCTTCCGCACAAGAAAAACTTTACAAGCGCGAACGTAGGAAAATCTGCTAGATCCAGGAGTATTTCTGATCAGAACTCCTAGGCGCCAGGAGTATTCGGAACGCGATACTCCTCCAGGTGCAGGAGTGTTCTGATCCCACGATACCCTCCCAGGCGCCAGAGTATTCCGGAACGCGATACTCCTGACCAGGCACCAGGGAGTATTCGAGGCACGATACTCCTCCCTCCCAGGCGCCAGAGTATTCGGAACGTGATACTCCTACAGCCCAGGAGTATTCCGATCATGATACTCCTCCTAGGAAAGCGATACTTACTGCCAGGCGCCAGGAGTATTCCGGAGCACGATACTCCTTCCCAGGCGCCAAGGAGTATTCGGAACGTGATACCCCTACCAGGCAGGAGTATTTTCCGATCACGATACTCCTCCTAGGAAAGCGATACTTCTGCCAGCGCCAGGAGTATTCCGAGCACGATACTCCTCCCAGGCGCCAGGAGTATTCGAACGTGATACTCCTGCCATGGCTGCCAGGAGTATGCCGAGCCGAGAGTATTCCGACTCGCCCTCCCGAGACTCCTTCCAAGCGCCAGGAGTATTCTAGGCAAGATACTCCTGCTTAGCGCCAGGCTCTTTCTCCTACAAGAAGAGCCTGACATCCGCCAAGAGTCCTCCAGGCGAAAGGTGAAAGACATTCGAGGCTTCTCCTGATAGGGACGGGAGTTGTCGCACAGGCGACCGTCGCCCTTGTCAGGATAGTCTTAATGCAATAAAGGCAAGAGCAAGTTCGGCTTTTTCCTGGCAGGGACTCAAGATGTAGCACAGGCTGCTGTAGCCCTTGTCAGGTTAGAGTCGGTACTGCTAAAAGCCCTTCACCTTCTCCCAATTTGAGGAATGGAAGATAGAGCAGAATTGTGAGAATTAGTTCAATAGTAAGTGGATATTAAAATCATCCTCCTTCTAAAAAATAATGCAACCAACCATTTTCAGAAAGAGGGGCAATCGTTTGGAAGTTGAACAAGATTCGTACGAGCTCTCATTCATTGATTAGAGGCTATTCCAGATAAGAAAGGCGTAAAATACGGACTTATCTCCAAGATAATAAAAGCTGGAGAGATTCTCTTCGATCCTCGGTTGTCATTTGCGATCTCTTTCGACTAATACTCATTCGGGTTTATTGACGAAAAGAACGAAGAGAGTAAGATTTCCATTCTTTCTCTGCATGTCGGAGAGGAAAGAATGTCGTAGAAGACTTATTGTATACGACTACTGAATGACAAGTCATATACGCATACCATAGTTGCCTTTCTGGTTCACTACGGAATTATCTATATCCTTACAGGATTTTCCTAGTAAGGACTTCGCTTAAAAGGTTTGTTTCGGCAATACCTACTCAGCTTCGGTATTTAACAAAGGTTGTTTGTTGGCTTAAATTTGCATTATTGAGAGCTTTCTTAGGCTCGAGAATAATTTTATTATATCCCTTCATTGAAGGGAGTAACTGGCAACTCAGAATGAATGCAGCCAGGCAGTGAACGAGACGGATTTGTAACGCCAATTCAGTACCATCCGGTTCTCGGTCGTGAGCGGTTGGTTACATCTCTCTCTCCTAAGGGATCGAATGGTTCACCGTATATTCCCCCTACAATCAGGGACTTAACCACGAATTGAGGGGATTTTTAGGCAAACATGAATAACATAGTATTTGTTTTGCTAAGGATCTCTCTCTGCCTCGGCGAGGAAAGAATGTAGTAGAAAATTCACCTTAAGATAACGGTTACGGTTAAGCCTTATGCACACATCGTGGTTAATTACAGAATTCCTACTATCCTTACAAGAGTTTCCTAGATGAATGCTGTTTACCACAATGTGATGGTATTATAAAGGATTTTAATTCGGCAGAGCACGATTTAACCTATTTGGAAACAGACACGGAACGTAACGATCGCTCGATGCGGGATTTTGCACGTCCGTGAGAACCTTCTTGATCGACGATAATAACTGTTAACGTATGTTTAACATTTATTGGAAAGAGTTGTGAGAACCTGCGGAAAGTATTCACAGACCTCTTCGCAAGGTAGAAGACGAACGAGCTTCTTATAGTTTGCTTCCTTTTCCTCGAAACAAGAGAGGTAGCAAGATACGCCATCTTTAATTTAAATAGGGGAATAAACTTTAGTCTTTTTTCCCCATGTTATTTATATTCTTAACAGATATTAAGATAAATGGGCGTTAAAAGAAGAAGATGAATGCATCATTTTGGCAATAAAAAGGTTGGATTCACAGAGGTCACGTTCTTCTCTCAGCATGTGTCTGAAGGTTTTTTCTAAGAGAGTAGAGATTTTATCGGAATCTATTATAAATATTGGGCCTGGAAAATCTATCCACTCTGAGTCTGTCTGCGTGCAGACTGACCAGAAGTAAATATGAATGAGAGGATTTTTCAAGGGAAGCTTGATAATTCCTTCAGATATGTTAAAGACATAGAGTTGCTGCAGATCGTGCTAGATGGAAAGGGGAAACTGTCCTCTTCCGATACCTCTGTGAACCACATAATGGTTTTCTTCCCTTTCAGGGGGAAGAATCACCTTGGTATTTTATGCTATCAATGAACACAGTAAAAAGATATACTCTGTCTCGACAAAGAATATTAGAGATAGTAGAGAATTAAGATCTTCGGGATCTTATACAATACCTCTATACGATAAGAGTAGGAGATCTTATACTTAGAATGGGATCCTAATTTGGGCCTCAGATTCCGTGTTCTGTCAAGTCCTAAACGATCAAAAGGACAAGTGAAATTTTGGGCTTTAGAATCTGGAATAAAATTCTATGAAGACTCGGCAATGGGTTCTGGCCAGCATAGTATGTTTGGCAAAAGAACTAAAGCCTTTTATTCCTGGATCAACGCTTTCAGATAGAGGTTTCGTTGTCCGGGTAATGTATTGACGTTGTCATCTACAGAAGAAGACAAGGTTTAAACGTTTACTGACAGAGTCTTGGGAACGCGATGAGGGCTCAAACTACTTCCCAAAAGGTTCAGAGAGATACATTAAAGAGCTAGAAATCAGGAGTCCTACCAATTTCAGCTCAGAATCTCTTTAAACTTCCAGGCTCCTTCCCTTCCTTCGGGCAACGATAGGGAAGCTTCTGCAACGAGAAAACTCATCAACATGTAGGAGGAGAACTCGTTAGCAACGGAAGTATTCAATAAGGATCCTCCTCGGAGGAAGACTTGTCTCTCGGACTTTTAGATTTCCTATCGTCTACTGGATGTAGCTGACTAAAATCACCTCCCCTTGCCGGAAAGGCCAAAAGCTCAAAGTGAAAGAATTTCTTCCACCCTTCTCCAGTCTCCTGATAAACGATGGTGGATCTTCAGGACTTTCGGACAATGTAGCGCCAGTCAGGCGCCAAATGGCAAAACAGGCGTGAAGACGCCAGAGAAAGACAGTCAATATGAACCTGTCATTGTCTGATGCCAGAGAAAGACAGTCAATATGAACACCGTCATTGTCTGATGAGGAGAAGGCAGGGCGGGCTCCAACCTGGCGCAGTGTGCTAGAGGCGAACAAATCGGGAAAAAGTGTCCGATGTGGACATCGCCAGTTTTCCTCGAGACTCTTAACAAGCTCGAAGCTCCAGCAAGTGGGGAGAAGTCAGCCACGCGCCAGGCGCGAGGCTCCAAACAGGCGCAAGGCTCTGACAAGGTGCGAGGCACCGGCCAGGCGCGAGGCGCCAGGCAAACAGGATGCGGCCCAGGCAGGCAAGGCCAGGCAGCCAGGGCAGGCGTAGGCGCCAGCAGGCGCGAGGCGCCAGCCAGGCGCAAGCCAGGCTCAAGGCTTCATCCAGATGAGATCCAGTTCAAAGAAAGTCCTAGTCTTCTTTGAAACAATAATGATCTCTAAAGCACTTCATAAGTGACTTGATGATACCTTCAAACAGCTGAGAATTTAAAAGCTCATGAAGTGCGAGCTTTTGCAAATTCTTGTTCTTTTCGTAACAATATGTCAGGAAGACATATTAGCTTTAACATATGAGAGATGCAACGATGTGTTGACTGCTCATTACACGAAGGACGTCAAGTTAACCTACGAGAGATCCTTCTCTCTTGGTTTATACGTGTCAGCGGATACGTTGCTGGGATAAGGAGCCGACACTGATCCTTTAATAATGAGTTGAATTTATTTTAACTTAGTGAATTTTATTGAGGTTTGAAAGGAGTTTGGGGGATAACTCTTTTTCAATTCTAGCACAAACCCTCATGTTAGGAACAGGTGATCGGGATCGGTGTTGCGCTCCTTAGTTATGCCAATAGGCATAGGCATATTGTCATATAAGCGGATTAGCACCCATTGACAAATGCCAATTAGGCTCGACCGAGTAAGTGGATAAGACCCCATCGGTAGACCCACAATAACTCTTGGCCACAGATCACTTATCTTGCTAAGGCTCTTGAGACGAAGCAAACTCCTATGCAATAGCTAGGAAGTCGACCCTTTGTCTAGAAACACAGAGGAACCAAGGTCTATAAATACTTACAACATATGTTGTTTACCTGTCTAGTCAGTAGTTAGCTGTCTCTTGCCCTCCACCAAAGGGTGTCAATCAGCTATGTATATATCTGACAGGTAAGTTGAATGTATGAAAATGATATTGTTATGATACAATAAAGTTTCATACATACTTACCTGGCAGATATATACAATTGAAGACCCACCCAGCCTAACCCGCAGGAGACAGGTGAAGAGAGAATCTGAATTAGAAAACGGAATGGTTCCTAGTCTGCCACCCAGCGGCAGGCCGGTAGATCACCTGACCTACCTGTAGCGTGTGCCGCGAAATTCGAATTTCTGTCGGGGACGACGGAGTCGATAGCTATGTATATATCTGCCAGCTGTCTCTTGCCCTCCACCAAAGGGTGTCAATCAGCTATGTATATATCTGACAGGTAAGTTGAATGTATGAAAATTATATTGTTATGATACAATAAAGTTTCATACATACTTACCTGGCAGATATATACAATTGAAGACCCACCCAGCCTCCCCCACAGGAAGACAGGTGGAAGAGAGAATCTGATTAGAAAACGGAATGGTTCCTAGTCCTGCCACCCAGCGGCAGGCCGGTAGATCACCTGACCTACCTGTAGCGTGTGCCCGCGAAATTCGAATTTCTTCGGGACGAGGAGTCGATAGCTATGTATATATCTGCCAGGTAAGTATGTATGAAACTTTATTGTATCATAACAATATCATTTTACTTGTATTAGTAAATGATTCTTCACTTTCCTGAGTTTGCATTGGATTACACTATTAAGAAAGTTAGGGAATGGTAGAAATAATGAGAAATATGTGTTTTTATGTAGTTGTAATGAGAAATGCTTTTACAGAATATACTTTTGGCACAAATATTTTATTTTGAAACTAAACATTGCTACATAACTTATTAGGAAAATCATAGAACAATCATAACTAGATTATTAGTGTGGTCTTGATGGAATTTGAGCCCTCTGATTTTGTTGTACGCAAGCAGTGTCTGATATATACCCAAAGTATAAAGAAGTCTAAACCAATAGGGATGAGTATGGAAAAAAGTTTATTGATTTTAATTACCCTCTAAGACCAAAATATGAATAAATACCAATATCTTTTTGCAGCTGAATTTTGTTTGTGAAGCAGATAAACAAAATCTTATTATTATGGCATTTAAACACCTTAGACCCTGCTTCTGGTTTTGGCTTTACACATTTAGGTGGGGATTGTTGTGAGAGTGAAGAATACTACCTAGGAACAAAGAATGCACAATAGTATGTACATTCAATGAAGCTTTTTTATATCTGAGGTATAGTTAACCTCAAAAGTGTAGCCCAATTTGTTAGATTCATTATATATTCTCTGAATGGCTCCCCCTCATTTTGGGACCACCTTGACGTGGTGAGGGGGCTCTCGAACCTCAGGAATCTCTTCCCAGGTTCGAACCCAAGAGTCCCATATGACATTATATATTTTCGAGTAAACTTATGTGGACCTTTCCATTTTTTGCCAAAATTTTTGAAAGCAAATAAATGAGAAAACATATCATGGCTTAACGTGGAGTTAAATCCGAAGCTAAATAGTGAGAACTGTGGTAGATCCATCATCTACCCGACAATGTTCGGACCTGTTTTTCAGGCGGAACTATTCTGTGGAGCTGGACCACGGATTCCAGGGGGGGCCTGGTTCTAGGAATAGAACTCTTGGCATTCTATCCAGTTTGCCCATAATGTGATTAGGATGGGGATAATTGTATTAACATAATACTCTTAGTCCTAGCAAGCGGGTTCTGCTTACACTTGGGCCATACTAATCATGTTATGCCATCCCCTTTTGGGGTAGGGTAGGGATGCGGACATTTGGGAGTCCTTTCTCACTTGTGCCTTTGGCAGAAAATTTAACTTCGCGAAGGGCCAATGATATCTTTTCAAGAATTTTTTTTTTTGTGTGTGTGTGTGTGTGTGTGTGTGTGTGTGTGTGTGTGTGTGTGTGTGTGTGTGTGTGTGTGTGTGTGTGTGTGTAAAAACTCAAAATTTATGAACTGTGAAATAAATTGATTTGAGTACCCCTGGGCCCCATGATGGAAAAACTATGGCACAGTTGATGACCATTGGCACGTCACTCCCGAATTTCCTAGGTACTGCCACAAGTAGTGAAAGTACTATAAAAGATACAAAGGAACACCCTGTTCCAAGTAAAGCAGCAGAGCCAGAAAACCAAATAGAGTGCATAAATACAAAAGAAACAAACAAAAATAAATTGGTAAACTCCAATATCGTAACAATGGAACCATATATGATGAACAATAATTCTGAATTAGAGACAAATAATCCTCTCAGCAATACAGAAAAATATAAAAATCATAATAGACAAGCAACATACATAAAACAAGGACCAAAAAAGAAACAAAAATTACCGACTTAATCCCACATTGGTACATTTTGATGACCTCTTTGGACCAGATAATTGGTCAAGATTTCTAGTCCTCAAAGCTGACAACAAAATCTCAGCAGCGATGCTAGAAAACAAATTACTTAACATATATCCAACACAAGACATGGAATGCAGACACATCAAGGACAATGAATGGCTTATCCAAGTAACCAATAAAAAGCAGTCCACTGCCTTTTTAAGTATACAGAAATAAATAAATATAAAGGTAATAATTACAAGCCATGAAACATTGAATTATGTACAGGGTACAGTCATCCTACCCAATAGCGAGCAGGAGCTTCCTTCAAAACAACTATTGCTAGACTCCCTAAAATTGAGATATAACAATATCCACGATTTAGAAATATACTCTATTTCAAGTAGGAAAGATAAAAGTAAAAATATCAACATTGCCAAAATAAAATTTACAGGCCAAGACTTACCATTTAAAATAAAAATTCTTGGACAAAATAGAGAAGTTCGTCCTTTTGTTCCTAAACCATTACAATGTACACAGTGCTCAAGGTATGGACACACATACAAAAGATGCCGTAATAAAGCTATATGTGCAGTCTGTGCATCAGATGACCATACCACTAATTGGAACTGTAAACAATCAAAATGTATTAATTGTGGACTAGCCCATCACGCAAAATCTAAGGAGTGTTCATTTTACCAATATAACACAGAACTTCAGTTGTTAATAAATAGGACAGGAATGTCAGTCATGGAAGCCAGACTGAGCTAAAAGTAAGAGGCGTTAACAATCCATCCAAAACCCCCACCTTTTCAAATGTGACTAAAAATCAAGACATCAAACAGCACAATGACAAACAAGATAGTATAAACCATGGAACTGGATTTCATACCAATAATACTGAAACCCAAAATAAAAAAAAGTGATATTACAACAACCAATACCACCACCAACATAGATGATTCAGTTATCCATGGAAAAGAACTTCCAATAGAAGAAGAATTAAATAATGATGATAATCGAACTGGCAAAAAGAAAAGAATTCTAGAAAGAACCCCACCTAAGGGAGAAAAAAAGTAAATATTGAAAATTACAATCAATCCAGAGAGACTCCAACTACACCAGGAGAACATTTTAAAAAAGATATTAAACTAACCTCATCACAAGTGGAAATACACAATTACCCTCAATCTCAATCAAACAGCCAACATCTGGACAGTAAAAATCACTCTTTACAATTTCCATCAAATAATACTAATGAAAATCATACCATTAAACCAAACCAAAATATAACTATCACCCCCCAACCATCCACAAGACCGAAATATCCCATTAACAACAACAAAACAAATAACCCCTCAAACCAACAGTCCTTATCACTACAGAAAAGGAACAATAGAATTACAAAAACCAGACATTTCTAAAGCTAGACCAAAAACTTCTGAACCAATAATTAACATTACCAAACATGCTTCATCTTGTGGTTGTAATGAATGCTTTGTAAGTACATATAACCAACTAACTACCAAGACAGAGGACACAGTACGAAATTGTATTGACAATTTTACCAAATTAAGGAGTGCCCTTTAACACACCAACATGAGAACGAATTATGTTCTGAATCCTTAAAATACAAAAAGGAAATTATAAAATAAAAAATAGACTTATTAATATTCAACTATGAAAAACAAACAACTGCAGAATCTAATAACCAACATACAAATACAACGATTAAAAAACCACAAATAAATTCAAATGCATATAAACTACGAGATAAAGTAAAATCAGCAATCAATTTACAGAATTTAACACCAATTCCTCCCAATAATGGAATATAAAATCATTCAATGGAATATAAATGGTCTCTTAACCCGACTACGTCTGGGTGAATTACAAAGAATCATACGAGACCACAACCCAATGTGCATATGTCTACAACATATAGGAAGTAACCCTACAAATATCCAACACTATAAAATTGCCTGTTATTCACCAACTGACGGTGGAAAATTAGGCACAGCCATATACGTTCATAATAGCATTACATATGAACCTGTTGACATACCATCTATGCCATATCAAATAACATCAATTAAACTGTATATGCCTGATAAAAGTAAAATTACTATTTGTAATTTAATATAACCAACCAAATTTCAATGCAAATTTCAGTGATTTTTCTGAACTTATTAGCAAAAGTATACAGGAACCACTACTTATAGTAGGAGATTTTAATGCACATAATCCATTATGGGATATTAATAACCCCACTGACACATCCGGAATCAACATAGAGAATACTATAATGAAACACAATCTGCATTGTCTCAATGAAAGTGAAGTTCCAACATATTTTTCAAATACACACCTACCCTTTTCTTCAATTGACATTTCATTATGTTCAAATGATGTAGCGGAGAAATTTGAATGGAACGTCCTAGACGATTCATACACAAGTGACCATTTCCCAATCATTCTGAACTACTTAAGTAATGTCAAAATATTGCCACCTACAAGATATAATATCCAAAAGCTAACTGGGATAAATATTTCCTATACACACGAAACATACCACCATTCCCACATAATGAAGATCACAATACTACATGTGAATCCTTCTCAAACTTCATAATAAATGCTGCAGATAAAAGTATTCCAAAAACCAAAACACATTCCACAAAATCCCCTGTCCCATGGTGGAATCCAACATTAACAACATTAAGTAAAATAAAACATATATTGAGTCGCAATCTAAACAGACTCAAAACTCGCCTTAAATCACTCAACAAAATGCCCTATAGTATAAACATATTAAACAAAATAGTTATAAACAAACATAACAATTAACCACATTAAACCACTATATAACAAATATACAGCCAAATTTAGAAAAACGGTAATAGCTGAAAAAATCGCATCATGGAAAGAATATGTCTCAAACATATCTTCAAACACATCCACAAGGGATGTCTGGCAAAAGATAAGGAAAATCAATGGAAAACATATAAGACCTCCAAGAAGTGCAATACATTTAAATGGAAAAATATACCATGATACTTATGAAATATCAAACATAATTGGGAAACATTTTGAAAAAAAACATCAGTGCTTACTCCAGCCTAGATACACATTTTCAAAGTATCAGAAAACAAAAGAAAATATAATACTCAATTTTGAAACTCTTGAAGACCTGGAATATAACTATATTTTAACATGGATGAACTAGATAATGCCATCAACTCTTGTCATCCCTCTGCACCAGGATATGATAAAATATCATTTGAAATGATAGAAAAATTAGCTCCTATAGCTAAATCATATTTATTAAAATTTTACAATAGTATCTGGCTAAAACGTGTCTTTCCTGATAAATGGAAACATGCCATAATTATTCCAATAAACAAACCAGGAAAGGATGCAAGTAATCCATCAATTATAGACCGATATCTCTAACAAGTTGCCTATGCAAAATCTTAGAAAAAATGGTTAACGCACGATTAACGTATGTAATAACCAAAGAATCCATTTTAACACCAACACAATCTGGTTCAATAGCTGGCAGATCAACCCTAGATCCCTTAACACATTTAGAAGATCATATCAAAAAAGGCTTTGAACAAAAGAAATTAACAGTAGCTATATTTTTTTATATAGAAAAAGCATACGATACAACATGGAAACATAACATCATGCAAAAACTCCACTCCAAGGGACTAAGAGGCCACTTACCAATATTTATTAAGAACTTCTTAACAAACAGAACTTTTCAAGTAAGAGTAGAAAATTCCTACTCAGTAACCTATAAACTGGAAGAAGGAATCCCTCAAGGTAGTGTCTTGAGCTGTACATTGTTTGCTTTAGCAATCAATGACATTACTATAAATTTACCAAGTGGTGTAAAAAACAGTTTATATGTTGATGACTTTGTCATTTACTATACGAGTAGTAATCTGAGACATGCTCAGAGAGTTCTCAGTACTGCCATTTCAAATATATGTAGTTGGGCAAATTCAGTTGGATTTAAATTTTCAACTGATAAAACAAAAGCAATCGTCTTCTACAAAGACAAAAGGTGGATGAAGAACCAAACAATCAAACTGCATCTTTATAGCACTGAAATACAATTTTGTACAAAAATCAAGTATCTAGGAGTAATATTTGATCAACATTTAAATTGGAAAGAGCACATCAAATACATTAAAGCCAAGGGCATCAAAGCCCTTGCCATATTAAAAAAGTTATCACACACTAATTGGGGAGCAAAGCGAGACATTTTATTAATGATATATAAGGCAACAGTCTTATCCATAATAGATTACTGCTGTCCAATATATTCATCCGCCTCAGAATCTGCATTAAAATCTCTCGATGCAGTGCACCATGAAGGCGTGCGATTATGCACAGGAGCTTTCCGATCGTCCCCAACAAACTCACTTTTGGTGGAGGCAGGTGTTTTGCCCTTAAAACATCACCGTAATTTAATAACAATACAAAGAGGTCTTTCAATGCAAGCAGGATCGTCTCCTGCAACTTACTGCTTCCAAAACTGTAATCAAGTAACAGCAGTTAATAGTACTAGCTCTTTCCCAAAAAGAGCTAGATACATAATGAACATACATAATATGAATCCAATTTTTCACCCACCAATGGAATTGCCACCACCATGGATTTTAAATAGAGTAAAGATATGTACCTCCCTGTCTTACCTACTCAAAAAACAAATGACAAGTACGGAAAAGTACCGCCAACATGCTTTGGAGCACATTAGAAGAAAAGGCGACAAATTTATGATATATACAGACGGCTCCAAAAATAATGTTGGAGTAGGAGCATCTGCATATTCGAAAAATATGTTAAGTAAAAAAAGCCTACCTTCAATATCATCAGTATTTACTGCTGAAGTCACAGCCATACAGATGGCTCTAGATATGATATCTGAGGCAAAAGCAAGTGTCTCTGTTATTTTCAGTGACTCACGTAGCGCTATAGATGCAATAAGACAGTATAAACCAGGAAACCAAATAGTACAGGAAATTCAAATAAAAATTCATCAACTCCTCCAATCAGGAATATCAATGGAAATATGTTGGATCCCAGCACACGTGGGAATAAAAGGAAATGAATATGCAGACTCTGCTGCCAAATTAGCCTGCACTATCCCTCCAACAATTTCATATGCCCCAGTGTCAGACTGGGTAAAATCAGTTAAAACATTAATTTACCAGGATTGGAAAGAAGAATGGGCCTCGGTGCCAACAACAAATAAACTTAAAAATATAAAAACTGAAGTCTATGCATGGAGGACATCCTCACAGGAGGAAAGAGCAAAAGAGGTGATCCTAGCAAGGCTACGTATATGACACACAAGATTCTCACATGGTCACTTGATGTCAACACCACATGCTGACCCAGTGAAATGTAACAGATGTCAAACACCCATGACAGTACAGCATTTGCTTGTTGAGTGCCCAAATTGGACCCAGCAAAGATCTATTTATCTGCGGAGTTCGGAAATGAAAAATATTCTTGCGGAAAGCAGGGATTTTTCAATTAATAAAATCATAAATTTTTTAAATAAGACGGGTTTCTCAAATAAAGTCTAATTTTTTTTTTTTTTCCCCCCACCCTCAGGATTGATCCCTGAGAACCAGCCCGAAAGAGTCTACTTGAGACTCAGAGGTCTGGAAAAACTAACACCTATTAATAATAATAATCTCTGAATGGCTGAAAGTGCCCCAGCATAGCTGAACAGCCTAAATTCCATGAAATCAAATAATTACCAATTGTAGTGAAGATCCAAAATGACTAATAGCCAGGACCATACGAAAGCACCCTTTGCCATTCCTTCCCTGCCTTCCATCCTAAACAACAAAGAGGACCTCATACTTTGTCTTGTGATTGCTAACTTACTCTAATTACATTGAACCAGGAACTTCAGGGACACTACCGCCAAACTTCCTATTCATGGGCCAGTGGAAGAAGCAGGTCACAAAGACAAAAAACAGGTTTACTTACTGTCTGTGGCAGGTAATTGTGAGAGCATATGGTAACATGACAAATGTCAGGGCAGATCAGGTATGAGTTTTGGCTCACCAAATCAGAACGCTTTACTTCTGTTGCTTTTACATGTGATCTCAAATTATCATCTCTTTTAGATGCAGGTTCATGATGATGCCAATGTACCTTTGCAACTTTTTATTTGATAGCTTTTATGCATAATTTTTAGTCTTGTTCTTTTTGACAATAAATTGTGAGAGTCATCTTTTACTTGTTGGAAGCATTTGGGCATCCACCATCATCCATATCACTGTATTTCAGCATTACTTGTCATTCATGGCACCATCACAAGATACAGACCCACAGGGTTTATTGCCTTTGCATCTGATGCTAATGTTAAATTTGCATGCTTCCCTCTATTCTGAAAGAAATTTGCCTGGTACTTCTTAGGTTTTTAGCCATACAACTTACAAACTTATGAGCTTCTAGAATTGATTCTAGACTCTTAAGTCCCAGACTTCTCTGTGGATCCTACAAGCATTCAGAAATACTATGGCTTTCAGTGTCTATACCACCTTCTTAAGTTGATATTCAAGCATGTGTACTATTAATGAGGTTGAGATGAAACTTATTCTTCTTCTCAGGTAAATCCATTGTTGGGGTCACTGTATTTAACGAGCTCCCTCCCACAGTTCTGTCATGAAAGGTTAATTTCATAACTAGGTTAGGTAGAGGTTTTTGTAATGGATACCAACCCTCCCTGCTTATCCAACCTGGGGACCAGCTGTGAGTTGGGCTAATTTGACCTCCCCACCTCCCTCTCCAGTGACTAGTTTTAGTCCAGTAAGTCTTGCTGCCTCATACTTACTCATGAAAATTTAAATGGTTAGTTGAGACATACCTGAGGTGAGGATCCAAAGGGCACATACATTGTAAGACTACCTTCCTCTCCTGTCAGACAAAGGCTTGTGAACTTTCTGAACACTGCAGGACTGTGAAATAGGTAATATGATTATAGAGTTTATAATAAAAATATTTAGTTTAGTTATGAAAACAGTTTTGATACATTTTTCTGTGTAAAATGTTTAATTATATACTGGTATGTCCATTCAGATATTGTTTTGTTTCATTGTAGAATGACAACAATTAATACCAATTTCATAATTTGTTGGTTAGAAAAATATTATGATTTTAACTTAAATACATTTTATAGTTAGATATGATTATTGAGCATTGTGTAATATGGTAAAAAATTACAGTACTTGCTTTGCATTGTAGAGTAGTTGATTCAGACTGTACAGATATGAAAAGAGCACAAAACTGCAGTACTGCTTTACAAATTGTGTTAGAATTTCATTTAGATTGTATTTTTTCAGGTTCTTGGTGAATGTGATCCTGGTGTTGATTATTCTCCTGGTCCTCCTGTTGTTGGCTTAGTATCAATTGTAACTGAACTTGGCCAGCCTTTAGATGTCATAAAGATTCTTCAGATGAGCTTTGAAAATAGACTGCAAGTAAGTAAAATTAATTTTGTTCTTATCCTCATTTAAGAGTATAATAGTGCAAAGTACATTTTTCATATGGTAACATTAATTTTTATTCATACTTTTAATGTATTCATACAAATTACAAACTCTCTTGCCTTTGCTATAATATCCAGTTAGAACAGACAAAAGAAGTATTGAACTGTAACCTTAAGAGCAATCTCCTGTTTCATGTGCTACAACTTACTTCTTCACCAAATTTAATCTGTCTGCGACAATGAAATATGACATACAGTATTGTCATTATTACTGTACACATTTAGTTTATTTTTTCATGTTTTGTTCTACAGATCTTTGCTCTTTTCAAAATATGGTAACTGAATTTTGATAAGAAGACAATGGGTTCTTTAAGTGTTTGTGCTGAACTCCAGTAAAACGAAAACACTCGTATAGCAGATTTCTTAGAGATTTCCCACCCCATCCTCCCCTTCAGGTGGATGGAACTTTGCTTAACGAGTCTGAAGCTTACATCTAAGTTTTGAAAAACATCTGATGAAAGTTTCACCAAATGCTTTACAAAAATTAGGTGTTGTTCGTAGTGCCTCATATATTTAAAACAGTAACGAAATCAGTGCAACCTGTTTTAGGTCATTTGTACTCCCTTTACTAGAATACTGTACTCCAGTGTGCATTTCTGCTTCTGCCAGAGATTTATCCCTTTTAGATAGAGTGGTTTGTGGTGGTAGGTTTCTGTTCTTGTTTCCTAATAATAATTGTGAACTGGACCATCGACAGATGGTCTCATCTGGCACTTTCCTAAGTTGTATTTCAACAGAACTTTCACACTCAGAATTGATCCCATTTATCTGCTGAGAGCAACATGTTTCACTGAACAGCAACACCAATTTGCAGTATATGTGCCTCGTTGTCAAACTTCTTTGTTCCAGAGGTCCTTTATTCCTCACACCATTTGTCTGTGGAACAGCCTCCCAGAGGCAGTCGTGCTATTGGGACTTCAGAAGTCAAAGCGAAGCTCCAATACATTGCATTTTAATTAATATTTTTTCTATTTTTTTAATTTAATAATCTTTTGTTTTAGTAAGTAGAGTGTCTTCTTTGCTTCTTCCTAATGAACACCATATTCTTGTGGAAGTTTGAATTTCAAGTCAATAGCCCCTGTGAACTTGTTCCATATGAATAGGTTCCATTGTCTGAATAATAATACTACTTGGTGTATCTTACAGAGCTAAGATTGTGTGGGGTTTTGAAGGTTAGTTCATTGAGAGCTTTTAGCCGCTACGTGGTCTTGTATCTTGGTTCTTCAACCATTTCCTATATATCTTTTATATATAGCTTTTCTACATATCTTTTACTTTACCTCTATACATACTTAGTTATTGGCTTGGGTAAGAGTAGACCTTAGCCCTTCAAACAATAGATAATATAGGAGATATGGGCAATAACTGGAGCTATTTTAGTCAGTCAGCAGTAATTTCAAGCAAATATTATCATGAGACCTTGGATAGCATGTTCATAGAATTCAGTCCAACCCATGCTGAAGAGTTAACCTCAACCACCTGTGGCCACAGACCAGACAATAAAGAAGCAATTGCCTGATATATAGCACCAAGAAAAGAGACTATATACAGGTGACACAAAAAGCCACCCCAGTCAGCTTAGGGTGCAAAAGAAGGAGATGATAGTTGCTAACTATAAGAGTACTGTCCAGGCATGAACTGACAAGGAAAGACATTGTCAGACTTCAGGCTAGCCAATCGCTGCAGCTTGGATAAAAATGGAAGGTGCCAGACATGGTCTTGGTCATGAATGATCAAGTCATGCAGGACTGGTAGTTCATGTTTCAGTAGTCAATCTTATCTGTCATGACCTAATCTGTAACTAGGTAGCTAAGCATTGATGAATATAAGAAGGTTGTATCTGTGAAATGAAAGTTACGAAGATATATGTAATGCATATTAACCCTCTTACGCCGACTGGACGTATTTTACGTTGACATTTTTTGTCTCCCGTGTGCCAACTGGACTTATTTTACGTTGACATTTTTTGTCTCCCGTGTGCCAACTGGACGTATTTTACCTCGACTTACTAAAGTTTTTTTTAAAATTCGCGGAAAAATACTTATAGGCCTACCAGCCTAAAACTTTTGAATCACGCGCCTTGGGGGATGCTGGGAGTTCACGGATCAAGGTGTTGTTTTGTTTACAATCATTACGCAGACGCGTAAGCACGAATTTCTTTCTTGCCGCACTAAAAAGTATCTGTGACACATCTCGGAAATTATTTCGTCACTGATATAATTTTTGTACCATTGTAAATTAGCCGTTACATGAAGTATTATATATGAAAATGTGCGCATTTTTATGTAGAATACAACAATAAAATACTCATGATTGTAGCTTTTATCAGTTTTGAGATATTTTCATATAAAAAACGATAATTGCCAAAATTTCAACCTTCGGTCAACTTTGACTCTACTGAAATGGTCGAAAAACACAATTGTAATATATTTTAGTAATAATCAATCATTTACCTTAATTTTGCAACTAATTGGAAGTCTCTAGCACAATATTTCGATTTATGGTGAATTTATGAAAAAACTTTTTCCTTACGTCCGTGCGGTAACTCTTCCGAAAAAAATCATACATGCGATTGTGGTAATGTTTGCACCATTTTAAAATTAGCCGTTATATAAAGTTTTATATATGGAAATGTGCACAATTTCATGCACAATACAACTAAAAACAACCCATGGTTGTAGCTTTTATCAGTTTTGAGATATTTTCATATAAATAACGAAAATTGCCAAAATTTCAACCTTCGGTCAACTTTGACTCTACCGAAATGGTCAAAAAACGCAATTGTAAGCTAAAACGCTTATATTCTAGTAATATTCAAGCATTTACCTTCATTTTGCAACAAATTGGAAGTCTCTAGCACAATATTTCGATTTATGGTGAATTTATGAAAAAACTTTTTCCTTACGTCCGCGCGGTAACTCTTCCGAAAAAAATCATACATGCGATTGTGGTAATGTTTGCACCATTTTAAAATTAGCTGTTATAAATGTTTTATATATGGAAAATGTGCACAATTTCATGCACAATACAACTAAAACAACCCATGGTTGTAGCTTTTATCAGTTTTGAGATATTTTCATATAAATAACGATAATTGCCAAAATTTCAACCTTCGGTCAACTTTGACTCTACCGAAATGGTAAAAAAACGCAATTGTAAGCTAAAACGCTTATATTCTAGTAACATTCAAGCATTTACCTTCATTTTGCAACAAACTGGAAGTCTCTAGCACAATATTTCGATTTATGGTGAATTTATGAAAAAAAATAACATTTTCTTTACGTCCGCGCGGTAACTCTTCCGAAAAAATCATATGTGCAATTGTGGTAATGTTTGCACCATTTTAAATTAGCCGTTACATAAAGTTTTATATATGAAAATGTGCACAATTTCATGTAGAATACAACAAAAAATAATTGAAGGTTGTAGCTTTTCTCATTTTTGAAATATTTGCATATAAATCACGATAAATAGAAAAAAAACCACGCTCGGTCAACTTTGACTCTACCGAAATGGTCGAAAAATGCAATTGTAAGCTAAAACTCTTACAGTCTAGTAATATTCAGTCATTTATCTTCATCTTGAAACAAATTCGAAGTCTCTAGCAAAATATTTAGATTTATGGTGAATTTAAAAAAAAATCTTTCCTTCCCTCCGCGCGCGGATTCTCCGCCACAAATCTCCGAAATACGTACGTCCCATTCTCGGAATATTTGCTCCGTTTCATATTAGGCATTTCATAGAGTTTTATATATGAAAATGTGCACAATTTCATGTAAAATAAAACGAAAAATATTTGAAGGTTGTAGCTTTTCTTATTTCCGAAATAATTGCATATAAATAAAATATATATAAAAAAATTCGACATTCGGTCAACTTTAACTCATCAGATATGGTCGAAAACTGCAATTGTAAGCTAATACTCTTACAGTATAGTAATATTCAATCATTTGTCTTCATTTTGAAAGAAATTGGAAGTCTCTAGGACAATATTTAGATTTATGGTGAATTTTCGAAAAAAATATTTGTTTACGTCCGCGCATTACGAATTCGTGCATTATTTTGTGATAATATTTTCTCTGTGTTGCTTTTATCGTTTTACAATGTTTTATATACCAAAATGATTGCAATTTAGTGTACATTACAACGAAAAAAAGTAACTTGTTATCTTTAACCGTTTTGCGCACAGCGCGATTTGAATACAATTATATATGAAATTTCGTTTTTGCGCTCTCATATATTGCATTATTTATATATGATAATGATAATTTTTTTCATTTCTGATGGTTGCATACTAAACTTCAGCCAATGACAAAAAAAGGAGCCAAAAATGAACTCTTAATCTTGAAAACTAAGCGCGCTGTGATTTTTTGAAAAAATATTTTTTTCCGCTTCCGCGCTCACTCTGAAACACCTCCGGCACAAGGGAGACAATTTTTTTTTTACCGCTTCGGCGTAAGAGGGTTAAAAAGATTTTTAAACACATGAAAATTTAATACATATTACAAAGATTTTTAAACTCATTATGCTTTTGTCATTATACATACGGTTTAGTAGGGAGTCTCTATGGTTATGATTAATGTATTCATTCATAGATAAAAAGTAACAAATCATTAGCAGTAACTTTTGCCTTTTTGCAGTTGGCCTATGATGTAGGAAAGATACTTCAGCATTTAGCAGCTTCGCCTTTAGGACCATTGCTCATGAAAGACTTCAGAAGACAACAATTTGTAGTAGTTGATGGAGCTTTGAAGCTGTCTGATGTAGATGATTTAGTAATAGGTGATCCTCATTGCACCAGAGATGATGAATGTGTTATGATAGATGATAACACAGGCAGCACAATTGTCAATTGTAAGTAAATTGTATTTTGTCATAGAAGTTTTCCTTCAATATTTTAAGTAAGATAGAGTACATATAGTATTCACTAACAGAAATTTCTGAATAACAAAAACCTGATATATATAGACATTTCACTAGAGTACATACATTAACTAATAAAGAAATTTCTGAATAAAAGGAACCTGATATATGCAGACATTCACTAATCTTCATACACATAAGCAATCTGGTTCTTACACTAATTCAACCAGATTTCAAATTTCCAGGGCCACTTGCCAGCATTTAGGTTGCACTAGATCTGATCTTCAAAATTTATCAACTGTATAATTTGTATTTGTTCCAATTCGAATACAAACCATCGGTCCTTTAACAATAGGAATGTAACTTGCGGCAGCTGGAACCGGTTGTAAGCTTCGAACAAGGGAGTTCGGTAGTTAACTGCTTGTCCGACAGTCAGTGCACCGCACGACTGGGAGGTGAAGATTCACTTTGCTTTCGGCCGCACTGGGTGACAGATGTGTTCTCCACTTCTCTCTGCCCACCTTTTGTCGTGTGCTTTGTTTCCTCCAAACCTTGGTTTGCTTTTGTGTGAATTGTTCTCAATACTGTAAATACATGTGTTTGTATTGTTGCAATTTATTATGGATTCTCGTGAGCTGGAGAGTTCCCCGCGCCCCCCCATCAGCTGCAGGACTTGCCCTGGTGTGGAGGGCCGTAGGTGTGGGGCCTTACGCTCTTTTCCCGAGGTAGACCCTCATGAATTGTGTGCTCGGTGTCGGGCACGAATGCTCTCGCGCCGAGCCCTTTGATATTTGTGTTTTGTGGTCGGAGGAGCAGTGGGCGCGCTTTGAGGGGAGGAGGAAGCGACGTAAGCCTGCCAGGGAGTCATCAGAAAGTTCTCCGGCTACTCCCCTGGTCATGGACACGTCATCTTCTTTCCTCCCTCCGTCTCAGCTCCCGCATATGGCTCCTTACCCTTCTGGGGGGGTTTCTCGCTCCTTCTCTTCGCCCGATCCGTCAAGCGTGGAGGAGGGGGCTAGTTACCCCGACATCCAATTGTACTCGGGGTGGGACTTGCCCCCCCCCCCCCCCCCCCGGGGACCCCCCCCCCCCCCCGGGGCGAGAGGGAACCCCTCCTACTAACCAGAGTTTTGCTTCCTCAGGTGCAATTGCCGCGGGTGACGACCTCGGCCAGGTGTGGCACTCGCTGGGTCCCCAGGGGACACCGAGTATTCGGGGGCTGTTGGATCACCTGGCGAGTGGCTCTGCTCCGGTGACTCATGGATCGGTGACCACCACCACCGCATCAACCCCAGGCTATGCCGCCCCTCCTCACCTGGTGTATACGTAGCATATCACTATGGTGACCCCTTCAGCTGCAGTGCACGCGCCGTTGTCAAGCGTTCCGAGGAGGATCGTAACACAGCCACCCGGGTTCGCCGCTCTCGCCTCAGCCCCCGACTTCCAGTGCCCCAAGAGCTTGCCCCTGGACCTGCCACCAGTACCCAGGAGGTCGCTGGCCGCTGCCCCGCCTCCTGCTGTGCCTACCGTTCCTGCCGTGCCTGCCGTACCTGCTGTACCTGTCTTACCTGGTCCAGCCCCTGCCGACATCGTTCCTGCCCGTGGTGTTGCTGCCCTAGTCGCAGGTCCTTCCGGACAGGTGCAGCCGGGCCGTGTTGCTTCAGCAATAGCCCCGGCTCCGTCCTGGATGGAGGATCTGACGACTGTCCTGAGGAAGCTGACGAAGGAGAAGAGGAAGAGGAGGAAGGTGTCGTCGTTGTCTTCTTCGTTGTCGTCTTCTTCGTCGTCGTCTGCTACTGCCTCTTCCCCTTCGGCTTCCAAGGCTTCACGGCCGAGGAAGAAGAAGGCTGTCTCCTCCCCCCCTAAGAAGTCTCCTTTGGGAACTTCTAAGGGCCCGTCTCACTCCGGTGAGACGGGGGGTTCTTCCGCTGGTTCTCCCGCTCCTTCGGGAGCAGAGCCCGTCTCTCCTTCCGCAAGGAAGAAGAAGTCTGGGACCAGAGGGGTACCGGCTAACACCGGTACCTCCTCACCTGGTGCTAGGGGCTCTGCCGCTGCATCAGGTTCCGTCTTGGCCTCTCGTTCGCGAGAGGTACAGAGTGTGCGGTCGCCTGCGGGTGACCGTGCAGCCAAAGTCTAGGCTTCCGAGTTCGCTCGGCGCCAGGACCGAGGCACGGAGCGGAAGACAGGTGAGAGTCGCTCAGGTGACTCCCGCCAGGCCAGTGAGGACAGCGCCGTGAGGACAGGCCCTGCTCGCACCGCGACAGCGTACTCTGCAGGTCACCTGACCGCCGCTCCCACTGGGATTGGGCGGGTAGGGGGACCAGCAGCAGCTCTCCTGAAACTCGGGACCGGAGCCGTTGTTCTCGGTCCAGCCGCTCTCCCCCGGAGGGTCGTGCGACCAGGCCTGCAGCTCGATCGCCACCACGGGTTGGCAATCGCCTGCAGCCCCCCAAGCACACCGGTTCTGCTGGTGAGTGAGGGGGAAGCATCAGGTCTTCCTCTCCGATCCCTTCAACTTCCTCAGGCTACGCTGGGAAGAGCGAGGTGATCCGGAGTGACCATGAGGAGCGCGCTCCTCACAGTCCCACCACGACGCCCTACGAGCCTGGCACGGTCTTAGGACCAACCAGGTCGTACGCGCAAGTGGCAGGAGACCAGGAGGGTCTGTTGCAGTTCCTCCTTCGGAAGGAGGAGGGTCTCGGGAGGCGCTCTTGTTGGAGGGACTTGACAGTCCTACTCCACAAGACGCGGTCACTCCCGAGATCCAGAGGTTGTTTGGAGAGGTTATTGCGCTGATTCATCAGCACAATGACCTCGGGAAAGGATCACCGCTCCCACCTTCTGAGCCTACCTCCAGGCTCGAGTCATTCTGGGGTCCTAAGAAGGAACCCAAGACGATGGTGGGTCTGCCGCGATCGGCTCTGACTGACTCAGTGCTGGGCCAGGTGGACTCTCTCATCTCTGGACAGGAGGGTTTGCTACGGTCTGGCAGGTCTTCCAAGCTATTTCCCCCGCCTCTACTGCGACAGAGGAGATTCTACGTGCCATTGGAGGACCCCTTGCTGCCCAAACAGGTTAACCCGGAGCTAGCTAGGCTAACTCCGGGGGTGTCTCTGCAGCAGCTCCTGTCGGAGAACTTATGGTTCTTACAGCAAGAGGCCCTCGCCTTGAAATCAACCGCCATGGCGGCATTCCAAGCAGTCTCCTGGTTAGACCTGTGGTCCCTCACGGTGTTTAAGGTCGCGGTCACTTCAGGAAATATCACTCCTGAAGGTGACCCGGCTTTCGGGAGACTGTGCCAGTCTGGAGGTAGAGCCATCTCCTACCTAGCCCACCAGTCGGCAAACCTGTGGGCCAACCTGGTTCTTCGGCGTAGGGACGCAGTCCTCACCCGAATGACCAGGGCGGCTGGGCGTGAGGCGGCTCTGGGTCTTCACAACGGACTGGTGCGGAGTTCCTCCTCTCTCTTCCCCGGAGAGATGGTGGATGCTGCAGTGGAGCGACGGCGCACTGATGACAGTGACCGTCTAGTACACCAGGCAGTCTCGAAGGCGTCTGGGCAGCTTCGGCAACTGGGGCCAAGCCCAAGAGCTTGGTTAGCGCTTCCTCTGCGGCCAAGACGATCGCATCGTTGAGGCTCAGGGGAAAGATTCTGCCTTCGACTTCTTCTAGGAGCGACCGTAACCAGCCCTCCTCCTCATGAGGGGGAGCTGGGAAGAAGCCGAAGAGAGGTGGGAAACGCTAGGGACGGCGTTCCCCCTCACCTGCTGCCGGAAGTGGGGGGGTACCTGGCGAGCCATTGGGCAACATGGCAGCACTTTGGAGCGGAGACCTGGATAGTAGACGTCCTTCGGGAGGGGTATCTACTACCCTTCGAGTCTCGGCCACCCCTCACCTTCAACTCGGCCCACCTTCAGACCTACGTACCTGGAACATCCAAGGATGTAGCACTTCGGCAGGAAGTCCAAGCCATGCTGAGCAAAGAAGTTGTGGAGATCGTCAGGGATCGGTCACCGGGCTTCTACAGCCATCTTTTCCTGGTGGAGAAGTCTTCGGGGGGCTGGCGCCCGGCGATAGATCTCTCACCCTTGAACCGATTCGTTTGCCAGTCTCAGTTCACAATGGAGACGGCACGCTCCATGCTCGACTCCATCAGGAAGAACGACTTCATGCTTTCGGTGGACTTGAAGGACATGTATTTCCAGATAGTTGTTCATCAGTCCTCCAGGAAGTACCTCCACTTCATCCTCGATGGGACGGTGTACCAATTCAGGGCACTTTGCTTCGGTCTCTCAACCGCCCCACAGGTGTTCATGCGAGTGTTCACTCTGGTGTCTGCTTGGGCCCACTCATCAGGGATACGTCTCTTGAGATATCTCGACAACTGGTTAGTCCTGGCGAGCTCCCGCTCGCAGTTGCTACAGGACAGGGATCGACTCCTTGAGTTCTGCCGCAATCTGGGGATCGTGGTGAACTTCGAGAAGTCAGATTTCGAGCCCAAGCAGAGGATGAAGTACCTGGGTATACTGATCGATACGGTAGCAGGACGAGTCTTCCCCGCAGACTCGAGGATCAGCAGATTCAGGGAGGCAGCCTACCAGTTCCTGTCTTGGCAGAAACAGCCAGCTCAGCAGTGGCAAGTTGTGATCAGCCACCTGTCGTCACTCGAGAAGTTAGTCCCTCACGGGCATCTTCACCTGCAGTCTCTCCAGTGAAGACTAAAGGAGAGTTGGTCACAGGCAAGAGACCCGCCATGCTTCCCCGTGTCCCTCACGGAGGAGGTGAGGCAGGACCTAGCCTGGTGGCTGGACGACAGGAACCTCGTAAGAGGAGTGCCTCTCCGCACTCCCCCCCGGAGATGTTGCTGTTTTCAGACGCGTCAACCGAGGGATGGGGCGCGCACGTGGAGGAGTTGCTGGCTGCAGGAGTGTGGGATCATCATGACAAGCACCTTCATATCAACGTCCTGGAGCTCAAGGCAGCGTTCCTCGCTCTCCAAGAATTCCAGGACCGCCTGATGGGACACTCAGTGGTGTTGATGTGCGACAACACCACGGTAGTGGCATACGTCAACAAACAGGGGGGCCTAGTGTCCCTCCCGTTGCATTAGTTGACGTTGCAGGTGCACAAGTGGGCCGTGGCTCTCTCGTTAGAGCTGTCAGCCCGCTATATTTTAAGGCAAGAGGAATGTAGTAGCAGACAAGCTCAGCCGTCGGGATCAGGTGATAGGGACCAAATGGTCCCTACACCCAGACATGGTGGAAAGGCTCTTCATCCTGTGGGGGCGTCCATTCGTGGATCTGTTCGCCACTCGGCACAACAGGAAACTTCAGGTTTTCTACTCGGCTGTGCCGGACCCATGGGCAGCTGCAGAGGACGCTCTTCAACACCCGTGGGACAACCTCTTCGTATACGCCTTTCCCCCGTTCTGTCTGATTCGCAAGGTGATCAGCCAAGTGCTGGTCACCCCGAATCTCCGGATGACCCTGGTGGCTCCCCATTTGGTATCCGGACCTGCTGGCTCTTCTTGCAGGAGCACCGAGAGAGATTCCCCCTTGGCTCAACCTTCTCGTCCAGCGACACGTGGAACGGTACCACCAGTCAGACCAGTCCTTCATCTTCACGGCTGGCTGTTATCCACCATCTCTTGCGAGCGAGAGGCTTTTCTCGCCGAGCAGCAACAGAGATGGCTGGGTACATCAGACAGTCCTCTGCAGCTGTGTACCAGGGAAAGTGGGCCGTCTTCTGTGGTTTGTGTTGTAGACAGGGTGTATCTCCTCTCAGAGCCCCTCTTCAGCAGGTAGCGGATTTCCTCTTCTTCCTTCACCGAGAGAAGCTCCTCTCGGTCCCCACAGTCAAAGGATACAGGGCCGCCCTGGCCCTAGTCCTGAAGCTGAGGGGAGTGGATATCTCCAACTTGTTCCAGATCTCCTTGCTAATGAGGAGCTTCGAGAGGTCTTGCCCACCTAGGGAACTCAGGCCCCCGGGGTGGAATGTGACTCTCATCCTTAGGAGTTTGACTCGAAGACCCTTCGAGCCACTCCGAGAGTCGTCAGACAGGGATCTGACCCTCAAGACCCTCTTCTTGCTGGCCCTGGCATCGGCGAAGAGAGTAGGGGAACTTCATGGCTTATCCTTCAACGTCAAGCATACCAGGGGATGGGGATCTGTGACACTCAATTTCGTCCTGAACTTCGTAGCGAAGACTCAGAATCCTTCGGTCCCTGACGACTGGTTCGAGTCATTCACGATCCCCTCCCTACTGGACTTCACCGACAACAATGCAGATGAGATGCTGCTTTGTCCTGTGAGGGCGCTACAGCACTATCTGAAGAGAACTCGGCACCTCTTTCTTTCTGGCTGCTTGAGGTGATCAGTAGGGCGTACGAGGCTGATGGTAGCGATGACATGTGTATCCTTCGTCTGAGAGCCCACGAAGTCAGAGGTATTGGTCCTTCCCTTGCGTTCTGCAAGAACTTCTCCGTGGCGCAGGTCCTGAAGGCGGGGGTCTGGACCAACCAGACCACCTTCACCTCCTTCTACCTTCGGGATATAGCCCACAGGTTTTTGGATAATTTTTCCTTGGGACCCGTGGTGGCTGCTCAACAAGTTGTGTAGCTTACCCAGCACCCGAGCGGACAGAAGAGCATCGCATCCTTGTGTGACTGCATGAATGGATGAGTTAATGAGAGTGTGACTGGCTTCTCTTCCCCATCTTTTTCTCCCCTCCACCTTTGGGCAGAGGGACGAGGTCGTCACTACGCTGGAACAGGAGACCGATGCAGGTGAGCTACTCAACCGAGTCCCATCCTACCCCTTTCATTAGGGATAGGAGCGATTATCCACCATTTCCCACCAAGGGGGGGAAGTGGAAGCCAACAAAAGACAAACCCATGACTTCATATTGCCTCTTGCAATAGGAACAAGTTCTTACTTGCTAGTTTTAAGAGGTACGCTTGCCTCCCGCTTATTGCTTGGGTCCAGAGGTCTGACCATTGATCCTGCGGTACATACCCCGATCATTGGGCAGAGGCTAGGATCCCTCCCTCTGCTCTTACGACCAGGGAGGGAACCAGGTTGGACGAACACCAGTCTGTTCATTGACTCAGATTCCTTCCACCAAGAAGTGAGTCTTTCTATTGTTAAAGGACCGATGGTTTGTATTGCGTATCGGAACAAATAACAATTTGTCGAAAATTGTATTTTTCCTAACTATACAAACCTGAGGTCCTTTACACATAGTCTCACCTCATGCCACCCCTCACTCTGTGTTTTTCCTGGGCCTAAAGCAAAGTGAATCTTCGACCCCCAGTCGCACGGTGCGCTGACTGTCGGACAAGCAGTTAACTACCGAACTCCCTTGTTCGAAGCTTACAACCGGTTCCAGCTGCCGCAAGTTACATTCCTATTATTAAAGGACCTCATGTTTGTAATTAGGAAAAATACAATTTTCAACAAATTGTTATTTTATTTAGTGCCAGTTGAGGCTCTGTTCTGTAAAAAAAAATCTGTGTGTGTGGGGCAGGGAACCAATCTAAACTGCATCATGTCTGTGATTCACACATTTAAGGAATAGTAATCATTAATACTGCATAAGCTTTTTAAACATAATAATCTGTATATGTACTACAATAAGCTTTAACGTAATGTATATTCAAATATGGAAATACTATAAGAGGATTAGAAAAAAAATAATGAATGATTATGAAGAAATGGGCATTTTAACATGGAAATAAAAATTAATTGCACTTACGAGGTATTTTGAATATATTTATCATGATGTGATGCCTGTATACGTACTTGCAAAACCATTTATCAGTTATTTTTATTGCAGTCTTACCGAGCAATTATACAGCTGTAGGTTTCATACGAATGGCAGACAGTAGATTCAAAACTAACGCAGTGGCGCCGCCATCGCTGATGTAGGTGACGTCATCTCCCTCCACTTGGGAGCTACAGGTACAACTGCCCAGGTAACTTCATTTTGTTCTCTGCTGGCTTCTGGTGAAGATCGGTGGTCGGTGCAGACTTTTTCTTGATTTGTTGGGAAGTATATCTCTCCAATATCGGTGAAGTATTCAACTCCATGTTTGTAGGATTGAAGTTTAATTTCTTTTCTGCAATTTTGTGGTCTTACCGTCATGTCGGACTCTAGTCCTTCAGTAGTTAGGTTTTGCGCCAGAGGGTGCAAAACTAGGTTAGTTAAATTAATTTATGATTCGCACACTTAAGTGCATTAAGTGTAGGGGTTGAGAGTGCTCTAGAGAATCTACTTGTGATGAATGCAAGGATTGGAGTGAACAACAGTGGAAAGTTTTTGTTTCTCACTCGGGGAAGATAATTAAGGATAGGAAGAGGAAGGCGGCTCTCAGAGCTGAAAGCAAGACTAGTTTAGCTGCTTCTGCTTCTTCTATCGAAGCACCTGCTCCTATTCCTTCTCCTTCTCCTCTTATTATGTCTCCGATCTTGAGTCCTCCTACTCCTGCTCCTGTAACTCCTTTGTCAACTTCCCGTGGAGTTTCTCATGACACCATTGCCAGCCTCAAGTCTAAATTTGAAAAGAAATTTGATGTATTAGCTAACACGGTTATGCAGTTAGGTTTATCGGTAAAGTCTTCCATAGAAAAGACTTCTAGTGAAGTGAAAAGTGTCAGTGCAGTGCAATCTGAGGGGTTTGTTGTTTGTCCCGATAGTTCTCCTAGACGAAGGTCCCTGTCCCGCTCCCCTGCCTCGAGGAGAAGACATACCGGAGGTCCAAGGGAGACTGTCGGGGTTCGGCCACAGACAGTTGCTTCCTCCGTCGATCCTGTAGTGCGACAGCAGGATTCGACGAAACCCCATTGGAAAGGTGTGTTGTTCTGTAATCAGTTATCGACAGAGTCGAGTGATTCGTTGCCGATTAGACGTTGTAAGTGGCGTGATTCTTCAGCCTCGCGTCTGTTGAAGAGACGTTCGACTGAAGAGGTGTTCTCTCCGCCCCCTGTGAAGAGGAACAGAGAAGTAGATAACTCTCGCCCGTCATGTAGCGTAGCTACATGGACTTCGCCTCGTATTCTTGCGACATCGACAGCCGCCTTCGACTCGATTGTGGAACGACCGATTCTGAGTTCGTCGAGATCTTTGACTCGTCAAGCTGTCGAAAGTTTACCTTCGACTTCGCATGCGACAGATAATTTGACTGGCGCAAGACCTCCGGTGTCAATCGTGTCGAAGTCCACAACCCCAGTTGCTACGACTTCAACTCAAGAAGACGAGAATCTAGTTCCTTTACGTCGACAGTTGCAAGAGCTGATGAACTGGATGAAAGAAAGCAAACAATGAACGAAGAACAATGAGTCGAATCAAGAACCCTCTCTGTCACCTATCTCTTCGGATGACGAGGAGGACTTAGAAGCAGACTCTATCCCTCTCTCGTGCTATTCGAAGCTTTAACGCTACCTTCTGGATATGTACCCGGATTACTTCATAGCACCCGCTCCCAGGTTGCCTGGTTCCATCTTCCTGATGAGAAGGAAGAATTTTGATCCTCTTTTCCCGAAGCTCGTACTTTCCAAGGCTGCTAAACGTTCGCTTTGTGATATAGAAGACTGGTCGAAACTTGTTAAGAAGAGGTATAGGTTCTACGTAACCAGAGAAGCCCCCTCTATGGGAGTGTCTGCCTCCTCCCAGGGGGACTTCTCTGGCCTGGTGGATGCAAATAGGAGGTCTGCATTTGCAGTAGCTAAGCCCAAGTTGGACCATTTGGTAAAGAATATTTTGTTCATGAAACTTACCTGTCAGATATATGTATAGCTGTATTCTCCGAAGACCGACAGAATTTCAAAAACTTCCGGCACACGCAGTGGTCGGCCAGGTGGTTAGTACCCATTCCTGCCGCTGGGAGGTGGGCATCAGGAACCATTCCCATTTTTTATTCAGATTTTCTCTGTCGCCGGTACTGTAAACACCTGTTTTCAGTACCTCCGTCTTAGGATTTTGAAACTTCATTGCCCTAAGTATCCTAGTTGTATTTTGATTTACTTGGATTTGTGGCTAGGCATACGCTATCATAAATTGATTTGAATTGGGTTTTGATTCATCTTTGCATATATCTGAATCTAGTTAGAATAGTTTCAGAGGGTGTTGTCTGCAAGGTAGGGTGTGGCTACCGAAAGCTTCGGTAGATCCGCACTTGGTATGCACGAAGGGTACGGGTCTTGCTTCTTTGTTGAGATATGTCATGTAAGGAGTGTGAGACTTTGACTGATTCCGTAAGGAAGACGTATGATTGAATCAAGTGGTCTTCCTGCTAATCTTCCTGTAGACTTTATTTTACCTAACCCTGTAGTATGGCCTACGGGCTATGAGCTTATGTCTGTGAGAGGTAATGCCCTTTCTGTTATTATAGATTCCATCTGTATCTGGGAATCTAAAGTGCTCGCTCTCCAATCATTGTTGTGAAGTGTAGTGCCCCTAGTGTTGTGGAGGGGGCGTCAGGTCGGCCCCATTTCGCCTCTAGGCCTGGACCTCTGTCAGACTCCCAGGAACACAGGGAGTGGGCAAGTCGAAAGCCGAAGGAGGGTTACGGGGACTCCCCACCGATCTGGCGTCCCTTCGGCAGACCTGAAGACGCTCCCAGGCTGCCAAAGTGCGTGCACGTGCATGAATCCTGAAGGATTGCTTCTCGTCCTCCGAAGCGTCCTCCCCGGGCAGGGGTTGGAGCTTTTGGAAGGACTCGTGCCCTCTAAATAGAAGCTTTATAGAAGAGGACGCTTCACGTCTTCTCTCTCTCGTCATGTGTTGCAGTGAGAAGTAAGAAGGCGAACGTCACCTGAACATGTGTATGTATTTCCACCGCGAAAGAAGAAAGAAGTCATCAGAGCAGGACGCTTTTGAGCGCGGACGTCCGAGCTTTGTTGCTGTGAGAAGTAAGAAGGCGTCCCCTCACCCCTCGTATTCTCACAGGATCAGCCCTTCTCCTGAGACTGCTTCGTGCAGTCGGATTTATCTCCGAGATGTCTCTCGCTCTTCCCTGAAGGCAGTTTCTCTCGCTTGTTTGTTCCAACACGGCATACAAACCTTCGGTCCTTTTACAATAGGAAGATACTAGCGGCAGCTGGATAGGTCGTAAGCTTTCGAACAAGGGGTTCGGTAGTTAACTGCTTGTCCGACAGGCGCGCGCGCGCGACTGGGAGGTAAACAAATCACTTTTGCTTTCGGCCTCACAGCGAGTGGACGTGTGTGTTCGACGCTCTCTGCCCGCTTCTCGTCGTTTGCTTTCCTTGAGTATATGGTTGTGTTTGTGTATGAATCATCATTGTAAGTACAATCATTTCCTCTTTATTCATCCAATTGTGGTTTATTGATCAATCATGGAATCTCCACGCCTCGCTACCCCCCGGAGATTGTGCCCGGGTACCGAAGGGCGTAAATGCGGTAAGTTCCGCTCGTTCCCTGAAATTGATCCACATATTTTGTGTGCTCGGTGTCGGGGACGCGAATGCACCCGAGCCGAGCCCTGTGAAGTGTGTAATAATTGGTCGGAGGCGCAGTGGGGCTTGTACGAAGGTAGGAAGAAGCGAAGGCCTGCAAAGGAGTCGTCGGAAAGCTCTCCCGCGACTCCTTTGGTTACGGACATTTATTCTTCTTTCCTGCCGCCCGCTCAGCTCCCACGGTTGGCGCCTTCCCCTTCGGGGGGGGTTTCTAGGTCCTTCTCCTCACCCGACCTGTCGAGTGTGGAGGAGGCCGCTAGATACCCCGATGTCGAGTTGTACTCTGGGTCCTCTATCCGTTCCTCTTCATCGCACGAGCTAGTATAGGATCCTGCTAATCACCCGACCTTTGCTTCCTCAGGTGCGGTTGCCGCGAAGGACGACCTCGGACAGGTGTGGGCATCGTTGGGTCTGCAGGGCGTGCCGAGTGTCCAGGGGCTGCTCTACCATCTCGCTGGCTCTGTGGCGGTCACGCATGCTACGGTAACGACCACCACCACGACCCTTTCAACTCCTGGCTATGCTTCACCTCCTCACCTGGTGTATACCCCGGACGCGGTCTCTGTCACACCAACTACATCGGTGCAGGGGCCAGTCGCCGTACCACGGGGGAGTGTGATGCCGCCGCCTGGGTTTGCCGTGCTGCCTCGACCGGACTTCGTGTGCCCGAAGAGCTCGCCCCTGGACCTCCCACCAGTACCTAGGATGTCTGTGCCGCTGGTCCGTCCACCTGGGCCGCCTGTACAGCCTGCCGTACCTGTCCAGCCGCTGGCCACGGACGTGATGTTGCCGACCACTGCTGCCGTTCCTGTACCTGCTCCTGCCGTCTCCACTGCTGTTCCTGTGATGCCTGCACCTGCTGACGTTGTTCCTGTTAGTGGCGCCGCTGCTCCCGATGCCGATCTGTTCGGACAGGTGCGTCCGGGCCCTGTTGCTTCGGCAACAGCAGCCCCGGCTCCGCCCTGGATGACAGATCTGACATCGGTCCTGAGGAGGTTGACGAAGAAGAAGAAGAGGAGGAAGGTGTCGTCGTCGTCTTCATCGTCTTCTTCGTCGTCGTCGTCGTCTGCCGACTCTTCCCCTTCTTCTTCTAAGGCTCCCCCGCCTAAGAAGAAGAAGGTCGCCTCCCCCCCCCCCAAAGAAGTCTCCTTCGGGAGCTTCTAAGGGCCCGTCTCGCTCCGGTGAGACGGGGGTTCTTCCGCTGGTCACCCTGCTCCTTCGGGGGCAGGACCCGTCTCTTCTTCCGCAAGGAAGAAGACTACGGGGACCAGAGGAGTGCCGGCTAACACCGGCACTTCCTCTCCTGCTGTTAGTGGTTCGACCACGGCAGCAGGATCCGTCTCGGCCTCTCGTTCGCGAGAGGTACCGAGTGTACGGTCGCCTACCAGCGACCGTGCAGCGAGGAACCAGACCTCTGAGCCAGCTCAGCGTCAGGTTCACGGCACGGAGCGGAAGACTGGTGACAGCCGCTCACGCGACTCTCACCAGACCAGCTCTCGCTCTCGCGGCGAGCAGCTGGCTACCCGGGCGGACGTGACGGTCCACGACCGGCCACGGGCTGAGGCTGGGAAGAGGTCCCCCCGTTCGCCAGCACCAGCCACGGCTGGTACCAGCGACGTGACGCGCCGTGAGGATACGCACCGGTCTCACCGTGACAGTGGAGCTCGCCGGTCGCCTGACCGTCACTCTCACAGAGAGCGATCGGGTACGGCGACCAGCACCAGCTCTTCTGACACACGAGACCGGGGCCGCTGTTCTCGGTCCAGCCGTTCTCCACAGCGAGACGGCTCGACTAGGCCTGCAGCTCGATCGCCACCGCTGTGTTGACGATGCGCCTGCAGTCTTCCAAGCCCACTGGTTCTGCCAGCGAGCGAGGAGGGAGCGTTAGGTCTGCCTCTCCCATACCTTCAACCTCCTCGGGTTACACCGGGAGGGGCGAGGTGCTGAGGAGTGATCGTGAGGGGTGCGCCCCTCAGGATCCCACCACGACGTCCTACGTACCAGGCACGGTCCTCAGACCGGCCAGGTCGTATGCACAAGTGGCTGGAGGAGACCGAGAGGGGTCTGTCGCTGTTCCCCCCCTCGAGGGGGGAGGGTCTCGGGAGATGCTCCTGTTCGAGGGACTGGATGGTCCTACTCCGCAGGATGCAGTCACTCCTGAGATTCAGAGGAACTTTGCCGAGGTAATTGCGCTGATTCGTCAGCACAACGACCTCGCGGAAGGATCGCCGCTCCCACCATCCGAGCCCACGTCCCGGCTCGAGTCGTTCTGGGGCCCGAAGAGGGAACCCAGACCGACGGTGGGTTTGCCGCGTTCTGAGCTTGCCGACTCAGTGCTGGACCAGGTAGAATCTCTTGTCTCTGGGCAAGACGGTTCTCTAAAGTCTGGCAGGTCGAGCAAGCTGCTTCCACCTCCTCTGCTGCGACAGCGGTGGTTTTACGTGCCATCTGAGGACCCGATGCCACCCAAACAGGTGAACCCGGAGTTAGCCAGGCTGACTCCGGGTGTGTCTCTGCAGCAGCTCCTGTCCGAGAACCTATGGTTCTCGCAGCAAGAGGCACTCGGCCTGGAATCCACTGCCATGGCAGCTTTCCAGGCCGTCTCCTGGTTAGATCTGTGGTCCCTCACAGTATCTAAGGTCGCAGCCAACTCCGGGGGAATTTCTCCCGAAGATGACTCGGCCTTTAGGAGACTTTGCCAGTCTGGGGGAAGAGCCATCTCCTTCCTTGCCCACCAGACGGTGAACCTGTGGGCCAACCTGGTTCTCCGACGTAGGGACGCTGTCCTTACTCGAGTTTCCAGGGCGGCTGGGTAGATCTCTCTCCTCTGAATCGGTTTGTTCGCCAGACCCGGTTCACGATGGAGACGGCACGTTCCGTGCTCGACTCCATCAGGGAGAACGATTTCATGCTTTCAGTGGACTTGAAGGATGCGTATTTCCAAATACCCATTCATCAGTCCTCCAGAAAGTACCTCCGCTTCATCCTCGACGGGACGGTGTACCAGTTCAGGGCACTTTGCTTCGGTCTCTCAACCGCCCCACAGGTGTTCACGCGAGTGTTCACTCTGGTGTCTGCTTGGGCCCATTCGCACGGGATACGTCTGATGAGGTATCTCGACGATTGGTTAGTCCTGGCGAGCTCCCGCTCGCAGTTGCTACAGGACAGGGATCGACTGCTCGAGTTCTGTCGCGATCTGGGGATCGTTGTGAACTTCGAAAAGTCCGATCTCGAGCCCAAGCAGAGGATGAAGTACCTGGGTATGCTGATCGACACGGTTAGCAGGGCGAGTCTTCCCCGCAGACTCGCGGATCAGCAGATTCAGGGAGGCAGCCAACCAGTTCCTGTCTCGGCAGGAACAGGTAGCTCAGCGATGGCAAGTCGTGATCGGACACCTGTCGTCACTCGAGAAGTTAGTCCCTCACGGGCGTCTTCACCTGCGGTCTCTTCAGTGGAGACTAAAGGAGAGTTGGTCACTGGCGACGATCCCCCAAGCTTTCCAGTGTCACTGACACCGGAGGTGAGGCAGGACCTAGCCTGGTGGCTGGACGACAGGAACCTCTTAAGAGGCAGTGCCTCTGCGCACTCCCCCCCCGGACATGCAACTGTTCTCAGACGCATCGACCGAGGGATGGGGCGCACACCTGGAGGAGTTGCTGACTTCAGGAGTGTGGGACGAGAATGACAAGCACCTTCACATCAATGTACTGGAACTCAAGGCGGCGTTTCTCGCGCTCCAAGAGTTCCAGGACCGCTTGATGGGACACTCAGTGGTGTTGATGTGCGACAACACCACGGTAGTGGCCTACGTCAACAAACAGGGGGGCCTAGTGTCTCTCCCGTTGTACCAGTTGACTCGGCAGGTGCACGAGTGGGCCGAGGCACACTCAATAGAGCTGTCGGCACGCTACATTCCCAGGAAGAGGAATGTAGTAGCAGACACGCTCAGCCGTCGGGATCAGGTGATAGGGACCGAATGGTCTCTACACCAGGACGTGGCGGAAAGGCTCTTCGACCTGTGGGGGCGACCAGTCGTGGATCTGTTCGCCACCCGGCACAACAGAAAGCTTCAGGTTTTCTTCTCAGCCGTGCCGGACCCATGGGCAGCTGCAGAGGACGCTCTTCAACACCCGTGGGACAACCTCTTCGTCTATGCCTTTCCCCCGTTCAGCCTGATTCGCAAGGTGATCAGTCGAGCACTGGTCACCCCGAATCTCAGGATGATCCTGGTGGCTCCCAAATGGCCACAGGCCATTTGGTATCCGGACCTGCTAGCTCTTCTCGCAGGAGAACCGAGAGAGATTCCCCCTTGGCACAACCTTCTCGCCCAGCCACACGTCGAGCGGTACCACCGAGCAGTCCAGTCCCTACGACTTCACGGCTGGCTGTTATCCACCATCTCTTGCGAACGAGAGGCTTTTCTCGTAGCGCAGCAACAGAGATGGCTGGAAACGTCCGTCAGTCCTCTGCAGATGTGACCAGGGGAAGTGGGCCGTCTTCTGTGGTTGGTGTCGTAGACGGGGTCTATCTCCTCTCAGAGCCACTCTTCAGCAGGTAGCGGATTTCCTCGTGTTTCTTCTTCGCCGAGAGAAGCTCCTCTCAGTCCCCACAGTCAAAGGATACAGAGCCGCCCTGGCTCTCGTCCTGAAACTGAGGGGATTGGACATCTCGAACTCGTTCGAGATCTCCTTGCTTATGAGGAGCTTCGAAAGGTCTTGCCCACCCAGGGAACTCAGGCCCCCTGCGTGGGATGTGACTCTCGTCCTTAGGAGTTTGACTCGAACGCCGTTCGAGCCACTCCGAGAGTCGTCAGACAGGGATCTGACCCTCAAGACCCTCTTCTTGCTGGCCCTGGCATCGGCGAAGAGAGTAGGGGAACTTCATGGTCTTTCCTATGATGTACGACACTCCAGGGGATGGGGATCTGTGACGCTCGATTTCGTCCCGAACTTCGTTGCGAAGACTCAGAAACCGTCGATCCCTGACGACAGGTTCGAGTCCTTCACGATTCCCTCCCCCCTAATGGACTTCACCGATAATGATGCGGATGAGATGCTGCTTTGTCCTGTGAGGGCGCTACGGCGCTATCTGAAGAAAACTCGACACCTCAGGCCTGAGTGTCGACGCCTCTTCGTTAGCACCGGGGTAACCAAGAAAGAAGTATCCAAGAACACTCTTTCATTCTGGCTGCGTGAGGTCATCAGGAGGGCGTATGAGGCTGATGGTAGTGACAACATCCGTACGTCCCGTCCGAGAGCTCACGAAGTCAGAAGTATTGGCCCCTCGTTGGCGTTTCGTAAGAACTTCTCCGTGGCGCAGGTTCTGAAGGCAGGGGTCTGGTCTAACCAGACCACCTTTACGTCCTTCTACCTTCGGGATATTGCCCACAGGTCCTTGGATACCTTTTCCTTGGGACCCGTGGTGGCTGCTCAACAAGTTGTGTAGCTAACCCAGACCCTCGCAGGCTGAAACAGCATCGAGTCCTGGTGTGACTGTGTGGATGGATGTGTGAGTGAGTGAGTGACTGGCTCCCTCTTCCCATCTTTTCCTCCTCCTCTACCTGTGGGCAGAGGGCCACGGTCGTCACTACGCTGGATGAGGACGAGATGCAGGTGAGCTATATGACAGAGCCCCATCCTATCCCTTTCACTAGGGATAGGAGCAGAATATCCACCACTTCCTTCTACAAGGGGGGGGAAGTGGATGCCTACAAGAGTCAAACCCATGACTTTATATTTGCTCCTGTACAGGAACAAGTTCTTACATTGCTGGTACGAAGAGATACGCTTGCCTCTCTCTCAGTACTCGGTCCAGAGGTCTGACCATTGATCCTGCGGTGCACACCCCGATCAATCGGACAGAGGCTTGGATCCCTCCCTCGCTCTTACGACCAGGGAGACTTCCAAGGTTGGGCGAACACCAGTCTGTTCACAAAGACTCAGATTCCTCCCACCAAGAACAAAAAAAAAAATGCTGAGTCTTCCTATTGTAAAAGGACCGAAGGTTTGTATGCCGTGTCGGAACAAATGACAATTTGTCCAAAATTGCATTTTTCCTAACTATACAAACCTGAGGTCCTTTTACACATAGCCCCACCTCATGCCACCCCTCACTCTGCAGTTTTTGCTTGGGCCAAAAGCAAAAGTGATTTGTTTACCTCCCAGTCGCGCGCGCGCGCCTGTCGGACAAGCAGTTAACTACCGAACCCCTTGTTCAAAAGCTTACGACCTATCCAGCTGCCGCTAGTACCTTCCTATTGTAAAAGGACCTCAGGTTTGTATAGTTAGGAAAAATGCAATTTTGGACAAATTGTCATTTTTACGCCTGTCAGGAGCGTGACGCTTTTCTGCACGCTTCTGTTGACGCTCGGCTGGACGCCAGGTGCGCGCGGTTGCACGCCAGACGAGCGCGAGTTGACGCCAGGCGCGCGCCAGTGAACGCCAAGCGCGCTCCAGTGGACGCCAGGCGCACGGCAGGTGTGACGCCTGGCTGAACGTTTCTGTTGAACTCTTCAAATCTCTCCTCGCCTTCAAGAGCCGCACCGTGTTTCTTTGTTTAAGGGAGCTTCTACTTCTTCTGTACCTGTTCATGCTTCGGAGTTTTTGGAAAACTCTCTCGCTACTGCTTTGCCTTCGTCTTCGCAACACGCTCTTGTTTAAGATTTGAGCCTAAAGGTCTTTTACCTCTACCTTCGGTGATCTCTCTACCTCACCTGCGGAAGAAGGTGAAGTAAGCAGTGCTTCGGAGGAAGCTTAAAGTGAACAAGCAACTTCGTCTTCGAAACCTAGCAAGACCACGGGTTTCGGGAAATCAAGGGGTTTCTGTCAACTAATAGTGCTTTTTGCAAGGTCCAGGATTGGATGGAGTTAAGGAAAGCTCAAGGGAAGATCTCTTTTGCTCTACCGCCGTCAAGACTTTGTGGTAAGGCATGTGGTATGTAGAAGATGACGTCCTGCACATCATGACGCTTGACAGAGCACTCGCCAAGGCGCCCTACACGTCAAGACGTTCAGTAGGATTCTTGCAAGGACACTCATCAAGAGGACGCTCCACGGGACGCGCCTTCGGCTCCTTAGAATGCTCTACAGAAGCTTCTTTTACCGGTAATGAATACGCCTTCTGTAAGACTTTTTTCCTGACACCTTTAATAGAATCCATGACTTGATGAACTTCAGGAAAGCGCAAGGCAAGACTTCCTTTGCCATACTGCCAATAAATTTAAGCGTTAGCAGGCATTCGATGTGATACGGGAGAGGAAGCTGGTTGGAGATTTCCTTCCTCTTCCCAGGATAATTTTGTCAACCATTTGTCCATCTGAAAGGGCTTTTCAGATGATAGATTTTGTTAGCTCCTAGATTGGTATTTTGGGGCCCTGGACATGGGTGTCATAATACGCCTCTTCTGTGTTCGGGACTACGTTGCCGAAGGGGAACATCGAGGTCCTACCTGCCGTAAGCCCAGTCGCTTACCAGGAATCTTGCCCCTTCCTCGATTTATGCGAGAATCGAAAAAATTATATGCTCGACTTCCTGGATTACGTTTTGTCAATTAAGTGACTTTCTCCCATTGACAAGATACTAATCGGGTATCCCCTCATTGACAAAAAAATAACTCTTTGTCCCATAAATGGGTTAGTTCTCATTGACAAAGATCTCAATAACTGTGTATTGCGTAAGCGGATAAGCTCTTATTAACAAGATTCGGAAGAGTTCTCATTCATCAATCGCAGACTTGTACAAGAAAAAGACTTGTAGACTTCGTCCATGAACGCTTATGTACAATAACATAAGAAGATTGAGCTATCCGCTTCGGTTCTTGATTCTCACTTGAAGATCTTCGGTTAATGCTATTTCGTTCTCTTGCCGAAGAGAACGAAGGCAGTCGATTTCCATTCTCTCTCTCCCTCGTCGAGGAAAGAATGTAGTAGAGAATTGGCTGTCCAAGTGACTACAATACTCTACGTATTTTGCCTTTGCGTTATTTTACTACTGTTTGGTTCAAGTCATATACGCACACTGTAGTTACCTCTACGAATTGCGTTATATTACTACTGTTTGGTTCAAGTCATATACGCATACTGTAGTTACCTCTACGGATGGCAACCGAGAGAACTATTATTTTAAGTGCTTTTAATCGGTACTCCCTGCAACCTTCCAGGAGTTTCCGATTTATCTTTTGCCTATTTCTGCTAGTGTTATGACAACACAAACGCAGCTCTGTATTTAGCGGTTTCTGTTTCGCTTAAATATACCAGCTTGAGAGTCTCTTTCTGCTCAAATATTAACAGACCTATTCCTTCGTAGAATAGAGTAGCTGGCAACCCGGGCATTGTAGTGAGAGACGGCGAACGTAAGCTGCTGTCCTGTCCACCAACCGAACCGAGCCAGTACCAGCTATTTCGCTGTCATGCACGGTCTGTTACGTTTCTCTCTCCTGCGGGATTGACTGACTAACTGTATCTCTGCTCTACAATCACGGACTTTAGCCTAGGATTGAGGGGAATTCTAACATGCATGAATAAACATTGCCTTCGTTTTGCAAAACTATGTTCAATAGAGATATCTCTTACTCCTTTCGGTGCTCGTTACCGCACTGTAACAGGACTCTTTATGAGTCTACCGCGACATTGCACTATTATATGCTCTCATGCTTAGGCAAAGCGCAGCCTTATTAGGGAAGTAAGCATGCTCGGTGAGGGAATGGATGAGCCTGCTGGGGACCATTTCCTTCCTGAAGAAGTTTGTTTCCCTGAAGCGACTGCAATTCAGACCTCTACAGTTTTTTCCTACCGGAAAACTGAAATATTATCCAAGATCTAGAAATGATTCCGAACATCTCTCAGTGCTTCAAGTATCACCTGAGGTGATAGCGAGAAGGTGCCAGGCATCTGGAGAAGGTTTCAGATGTCCTGGCACATAATCTGAAAGAATTGGAAGCAATTCGGTCGTCCCTCCAGTCCCTCGAAGAACGAGTTTTTGGAGCCAGTGGTCCAGATCAACTCGGACAATTCCACAGCTCTCTCATATCTCACGAAGTATCATCTCTCGGTCCCTGTTCGAGTTAACAAGAAAGAGCCTATTATGACAACAGGCATAGAACATAACGATCCTCAAGAGGTTCGTTACAGGATTGCACAACGTCCGTACGAATCTTCTCGATCAACGGCAGTAACTACTGACTTCCGTGTGGAATCTTTGACTAGAAGTATGTTGAGAGTTGTGGAGACTTTAGGGACGTCCTTTCATACATCTCTTCGCTATGTTGAGGATGAAGAGGCTTCATCTACTCTGCTCCCTTATTCTCGATCCGGGAGCGGTAGCATTACACGTCTATCATATGGTATTGAACGTGGACGGATGTTTAGTCTCTTTTCCCCTTTTCAAACTCTTAGGAAATGTAATAAGAGGATTTATGACGTCACAGGGAGCGAGAATGACACTGATCGCCCCATGTTGGCCTTCAAGATGCTGGATTCACAGAGGTCACGTCCTTCCTAGAACACTTTTCAAGGACCTTTTCTGAGAGAGTCGGTCTACTCTAACAGCCTCACTTCGAAAGGTACCTCTAAACCTCTCCGCTCTGAGTCTGACTATGTTCAGACTGTTGAGAAGTTGACCTGAATAAGAGGATTTTCAAGACTAATGGCGAGTGTCATTGCCAAGGCAAAGAATGCTGCCTATCTTGTGGGGTACCAATCGGAGTGGGCCGTTTCTGGAGATAGTGCAGGAAGAATGGCTTTTCCTCCACCTCGACCTCTGTAAATTACATTACCATCTTCCCTTTCCGTTTGAAGAATGGGATAAGCTGGCAGTCACAACTATTAAAGAATACGCAAAGATGTTGTTGACGGCCTTTGGGCTCAGAGATTTGCATCTGTCAAACAACAAAGCCCTTCACGATCTTTGAGGTCTGTGGAATCTCGAAACTGTCCAGATCGAAGCTTTCGGTATGGAATTTAGACGTAGTCTGAAGTTCTTGATGTCAAAGCATTTCGAACCTCTCCTTTCTGTAAACTTAATGCACGTGACCAGAAAGGCTAATTTTCTAACCACTCTAGCTACGACAAAGAGGGTTAGTGAGGTTTTAAGCCATCGTCAGACGTTTTGGCTTTAGAGAACACAATGCGATGTGTTCTCTAAGCCTTCCGTTGTGGCCTAAGAATGGAAACTCGTCTAACCCTTGGGCCAGGAGCTTGGAATCAAGGGATGGCACAAGTTATTGGGCAAGAGCCAGAGAGAGTCCTGTGCCCTGTCGGGTCTCTCAAGTTTTATCTACATAAAACTATAGAAAGTCGTAGTCCTTCGGACAATCTGCGGTGTTCTGAAAAAGACCAGACTTGCCCATATCAAAGAACACCCTGGCTTTATTGTTAAGGAGTTCTTTCAAAGAGGCTCATTTGTTGTGTTTGCACAAAGATTTGAAATCTTATGATCTCAATGCTCACGAGGTGAGGGCGCGGCCTCGGAAGCATGTCAACAGAGCAGGGCACTCAGTAACATCCTGAGTACCGCGTTTTAGCGAAGCAACTCTGTGTTCGCTTCACACTCCCTGCGGGATGTGAAGACGGCATGTGAGATCTGCTGCTCGCTAGGGCCATACGTGTCCACAGACACAATCTTGGGGGCAAGAAGTACCACTCATCCTATCCTGTAGAAAATGGTTAGGAAGAGCTCTTAATTTTAGTTGTTAAGTCGCCGCCAATGGCGGACTTCTTAATTCTTAAGTCTTAGTTAAAACACCTTAACTTTGGCTAGGTTGGTCAGGTGGTGATATTTTACTTCTTAGCCCTCATGGTATGGTCAATATGGTCTAGTCACATTGTGGTCACGCCCCCGTTGACAGATCATCTAGAGCGCACCAGCTACACAGATCACTACCTTGCTGGCAACTCTAGTAAAGCAGAAGCAGACTTGGGAGACAGTAATCACGAAGTCAGCTATGCTAACAGTTGGAACCAAGATGTAAATCATCTGCATGCAATTTGTTTCCCAAAATCCTTCTATTCTGTCCCTTCCCACCTCCAAAGGTGGGATACAGCTATATATATATCTGACAGGTAAGTTTCATGAACAAAATGATATTGTTATGATACAATAAAGTTTGTTCATACTTACCTGGCAGATATATATAATCAAGTACCCACCCACCTCCCCTCAGGGGACAGTGACATTAGAAAATCTGAATAGAAAACGGGAATGGTTCCTGATGCCCGCCTCCCAGCGGCGGGAATGGGTACTAACCACCTGGCCGACCACTGCGTGTGCCAGAAGTTTTTAAAATTCTGTCGGCCTTCGGAGAATACAGCTATACGTATATATATCTGCCAGGTAAGTATGAACAAACTTTATTGTATCATAACAATATCATTTTCAAGATTTTAGAGATTATGAGCTGCTTGGACTGGACGATCGGAGCCCTTGCTACAAAAATAGAGGACTGCCATACTCTCCAGGAGGACCTGGCATCGGACTGGCTTGGGGTTTTGTCATGTGCCGACAAATCAGTTCGGGATGGTTGCGATGAGCTGGCCTCTCTCTTTGCATTCGGGACTCTCAAGAAAAGACAGCTCTGGTGTTCTTTTGTGTCGAAAGGAGTCGCTTCGCCTCAGAAGTCCGCCCTTTTGTTTTCTCCTCTCGACAAGGATCATCTGTTTCCCGAAGAAACAGTGGCCAAGACACTTTCTGCACTGGAAAAGAAATCTACTAATGACTTACTTGCTCAGTCTTCTAAACGAGTTAAACCCTCAACTGTGACGCCTACAACCTCGGAATCACCGTTGCAGAAGAAACCATTTTGAGGGGGTAGGTCTAGGCCGTTCGTCAGGCCTCGATTGAATTTATGACACCCGACCAAGTCCTCGACCAAACCCGACACGAAATCGTGATCTTTCAATCCTTCATGCTCCGGTAGGGGCCAGACTGAGCCTCTTCTGGGAGGAATGGAGTCACAGAGGGGCAGAGCCCTGGGTGACCAAGTTCTCCGGTTCGGTTACTCCATTCCTTTCAAAGACACTCCGCCTCTATCCAATGTTCCCATCACATTACCCGCCTACTCTCCAGGCTCGAAGAAGTTTGTAGCCTTAACCCGAGAAATAGAAACTCTCGTGCAGAAGGCTGTCATAGAGGAGATAAGTGACAGACCATCCCCGGGGTTTTACAACCGTCTTATTCGTAGTCCCCAAGTCATCGGGGCTTGAGGCCCGTAGTGGATGTAAGCGCACTGAATTTGTTCGTTCAGGAGACCAAATTCAATATGGAAACGACTTGTTCGGTGTTGGAATCCCTTCGCCAAGGGGACTGGATGGTATCCCTGGATATGCAGGACACTTACTTCCAGATCCTAATTCACCAGGACTCCACCAACCCTTCAGTTCTTTTCAGACGCCTCCGATGCAGGTTGGGGAGCCCTGTTGGGGAAGAACGAAACGTCAGGGGAATGGTCGGAAACGCAGCGCGCTCTTCATATCAACGTGAGGGAGCTATTAGCAGTGTTCCTGGGACTTCAGGCATTCTCTCATCTTGTGACGGGACAGGTGGTAGAAGTTCACGGAGACAACTCCACAGCACTTTCCTACATCAGGAAACAAGGGGGAACGCGCTCCTTCACCCTCTACAACCTTGCAAAAGATCTGCTTCTGTGGGCGGAAAAATTTCAAGTTACGCTGATCCCTAGATTTGTGCAAGGGAAAATGAACGTGTTGGCGGACGAACTAAGACGCCGTCATCAAGTACTGCCGTTAGAATGGACTCTCGATGCGAAGGTCTGCCTAGACCTATGGAGACTTTGGGAAAAGCCGATGATAGACTTCTTTGCAACTTCGAGGAACAACCGCCTTCCGCTGTTTTGCTCTCCAGTCCCGGACCCTCTTGCATGGTCAATCGACATAATGTTACTAGACCGGTCGGGCCTGAAAGCTTATGCTTCTCTCCCGTTCGGCCTAATAAGACAGGTACTGAACAAAGTGTCATTCCACAAAAATGTTTCCCTGACACTAGTCGCTCCATTCTGGCCAAGGAAAGAATGGTTCTCAGATCTCTTCGACTTGCTCCTAGACTTCCCCAGACGTCTTACATTAAAGAGATGTCTACTCAGACAACCACGCTTTGAAAGATTCCACCAAGGATTATCCGCTCTGGCACTGACAGGATTCAGACTGTCAGGAGTCTCGTCAGAGCGAAAGGTTTTTCGAGACGAGCTGCAGAAGCTATCGCGAACTGCAGAAGAGATTCTTCTAACAGACTATACCAGTCTAAATGGGGAGTGTTTCGAAAATGGTGTAGACAGACTAAAATCTCCTCTTCTGAAATATCTGTGAATGAAATAGCTGATTTCCTTCTTTTCTTAAGGGACGTTAAGCATTTAGCGCCTTCGACTATAGGGGATACAGGGCGATGCTGGCTTCAGTTTTTAAGCACAAATGACTAGACCTATCCACGAATAGTGATCTTTCCGACCTAATTAAATCGTTCGAGACTTCCAAATCGTCAAAGGGTTCGATAGCATGGAATCTCGATATAGTTCTTAAACGGCTTTTGGGTCCTCCCTTTGAACCGTTACTTTCTTCGTCTATGAGGAATCTCACCAAGAAGACGTTATTTTTAGTTGCATTGGCATCAGCTAGAGGAGTTAGCGAGTTACACGCAATGGACAAACAGGTGGGATTTTCTCAAGGTGACGCAGTTTGCTCCATGGAGCTCAATTTTCTCGCGAAAAACGAAAACCCTTCTAATCCGCGGCCTTGTAACTTCGTTCTCAAGAACCTAACAGACTTGATAGGCCAGGAAGAAGAAGAACGGCTCTTATGTCCCATGCAGGCATTAAGATATTACCTCCGCAGAACAGAGATGATTAGAGGTCAATCGAATCATTTGTGGTGCTCTGTTAAAAATCCCTCTCGTCCCCTCTCAAAAAACGCTATTTCCTTTTTTCTGAGAGAGTTAATTGTCGAAGCACATTCTCAAGCTAACGACGCAGTGTTTCCTTTACTGAGAGTGAAAGTGCACAAAGTTCAAGCGGTAGCAACTTCCCTCGCTTTTCGACACAACTTGTCGCTATCTGCTATCCTCCAAAGTACCTTTTGAAATCTGTGTTTGCTACGCATTATTTGAAAGAAATTGAGACAGTTTTCGAAGATTGTAAGTCTCTCGGTCCACTTTCAGTAGCTGGCATGGTGTTGGGAGAAACGACATAGGGGGTTGCTCCCTCTGTTAGCCTATGTTTCGCCTTGTATCAAGATTGACGAGTTACAGGGAAGTATGGGGGCACAATGTACCTGGAGTACTCACCAGTCATTTTTAGTGTTAGTTTTGGTGGGTAAAGGTTTTTATTTCGGTATAGGTGACAGTTTTTTCATGTTGGTTATTTCTGGTCTTAGCCAAGGGCAAGGGCAATATTTTGTTGTATCTTCGTTGAGTCAGCGGCGAACACCATGACTACGAGGATTTTCCACTCCATGTAGAGGCACCCATTGGTCATACTCCAAGCCTTCTACTACGTAAGATGAGCACCAACCAGAGGCAGTATTCTCCTGCAGTAGCTCTCTTACAAGGTAAGATACAACAGGCACTAACCGTGCTTTTGGGTATACTTTATTTTCAAGAATCATATGTTATTTTTTAATTAAAACTTACATCCACAGCCCCCCATCCTTGCAATGGGTAATCAGCTGTATAATTGTTCGGTAAGAGACTGCAATAAAAATGGAATTTTCATTATAAAATGAAATTTTATTGCATACTTACCAAACAATTATTAATCAAAGCCCTCCCTCCTCCCCACAGGTGGATGGCTGGGCAGAACGAATTGATGTTACCTGGGCAGTTGTACCTGTAGCTCCCTCGAGTGGAGGGAGATGACGTCACCTACATCAGCGATGGCGGCACCACCGCGGAAGTTTTAAATCTATTGTCTGCCATTCGTAGGGAACCTACAGCTGTATAATTGTTCGGTAAGTATGCAATAAAATTTCATTTTATAATGAAAATTCCATTACTGTTCTGTGTAAATAGCAGTGCATATTCTCAATAGTAATGTGGCACGAATAGATGAGTGAGAATTGGAAAAAATTCTTGTCTTGGTAGGGTGATTATCTGTCAGTTTGATAAATCTGATAATTATGTGTTATTTTTATATTCTGGGTTAGTGTAGTAGTTATAGGCATTATACATTTAAGAAAAGTAGACAAATTATGCTGTTAATTTTATTGGGTGTTTACAAAGCAGTCTTCTTATTAAATTAAAAAAAAAATTAAATGACTGTTGTGAATCATCCAGACAACTGCACTGTGAATTGTAAAGTGTATGTGTGTACAATGTGATTAGTATTATATTGAGATGTTCATATTCAAGCATTTGAAGGCTTATAAATGCCTTGATGATATCCAAGTGTTTGGAGGCTTGTGAGCACTTTCTTTGTTTTCACCCAAGTATGTGCAGCTTTTTTCAAGAGGGATGATGAGTGTAATCCTCTAATCTTTTGTTCTATTGCTCTTATTGTGTTGTAGCTGAAGTCTGAAATTTGGTTTGTGCTTATCTTCTAAAACTCAGAGAATCTCACAGTCTTGTCTCTGATCATCATTATGGCTTCTGTAAGGTAACATCAACAGGTGATCTCCTATCCCATTGTTCTTATATTACCTGCTCACCCCTTCTTGAAAGAACTTTTGGGGAATCTCATGGCATTTCTGTTGATATTTGTTTGGTGTAAAACAGTTTCAGGTATAGGGTCATATTAGTTAAACCCCTTTTGCATATGGTCTCATAAGAAACTAGTTTATTTCTATTTTTATTTTTTTACATGTGATAATTCCAAAGTTTTTGCAGCTCCCTTTCAGCCCCCAACTGCACTCCTCTCTACCTTTTACTTTTTAAATGTTCTCTTTGGTCTCTTCCCCCAAGCTATCCATCCTCTTTATCTTTATCTTGCTTCAGTTTTTATCTCTAATTTAAAATCCTTCAAGTGAGCCTTATAAGAAGTAGAAATGTGACTGTGATCTCATAATGCTAATTTGTGACATTAATTTCTTTAGAAACTGACTTTTAAGGCTTTGTCAGCCCTTATCAGAATCTCACAAATGTCAGGCTATTAACAATATAAATGTAAACAAGGAGAATATTTCTTATTGTGGCAAATGAAACTTGGTTTGTTGTAATGCTTCCAAGATCATTTTTCCCGTCTCCTTGTCTCATACTCATACGTACTGAGTAGCCTCTGGTCCCTCCACAGCTGATTTGACAAGTGTTATCTTCCTGTGAACATGGGAAAGTTGACCAAGCATGTGCAGTAGAATTTTCTCTGAATGTTTGTCTTGTGTGCCTGCCTGGATATGTTTTTGCACAGCATAATGGGTTGTATAAAAACTTCTTTCCTTGTCAAAACATAATTTTCTTATTATTCAGAACCTGTCATAGATAATGATGTTTAATGTAATGTCTTGATGTTATTTTTATTTCACAGTAACCTGTCAGGCTGGTATATGTAGAGGATTCAATAGTCGCCTCAATGCTGTGTATGCTGGAAGGCATTTTATTCGTTTGTTAATTCCATATGGATGCCCAGAGCCACTAGAAGCAGGGGCTATAGATATAGTGAATCAGCAATTATCAGGAACATTGAGTTCTGAAGATGTATATTTTCGAGTCCATCAGTTGGTGAAGATCTACTCCAGTGGTGCATATCTGACTGAATTTGACAAGAGGTTCATTAGTGGTGAGTTCATATTTCTTACTGCTTCAGTTATACAAAATACAAAACAATTTTTGTTTAGGAATAGAAACTGTTAGGCATGGTTAAACCAAGTTTGGATTACTTTAACAAATCAGTGATTAACTGTGAGACTTTATCCTTGGGGATTTTCATTTCTCACCTCTCATATCAATTACTTCATAGCAATAGAGGCCTATATCAATTAGAAGCCTAAAAGTGAATTCATAATAGAATAGGATGGTTGGATCAATGAGTCATAAAACTCAAATTAAATTTTGTATTTGTACAACAAATATGAAGTCCAAGTTGAGTTACGGTTATTTCACAAACACAATCCTCTTATTGCTGTGGTGGAAAGGATGCTGCAGAAAACTTCAGTACCATTTACACTGCTTCATACAGGGCATAATATACATGTGGACTTTTGTTGCAATATCAAGAGGTAAATTTCCAGGACATTCCTTATATAAGTGCTTGATGTATTTTTTTTTCTTTTTTAATAAAACAGTAGGTTTCATGGTGAAGTTATTCCTAGGGACCAGATGGCAACAATTCATTTATAGCATTATGTATTGATTAACATTTTGATATGTAGTTGACTTGAATTGCATTGTTACATATTGTGTCTATGTAAAAGAGGGGAAATTATGTTCCACAGCTAGTGCTCCACTATACTCTGGCTACAAAAGGTTGAGACTTGAGGGTGATTAGCACTGCTGCCATATTTTCTTAAACTCATTCAAACGTTTCAGGAAAAAGGGTGACAATTTGGTAGATTTGGCAAAATTTTTGAGCGGCACTGCCATTTCCTCGTGTATGGACGATTAAGGGAAGTGACTGCCAAGGTTCACAGTAATAAGAGGATTGTCTGTCACCTCCCTCCATTTGTCGGTACAAAACCAAGACACGGAGATCAAAACATTATACCACTTAGACCTTGCTGTACATTTTTTGAGGTGCTTAATGCAAAATTTTACATATGTATGTCTATATATGTGTATGTATATATACTTTTTATATGTGTGTACACATATATACATTTTATATAAGTACATACATTAAACGTAAGCATACATACACGTGGCATATATTGCTTTAAAACGAAGTCACTTGTGAATAAAAGGCAAAGAGCTGGACAGTACGCTCATATGTGTCCACTCTCTGGATTAACCTTAACCTCGAGGTTAATCCTGAAAGTGCACCTTTTGGATTAGGATTAAGTACCTCCTTTGGCAAGATGGGAGACATGTCAATGCTGCTAATTGTAGGAAAGTCTCAACCTTTTGTAGCTAAATTATAAAAGACTGCTTGATTGATTTTAAACATTTGCAACCATACTCCTAGCAAAGTTCTTCACTTAATCCAGAGTAAGCACGTACGTAACAAGATATGTAAGCCATTTAGTCAGAGTCATGGTTGAAGATTCATTATCATAAAATAACTTTTCAGATTATACCATTCATCCTGGAGTTACAATAGAGAATTCAGACTTTCCTTGCCTCAAGACTGTCATTTCTACTGGTTGTGTTCAATCAGTTTCTTCCCCTTCAGAAGGTGCATGGTTGTGTTCTCAGATGTCATCATGTCAAGCATTCATCATAAATGATGATTATACTTGGACAGGTATGATTTTTCTTATGATTTATGCAAGACTGCTTTTTTTTCTTCCTTTTTTTTTTTCTGGTAGTTCTTGATCATTCATTTATTGCAAAATATTTTTGAATGTCATTTTACATACTCTAAATAAAACTAATGTATGAGTGAAATTTAGTTGCTAATTCATTTTATTTTTTAGGCATTG